>NC_143197.1:28320000-28652500 GCF_051530095.1 Phoenix dactylifera
TAGCATATATGTTTACTTGATTATTCCGTATATGCTTCAGATGAGTTGAGATTGATTGTGGTGATATTGATGACTTACTCCATATTTTCTATGTTGAGATCATGTTCATCTTGTTATTGATCTTGAGATTTCACCTCGAGCCATGATTATATCTGGTCTCATGTGCATAGTACTCTCTACTCCACTCACTGAGTATTTATATACTCACTCCCCAGTTTGGTGTTTTTGATTGCAGGGCAGGTATTGTATAGAGAGGAGCAGGATTAGTGATTGCCTGTTAGCTGTGCCGCTCCATAGTATAGTATAATGTAGATAGAGGTTTATACCCTTTTGGTGTATTATAAACCTTCTGTTGTATATAGTGTATAGTTACAGTCATAGATCCTGTTGTGGATATGGGTTGACCATGGATGGATTGGGAAGCATGTATATATATATGTGTGTGCAGATCAGTTGTGTGCCTGTGATAATGTATTGCTATATATTGTCCAGGTTTATTATGTGACAGATTATGTGATTACTGCTCTGACATGTAGTGTGTTATATGTATTGAGATAATCCTGACAGGTCACCTTAGGAAAAGTGATCATTTTGTGCACGCATCATGCCAAATTTTTCAAGATTTATTGATGATTGATAGGTAGTAGGGTTCTACGTGATGGCTGGTGGCCTTATGCCTACCCGCACCCTAGGACCGTCGCGGCGGCCCGCCGGGAACGGGGCGGGGGTCGTGACAAAGCTTGGTATCAGAGCAAAGGTTAAATAAGAGTCCTGTCAGAGCAATAGGATGAGTCAGGATTAAGTATAGGATTATACTATGGAGTATAGGATTTTTCTGTATGTTATTTTATGAGTCATTTACAACTCAGTAAAATATATCATGACTCAGTGTGTAACGACCATCCTCTCTTTTTGACTTTTTTAGAGAAATATAAAGAATACCTCCAAGGAGAGGACCTGCTCGTCCTGGAAGGAGGATGGAGCCAGATATAGCATTGGATGCGGGTTCTGCACATGTCGAGCCCCAAAGAGAAAAACCTCCTCCTGCTGATAGACGGAGGGTTGATGATCAAGGAGATGTAGGAAGTAGAGATGCATTGATGGAACAGTTACTGGCGGAGAATCAGGCTCTGAGGGAGCAGATTGCTCGGGGAAAATCTCCTGCCCCGTCAGTAGTATCCATCCCACCTCCTGTACCTGTGCCAAGAAGTTTGGCCAGGCGAGCTCTAGATGATGAGGGGATTACTGTACAGGAATTTCTGAGGCTCAGAACCCCAGAGTTTAAGGGGGAAGAAGGTGAAGATCCTCAGAGATTCCTGGAGGAGACTGAAAAGATGATACGGAGACTGCCCTGTTCTGATGCAAGGGCAATAGAACTTGTAGGGCTCACAATGAAAGAAGATGCCTGGGACTGGTACCAGAGGCATATGGAGGACAGATTGTACAGTAGGAATCCTCCAACCTGGGAAGAGTTCAGGCAAGCAGTGATGGATGAGTTTTTGTCTCCGGCTGAGAGGCAGAATCGGGCTCTTCAGTTTGAGAGGCTGAAGCAGATGCCCGGAATGAGCGTATCTGAGTACGCTCGTGAGTTCACTAGATTGGGAAAGTATGCTCCTTACATCATCCCCACTGAAGCTGCCAGGATAGAAAGATTCAGGCGGGGTCTGATTTCTCCGCTTTATAATGCAGTACTGGCAGTAGAGGTCCCCACCTTGTCTAGGCTGATTGATAAAGCAAAACAGTGGGAGACCAGAAACAAAGAGGAAAGAGCTGAAAGAGAACAGAAGAAAATGAGTATGGGGAAAGGGCAAAGCAGTAGAAATAGATCTGAGGGAGTAGATCTCTCGGAGGGCCCGACGGAGCAGTCTATACGCTCAGCTCCACCTGCCCCACGTAAGAGGAAATGGAGGGAAAGAGGTCAATCACAAGATACTTTTCTGCCATCAGTACCTCGTCCTCCGGTCACTATGGCCAGAACGGAATCCAAGTTCCAATCATGGCCAGTATGTGGCATATGTGGGAAGCAGCACCCTGGCAGATGCAGAATGGGTCAGGGAGTGTGCTACAGATGTGGACAGCCGGGTCATTTTGTCAGAGAATGCCCGCAGGGTGCCACCCAGCAGTTTGTGCCTTTAACATCCTACCCTTCTGTGCAGATGGACAGGCCTAGTAGTAGGGAGCCTGTAGGCAGAGGTAGAGGTCAAGCACAAACATCACAGCAGAGTGCTGGACCATCTCAACTGTCAGCTCCAGTAGGCAGAGGGCAAGGAAGGGTGTTCACGGTAAATCCACAGGAAGCACGGGCATCAAATGCAGCTGTGACAGGTATGCTCCTCATTGATAAGATTAAAGCTAGAGTGTTATTTGATTCTGGAGCTACCCATTCATTTGTGTCCCCTTATTTTGCTAAAAAGTTAGCTAAGGATAAGATATTAATGCATATCCCCTTAGCTATTAGTACACATGTAGGGGATAGTATAGAAG
The DNA here is from genome assembly GCF_051530095.1 of Phoenix dactylifera. NCBI lineage: Eukaryota > Viridiplantae > Streptophyta > Magnoliopsida > Arecales > Arecaceae > Phoenix > Phoenix dactylifera. The sequence goes on from NC_143197.1 coordinate 28,322,485, forward strand.
CGAAGTATGTATATCCTACCTGTGTGGTAGAGATAGAAGGTAAAACACTCCCAATTCATTTGATTTCTAATACCACACCGAGCAGAAAATGAAGAGAAGATACACTCACCCCTTTGAGTAATCAGGTAATTTACTCTTTTAAATTTGAGGACGAATTTTATATAAGGAGGGGAGGATGTAATAACCCCAAATTTTTTTTTTTATATAAAAAGGGATAGAATAGTCCTTTAAAATTGATATAAGGGGTAAAATTGGAAGGAATCAAAAGATAATGGCATAGTTGTAGATGCATTGAAGTGGTAAGGGTAAAATTGGAAGTAATCAAAAGTTAATGGCATAACGGTAGATATGTTAAAGTGTTAGGGGCAAAATGGGAATTTAATAATATTAAACAAAGGTGAATAGTGCTTTGATGTGATTTAAATGGGGTGGTTGGTGGCTCACGGGAATGAAACCGAGAGAGAGTCACAGAGAGGGGGTTCTCAGGCGTGGAGGAAAAGAAGGAAAGAAAAGGAGAAGAAGAAGAAGAAGAAAGAAGAAGAGGAAGGGGATTCGAGGAGGAGGGGGATCCCGGTTGCACTTCCAGCTGAAGGGAAAAACGTAGATCTCCTTCCCCTCTACGCAAGAACCTCGATTTCCAAAAAGAAAAAAGTAAATATCCGTCCCTATCTAGTCTTTTGATGACATTAGGCTATACAAAGGGTGGATATAGTCTAGAGGGGTCGGATAAGGGTTGTAGAGGTGGTTAAAAGAGGAAGAATCGGATTTTAACAAATTTTTCCGACACTACGGAAAAATTGTGTCGAAGTCCCAACTTCGGCGAATTATTTAAGGGGTCAAACGACCTCCGATAGCAATGCATTTTACCTCTTTGGAATTCTCTATGAGCGTAGAATGTTAGGTAAAAATTTCATCAAATTTGGAGTTCTGAAAGTGGATCAAAACCGGGATGAAGTAACCCACTGTCAGTTCGGGTTACTGTTCATCCGGGTGGAAAATAGGGGATTTCATGCTATAATAGGGTATTAAGCCTAGATCAAGCTAAAAGGGACCTTGTACTCATGCAAGGGAGTCCCTAATACATATAAATGGTAAGTTAATTAATTAAAAAGAAAAAGAAGAAAGAAAAGAAAAGATTTAGGGAATGGGGGAGTTGAATCAATTAAAGTTTCCTATATTATAATTGGCACGTAGATTATAGCCCTTGATACAAAACTAAATGTATTGTAAATGCATGTCACAGTTGGGCAAGAAGCTAGGGAACAAGAGGAAGAAGTCCCCTGCTGCCTACTGTAAAATTCTAGAGGCGTATCGAGGCCGTGCCGGATTGGCAGGTGAGTGGGAGTCATGTACTTTGCACCATGAGCATTCCTTATTCATTTTCATGAATGTTGCCAAGTGTGACTTGATTCCACCTGAGCCTATTGATTAATTGTTGTTGTAGATTTCTCTATATTTTGTTCTCCATACTTGATTATTCTGTACATGCATTCGAGGGAACATTGAGAGGAATTACGATGGATCTGAATTGGGAAATGACATCTTTTGTAAAGTGATTTCATTTCATCTATTTCAAAGACTTGTGAGTGGGAGTCATGTACTTTGCACTATGAGCATTCTTAATTCATTTTCATGAATGTCGCCAAGTGTGAATTGATTCCACTTGAGCATATTGATTGATATTGTAGTAGATTCCTCTATAATCTTGATTCTCCATGCTTGATTATTCTGTACATGCATTTGAGGGAACATTGAGAGGAATTACGAGGGGTTGATGAGTAATCAAATTGATTCCGAATTGTGAAATAACTTCTTTTGTAAATTGATTTCATTTTCTCTATTTCAAAGACTTGTAGAGCCCTTCTCATGGTATATTGAGTTGCATTGTACTCCCGTGATTCCTCACTCCCAACCCTGATGTTAGTTATAATTGGGTCGTGGCCGAGTGAGTGGTAGTCTTGACTATGCTCCTTTTTAGTAGAGTATTGGGAGGGTGCATTATGGCATTTATGCATGGCTTGGCAGTATCTGCAGGACACCTATAGTCGATGGGGTTGAACATCGGCCTTTGTGCACATAGTAGCCTTCTGGGTGGGCGGAGCCCAGTCCCTTCCTAGGGGGGGACACGGCCCTAGGCGTAGGATCGGCCGGTCCTACGACTTATATTCTGCTTGCCGCCGGGCATAGTAAGACCCCGCGAGGTGCAGTATGGCTTTCCGCGGATGTAGAATTCCCGCGAGGTGCCGTTTAGTATGTAGATGTGAGATGGATTTCTGTTCTGGATACTGGCCGGCATTTACATGATCAGTATGGTATCTTATCCTGCATATGCATGTGAGAGTGGGGAGTTGTTGCTGGTTCGCTTGGGGCGTAAAACCCACCTCCCGACAGCTGTCTAGCATTTACATTATCAGTATGGTGTCTTATCCTGCATATGCATGTGACAGTAGGGAGTTGTTGCTGGTTCGCCTGGGGCGTAAAACCCACCTCCCGACAACTGTCTAGTGATGATTTACATATTGGTGTGGTGTCATATTCGATGTATGCATATGGCAGTAGGGAGTTGTTGCTGGTTCGCCTGGGGCGTAAAACCCACCTCCCGATAGCTGTCTTGTTGATGATTCAGCCTATTGACACCTGATTTATATGATTCAGTACTATGACCTGTTGAGCATATTCATGAGTAGCATATATGTTTACTTGATTATTCCGTATATGCTTCAGATGAGTTGAGATTGATTGTGGTGATATTGATGACTTACTCCATATTTTTTATGTTGAGATCATGTTCATCTTGTTATTGATCTTGAGATTTCACCTCGAGCCATGATTATATCTGGTCTCATGTGCATAGTACTCTCTACTCCACTCACTGAGTATTTATATACTCACTCCCCAGTTTGGTGTTTTTGATTGCAGGGCAGGTATTGTATAGAGAGGAGCAGGATTAATGATTGCCTGTTAGCTGTGCCGCTCCATAGTATAGTATAATGTAGATAGAGGTTTATACCCTTTTGGTGTATTATAAACCTTCTGTTGTATATAGTGTATAGTTACAGTCATAGATCCTGTTGTGGATATGGGTTGACCATGGATGGATTGGGAAGCATGTATATATATATATGTGTGTGTGCAGATCAGTTGTGTGCCTGTGATAATGTATTGCTATATATTATCCAGGTTTATTATGTGACAGATTATGTGATTACTGCTCTGACATGTAGTGTGTTATATGTATTGAGATAATCCTGACAGGTCACCTTAGGAAAAGTGATCATTTTGTGCACGCATCATGCCAAATTTTTCAAGATTTATTGATGATTGATAGGTAGTAGGGTTCTACGTGGTGGCTGGTGGCCTTATGCCTACCCGCACCCTAGGACCGTCGCGGCGGCCCGCCGGGAACGGGGCGGGGGTCGTGACACTCAACAAGCTCTCCGAGCCCTCGGAGAGGGAGCAGAGGACCCTGGACTCTCTCCGAGCCCTCGGGAAGGGCTACGACCTGACCGAGCTCCTACGGGAGGACGCTCTGGCGAGCGTGGGTCTGAGCTCGGCGCGCCCCGAGGGTAAGGGTAGTTACATTACTTTCTTTCCTTGTCCTTTGTTTTTACTGCCACTGGTCTGACACTTAGTGAAATTTTTGATTTCAGATATTCCCCATATGCCGACCAGCAACACATCACTTTTTTTCCGCCTGAGGATGCGAGAGGCCGAGGCCGGGGGAGCTATGCCCCAGCCTCGAAAGAAGGCGAGGTCGGCCGGCGCTTCCACATCGGCCGGGACGAGTGGCCTTGAGGCGGGGGCCTCTACAACCGACCCGAGGCGGGCGCGGGTCGTCAGCGACGCGGGCCCAGCGGCCCCTCCTTGCCTTGCCCCCATTGCTCGGCGGGAGGGCCCGGCTTCGGGTTCCTCACAGCGCTCGGGGCCCGAGCCAACCAGGGGCCCTGAAGCAAGCGGCCCCGAGATCCCGAGGCCGGACGTGTCGAGCTCCTCAAGGTACTTTCAAGAGGAGTCGGATGAGCTGGACTCCCCTATCCCCGAGGGGAGTTCAGCTATTCATGATGCTGAGGTCGCACGCGCCGTGCTCCGGCGTGTGATGCTTCCGGCGGACCGGGCCGAATTCCGGAACATTTCGCTGGAAGAGGTCGTTGACAGTACCTACTGCAACACCGCCCGGGTAAGTCCTTTTCTCGATTTTCTTAAAGTTGTTAGTGAATCCGTATGTTTTTAACTCACGATCATTTTGTCTCTTTCTTTACAGCATGTTCACGAGCTCGACACCCTGGTGTTCATCGCCCAGGGATGTCAGGAAGAGACCCGGCGGGTCAGCCGGCAGTTGGAGTCGGCTAAGAAAAGGGTTGCCGAGCTGGAGGCGGCACTGGCCGAGGCCGAGGCTCGGAGGGCGGCCACCGAGGCCGAGCGCCTCGCTATGGCGGAGGGGCTCAAGGAGGACAAGGCTGCCCACGCCCTAACCAGGTCGGCCTTGCGCGCCTCGGAGGCGCGCCTGGGGGAGGTCCAATCCGAGGTTGCGGGCCTCAAGTATGAGGACGGGGTTTCCCGCCTCCGAATCGAGCAGCTCGAGGCCCGAGAGAGGAGGGCACTCGAGCGAGCTGATCATGCCGTGGAGCTCTTCAAGGGGTCGCAGGAGTTCCGCGACATGTTAGAGGAGGAGACGGTCGACGGGTTTCTCCGGGGTTTCGAGAACTTCCGGCTATAGATGGTCCGGTACTGCCCCCAGTACGACCTCTCGACGGTCCGTCCGAGGATGGACTTGGGCTACGGGTCCGACACGGAAGACCTTCTTGCCATTTTGACATCCGAGGCAGGATTGTACGAACAAGACCCCGCCGAGCCTTCGACGAGGGCGGCCGAGACGGACGGTGTCCCGGAGGCGGCACCGGCGGCCGAGACGGACGACGTCCTGGAGGCGGCACCCGAGGCCCCTGCCCCCGATCCCGAGCCTGTGCCGGCTGAAGATCCCGAGGTGATCACAGTGCCAGACGATCCCCCGGATGTAGCTGCCGCCGCTTAAGGCTTGGCGCATTTTTTCATGTCAGCGGACGAGATTGTGGAGGCACAGGTGGAGAAGATGGATCCTTCCCTGATAGAGATGCTAAAGAAGCGTGGGCAAGACAAGTCAGGGAGAAAGAAAGGTGCTGACTTGAAACGGGAAGGGGGATGGCATGATCTGGGAAGTGTTAAGCCAGTTGGAGAAAACCCCGAGCCTGTGCCGGCTGAAGGTCCCGAGGCCATCACCGTGGACGACCCCGCGGATGTTGCTGCCGCCGCTTAAGACTTGGTGTATTTTTCCTTTTTCATTGTATCCGGGGTCGGCTCTTGAATGGCCGACCTCCAATTTTGTAATTGGCCTTCCGGCCCTTTGTCAATGGAAAAATATTTTTGTCATTCCGTGCTCGTCTTTCCCTTTCTTGTCGTGAATGAGGCTAGAGCCTTAGCTAACCGCCTCGACGACCTCTAACTTTGCATTTTAGTTTTCGGGCTACTTAACGAAGTTGTCCTTTTTCCTGAGTTATACCTTGGCCTTCTCGGATCTTAGTCATTCCGAGCAAAGGGAGCTCCAAGCTTAGGTTTCCAGAATTTTTCTAAGTCCTATAACTCGGATCTTAGAATTGCGAGAGTCGTCACGTTCGGCCTTTAGGAAAATCCCAAGGCATTGAGGTCGGGCCTTAGCCCTTCGAGTAGGATCGGGCTAGGTCTGTTCGTGCCGCTATTCGGGGAGCCCAGTCGGGTTTCCGAACTTGACTTCCAGGTCCTTTGTAGGGAGCGCGGGCTAATAGTCGAATTATCGCCGAAGGTTTCCATGGTTATCGTTCCCGGAATTTACCGAGGTTTCGGTGAGTAAGGCCGGAATCTCTAAAGATCGCCTTAGTATCTGTGTTCGGCTGGTACACTCGCGGCCGGGGCCACTTTCTCAGCTAGACGTCGGAGTCTATGTATGGGGGCCGAGTTGGGCCCTAATTTATGAAGACTTTGTACCAGTTGAGACTTGACGAGTGGAGACTTGTCGAACGGAGCATGCATAATGTAGTTAGGAGATCGGTCTTAAGCCGATCCATTGGAGTAGCCCGACTTTGGGGCGAAATAGGACTCCAACATTGGATGATTAGCAGTATGTAGATAAAATTTTACAAGGAGGGCGTCGAGTTAGATGTACCTCTTGCATTCTCAGAGTTGTGCTTCACATGGCGAAGTAGGTTACTTCCCTTCCTCGTCAACCTCCGGAGTCATTTTTGGCTCGTAAGAGGGGGGCTCGGGCTTCTCACGGACCCGACGGCACCCGCCGAAGTTGAGAGGATCTGGGGAGGCTTTATTGATTTGTAGCTCTTTCCGAGGTCGAGGGAGCTTGAGACCCTATGGTCGGACCTCGGGGCGCCCCAACCTTGGTCGAGGGATCTTGCGTCAGGTCGGCGGGTCTGTGGGCGCTCTACCGAAGTAGGATGCGCGCTAGCTCAGTGGCAGAGCTCTGCTTCAGAAAGTATTGTCCGCTCCGGGGATCGGGGATCGTCGACCGCTCCCGGGGGTCCACTTTGTGGCGCCCCGGGTGGAACCACCCTTTCCACCCCTCACGGCTTCGTCCCGAGGTCGAGGGAGTTTGGGACTCTACGGTCGACCCTCGGAGCATCCCGACCTTAGTCGAGGGATCGTTCGTCAGGTCGGTGGGTCTGGGCACGCTCTACCGACCTGCGACGCTTTTCGAGGTCGAGGGAGTCTGGTTCTCTACGGTCGACCCTCGGGGCATCCCGACCTTAGTCGAGGGATCGTTCGTCAGGTCGGTGGGTCTGGGCACGCTCTACCGACCTGCGACGCTTCCCGAGGTCGAGGGAGTCTGGTTCTCTACGGTCGACCCTCGGGGCATCCCGACCTTAGTCGAGGAGGCGCTACGGGGGGCCGCGAAGGTACTACCCCGTTGTTGGTGTTGAGCGCCATGGAGGGCCGCGAAGGTACTACCCCGTCTTCCCGAAGTGTCGAGGGGTCTGGGCACGCACTGTCGACACTCGGGGCATCTCAACCTTAGTCGAGGAATCGTTCGTCAGGTCGGTGGGTCTGGGCACGCTTTACCGACCTGCGACGCTTCCCGAGGTCGAGGGAGTCTGGTTCTCTACGGTCGACCCTCGGGGCATCCCGACTTTAGTCGAGGAATCGTTCGTCAGGCCGGTGGGTCTGGGCACGCTCTACCGACCTGCGACGCTTTCCGAGGTCGAGGGAGTCTGGTTCTCTACGGTCGACCCTCGGGGCATCCCGACCTTAGTCGAGGAGGCGCTACGTGGGGCCGCGAAGGTACTACCCCGTTGTTGGTGTTGAGCGCCACGGAGGGCCGCGAAGGTACTACCCCGTCTTTCCGAAGTGTCGAGGGGTCTGGGCACGCACTGTCGACACTCGGGGCATCTCAACCTTAGTCGAGGGAATCTTGCGCCAGTCGACATTTCATCGTCCTGCGATACTTCTCGAGGTCGAGGGAGTTTGGGACTCTACGGTCGAGCCTCGAGGCATCCCGATTTTGGCCGGGGAATCTGAGGATCACAGGCGACCCATTATTAGAAGAGAATTACAGTCATCAAGATGAGAGAATTATTTGCAAAAAGGAAGCTGAGTCCATTGTCGATTGTTTTGAACCCCTAGGGGTTTCATTGGTGGTACATTCGTAGATTCTCGGAGTTTCAGCTTCGCGGGATCAGAGTCCCCTCCAGGGACTTCAATTTGTACGCCCCTGGTCGTTGTACCCGGGCGATTTGATACGGCCCTTCCCAATTCGGGGCGAGCTTTCCTTGCTCGGTCGGTTGAGAAGCCTCGGCTCTCCTGAGAACGAGGTCCCCTATTTTGAAAAGCTTGGGCTTGACTCTGGAGTTGTAGTATTGGACCGTTCGCTGTTGGTATCTTGCCATACGAACCCGGACGACCTCTCGTGTCTCTTCAACGAGGTCCAAATTGCTCCTGAGCTGGGAGGAATTGGTGTCAGGGTCGTAGTGCTCCACCCTTGGAGAAGGAAGGCCGATCTCTAGCGGGATGACGGCTTCAGTGCCGTATGCTAGGTTCAAGGGGGTCTCTCCCGTGGGCAGTCGGAAAGTAGTCCGGTACGCCCAAAGGACATTGTACAAGTCCTCGACCCACTGTCCTTTGGACCGATCAAGCCTAGCCTTGAGTCCCTGCAAAATAGTGCGGTTAGTTACCTCGGTTTTCCCGTTTGTCTGGGGATGAGCAACCGAGGTGAAATGGTGGTCGATGCCGAGCTCAGAGCAAAATTCTCTGAAATGGACATTATCGAATTGCCGACCATTATCGGATATAAGGATACGGGGTAGTCCGAATCTGCAAATTATGGACTTCCACACGAAGTCCCGCATCTTTTGCTCGGTAATCCGGGCGACGGGTTCGGCCTCGACCCATTTGGTGAAGTAGTCGATGGAGACGACCAGGAACTTTCTTTGTCCGGAGGCTAGGGGAAAGGGGCCCAGAATGTCGATCCCCCATTGGGCAAACGGCCAGGGGGCGATGATGGAAGTCAGCAGGGCCGAAGGTCGGCGCTGGATATTGGCGTTTCGTTGACACCGATCGCACCTCCGGACAAAATCCGTCGCATCTTTCTGGAGCGTGGGCCAGTAATATCCTTGCCGCAGGATCTTATGGGCCAGTGCTTGACCCCCCAGGTGATTTCCACAGATTCCTTCATGGACCTCTCGGAGGGCATAGTCCGCCTCGGAGGGGCGGAGGCATCTGAGAAGGGGAGAAGTAAATGATCGTCGATAAAGCCTATTCTCGTACAAGACATACCGGGGGGCTTGGCGCTTGATTCGGCGAGCCTCCGTCTCGTCATGAGGTAGGGTCCCGTCTTGGAGGTAGCAGACGAGCCCATCGATCCAGCTTGGCTCGGAGTCGATGCACATGGTGGGCTCGGGTTCCTCCGTGCTGGGAATCTGAAGATACTCGAGCGTTGTTCCCTTGGGAAGCTCGCTCATGCGGGAGGTTGCCAATTTGGACAGCTGGTCTGCCCTGAGATTTTCCGCTCTGGGAATGTACTGAATATTGAAAGAATTCAGGGCAGACGTAAGTTCCCGCACCTTTTGGAGATACTTTTGCATGGATGGCTCTTTAGCTTCAAAGTCTCCTTGGATCTGGTTCACTACCAGCTAGGAGTCGCTGAAGGCCGTCAGGTCTTCCACTTTCAGTTCTTTCGCCAGCTTGAGCCCGGCGATGAGAGCCTCATACTCGGCCTCGTTGTTCGAGGCCGGAAATTCGAGGCGCAAGGCTTGCTCGGCCACCACTCCATCTGGACTGGTGAGGATGAGCCCGGCTCCGCTACCCCCCGAAGTTGAAGACCCGTCCGAGTGTAGGACCCATGGTGGCCTCGGTGCTTCCTCCGTGGATACGGGAGGCAACTCGGGGTCGTCCGGCAGGGTACATTCCACGATGAAGTCGGCGAGTATCTGAGCTTTGATGGCCGGCTTGGGCCGATATTCGAGGTCAAATTTCCCGAGCTCGACCGCCCATTTGGCGATCCTCCCTGCACGATCCGACCTTTGCAATATTTGCTTCATAGGCTGGTCGGTCAATATAGCTATTGTGTGGGCTTGGAAGTAAGGCCTGAGTCTCCGAGCCGAGATGATGAGAGCGAAGATGGTCTTCTCAAGTTTAGAATATCGGGTCTCAGCATCCCTGAGAACCCGGCTGGTGTAATAGACCGGCTTTTGGAGCTTGTCCTCTTCCCGAACGAGGACTGAGCTCACTGCGGCCGGGGAGACGGCCAGGTATAGATAAAGAACCTCGCCCTTCTGGGGCTTGGTGAGCAGCGGGGGAGAGGCCAGAAGGCTCCGGAGCTCTTCAAAGGCTCGCTGGCATTCTTCTGACCACCGGAAGTCTTTCGGCCGTTTGAGGCTTTTGAAGAAAGGGAGGCAGCGCTCGGCTGACCGAGAGACGAACCTTCCCAAGGCGGCAACTCGCCCTGCGAGCCGCTGCACCTCCTTAACTGTCTTCGGAGGCGACATCTCTTGCAGTGCCCGAATTTTCTCCGGGTTGGCTTCAATTCCGCGCTGGGTCACTATGAAACCCAGGAACTTGCCTGAGGTGACCCCGAACGCACACTTTGCCGGGTTGAGCTTCATTTGGTATCTCCTGAGCTTGGTGAATGTCTCATTGAGATCGGCTATGTGGTGTTCCGCCGCTCGGCTTTTTACCAGCATGTCGTCCACGTAGACTTCCATATTTCGGCCGATCTGATCTTTGAAAATTTGGCTAACCAGCCTCTGATAGGTGGCTCCAGCATTCTTCAGGCCGAATGGCATCACCTTGTAGCAGTAGGTGCCCTTGTCGGTGATGAAAGCCGTCTTCTCCTCATCTTCCGGCGCCATTTGGATTTGATTATACCCTGAAAAGGCGTCCATAAAAGTTAGCAGTTGATGCCCTGAAGTGGAGTCGACGAGCTGGTCGATGCTTGGGAGGGGGAAGCTGTCTTTTGGGCAAGCCTTGTTCAGGTCGGTGTAGTCCACGCACATGCGCCATTTCCCGTTGGCCTTCTTGACGAGGACTACGTTGGCGAGCCAGTCCGGGTAGGAGACCTCCCGGATGAAGCCGGCTCCGAGGAGTTTGTCCACCTCCTCGGCCGCAGCTCGTTGCCGTTCCGGGGCGGAGCCTCTTTTCTTCTGCTTTACAGGCCTGCTAGTTGGTTTCACTTGGAGTCGGTGGACCATGACCTCGGGGTCAATTCCCGGCACGTCCGCGGGCGACCAGGCGAAGACGTCAGCATTGTCCCGCAGGAAGCTGACGAGGCGATCCCTCTCGCGGGCGCTCAGGCCGGAGCCGACCTGCACAGTTAGCTCGGGGAGATTTTGTTGTAGTGGAACTTGAATAAGAAGCTCACCGGGCTCTACTTGCTTCTTCCAGAGGGTGTCCCTCGCATCGAGGGTTTCTATGGGCAATGAGGGGCCCGTTGGCTGAATTGTCGCCTCGGTCGGTTGCTTTACTCCGTGGGCCGCCGTGTAGCATTGCTTGGCGACCAGCTGGTCTCCGCGGACCTCGCCTACTCCTTGGCCGGTGGGGAACCGCATGAGCAGATGGCGGGTTGAAACCACGGCTCGAAGGGCGTTTAGCCCTGGCCGCCCAAGGATGGCGTTGTAGACCGAGGGCAGACGGACCACCAGGAAGTCCGTCCTCACAGTGCTCTCTCGGGGAGCGAGGCCAACTGTGACAAGGAAGCTGGCCTCACCTTCAACCGGGACCGAATCTCCGGTGAACCCGACCAGCGGGGCGTTGATTCTCCGGAGATGTCCTTCTGTCAACCCCATTTTTTGGTAGGCATGATAATACAAAATGTTGGCTGAGCTTCCATTGTCAACTAGGACACGCTTTACATCAAACCTATTTACAATCATTGAGATGACCACAGCGTCATCGTGAGGGGTCTCAACCCCTTCTAAGTCTTCGTCCGAGAACGAGATGACTTCATCAGTGCGTAGGCGCTTCGGGGGTGCTCCCTGGGCGGCCAATCCTGCCGAGGCCCTCCCAATCATGTTGATGGTGCCGGCAATGGGCCTGTTGTCGTCCGGATTTTCAGACGATATGGTATTCTCCGCTGGCCTCCTTTCTTCACGTCGGTTCCTCACGAACCGATTGAGTACTCCCCGACGGATGAGCGCTTCTATCTCATCCCTGAGCTGGAAGCAGTCCTCCGTGTCGTGCCCACGGTCTCGGTGGAAGCGACAGTACTTCCTGGGATTACGGGGAATTCCCGTGTCTCGCATAGGAGGCGGGGGTCGGAAAAAGTCCCGACCCTCGATTTCCATCAGGATCTCGGCCCGGGGAGCATTGATGGGTGTGTAGTTCTCGTACCTCCCTGGGTACGTCCGAGGCCGTAGCGGGGACCTCGGTCGGGGAGGTGTCCTCTGCTGAGGTCGCCCCTGCTGACGGGGCGGGCTCCTTAATCGGGGGAGATTCTTTTCATGGCGGGGGGATCGGCTCCTCTATCGGCCGCGCTCCTCGCGGCGTTTCTTCTGCTTCTTTGAGGCGGGCTCAACTGCTCCCCGCCTAGAGGCGACTGCCTCCTCGGCCTTGGCATACTTCCGGGCCCGGGCCAACATCTCAGTGAAGTCGGCCGAGAAGCTCTTCTCGATAGAGAAGAGGAATCGGTAGGAGCGAACCCCAGTCTTCAGAGCCGACATGGCTATCGACTGGTCTAGCTCGCGAACCTCCCACGTGGCGGCGGTGAAGCGGTCCAGGTACTCCTTGAGGGACTCCCCCTCTTTCTGTTTGATGTCGAGGAGGGAGTCTGACGTCCGTCGCTGGCGCCGGCTGGCAGCAAAATTGGTGGCGAACTGCCTGCCGAGTTGCTCAAAAGAGGACACCGTGTTCGGCTTCAGTCCAGAAAACCAAAGCCGAGCGGTCCCTCGGAGGGTTGCTGGGAAGGCCTTGCAAAGTATGGCCTCCGAGGAACCCTGTAGGGCCATGAGGGCCCGATAGCTCTCCAAGTGGTCGAGAGGGTCGGTGATTCCGCTGTAGGGCTCCACCTGAGGCATTTTGAACCTCGCGGGAACCGGCTCATCCTCGATCTGGCAGGAAAAGGGGGACTTGGTAGTGAACTCAAAGTCTCCCTCTTGCCTCGCCTTCTTGCTGTGGAGCGCCGCAATCTGGCGCTCCAGATGCTCAACTTTTCGGTCGAGCTCCCCCGCCCGCGGAATTGTTGCCGTGGTTTGCACCAGCTCACGGCGGTCCGGGGCTGACTCAGCCTCAGAAGGCTGGAGTCTTCTGTTGAGATCTTCCCCCGGTAGCTCTCTCTGGGGGGAAGTCCGTTCTTCGTTATTGGCTCTGGAGGAGCCATGTAGATTCTGGCCGGGGAGAACCGGGCCATTGGGAAGAAATTCCGGCGGGACCTGGGCCCGCGGGGGAAGCGTTGGTAAAGCTTCCTCGCGTCGCAGGCCCTGAACGGCGGCGGCCAGGGCCTGGACTTGCTATACTAAGGCATTGAACTGTTCCGGCTGGACCTGAGGAACTGGGTCAGCCGGAGTTGGAGAATTCTGGACGGAGCGTCCAGGACTTTGCGGGGGACGCCGGGAGACGTTGGAGGCTCCCTTACTTCTCAACTTCATGACTGCTACTCGGGCCCTTCCTCTAGCGCCAACTGTTGCTGGAAATTGGACCCTGGGGCAATCTTCGGCCGAGGAGAGGGGGCGGCGAGTCACCACGGCGGGGCGGCGACCAGTCGGCGGGCGGCGTCCTCCGTTTGGGGTGGCTGGAGAGAGGGAGCAGGAGGTCCTCACGGCGGGGCAGCGATCCGTCAGCGGGCGGCGTCCTCCGTCTGGGTGCCTGCAGACAAACCGGTGGCCGGGTTTTCCGGCGCCGGCCCTCCGACGCTCAAGTCAGGGAGGGGGCAGATAGTGTAAGGAGGAGATGAACAGTGCTTGTAGGGCACGAAATTTCCCAACCCACTCCTGAGAAGCCAAGGCTCCCTTTTATAGGTGGGGGTCGGTTTACCTGTGATGTAACAGGGCGAGGCCATAGTACGGCTCGGCATGTGGCTCAGGTCGGCGCACGGTCAGGCGAATCATTGTGCTGATGTCGGCGATGAGGGCGTCGTACGACCCGAACCAGTACGCTACCAGGCGAATCATTGCATTGGTGTCGGAGGTATGGCCGAGATCAGAGACTTATCATTGTTGACCAGACTTTGCTGGGCTAACTTGCCGTGGAGAGCTGAGAGTCCGTAGATGACAGGAGCCATACGCATTAAATGTGGAGTAAGCCGGAGATCCGCATTAATTGCAGAGTAGGCCGGAGATCCGCATTAATTGTGGAGTAAGCCGGAGATCCGCATTGATTGTTGAGTGAACTGGAGGTTTACAGTAGCCATGCGCAATAAATGCTGAAGCAGCGGCAGGATATGGTCCTCAGTTGGACCTCAGAGGAGTACGGCCGTAGTAGGTGGCTGACAAGGGTAGACCTTGAGCATCAGGATTTTCCTAGGTCGGAGGTCTCGAGGTCGGATGTCTTGAGGTCGGGCGTCTTGAGGTCGGGCGTTCCGAGGTCGGACGCCGACTTTGGCCGTTCAGGGTCGGCGATTGTGCGGCTTCCTGGGGGTGGGGGCGTTTGTGTCACTTGGGGGGAAAAATCTTATTCCCCCAACATCCAGCATCATGTGCATTAACAAGGATGTGGGAGTACTATGTATGTCCATGAACTTGATGTTCAATTGCAAGCAAATTTAAGCAAACTCCGTGAACCAGCCTTAAACAAATGAAGAGTCAAAGTTGATACATCAGTCTGGTGCTCCTCAAAGTTAGCAGCGCAATTCTTTCTTGAAATTTCTTGGGCAGAAGCTTAGCTGGATTTCCTAGACAATAAGTTTCCTTCATCTCAGTGCTGCCACTGATTTACTACAGAGCTGGTTGCTTGCTTCTTTCTACAAAAGCTGATAGAAAGAGGAGAGATCAATGAATAGGTCTTTTCACCAATAATACGCACGAACCTTTATGCCATTCGTCCTTGTTTTCTGGTGAATCTTTTTCTTAACCATCACTGACAAAGAGAGGCTGCAAGTTTCTTCTATTAACAATTATGTGATGCTTAAAAAAAGATAAAAATAACAATAACGTGCATCAGATCATTGATTAATGGTCTCCGTAAGCTTCTTCCCTAGAATCGGGCCGGGCTAACCATGAGCTCGGGCCAGTCCGGCTTTCAGGTGGGCCTTGGGCTTAACTGAGGCTGTTGAGATCAGATTTGGGCCTAAAAATAGGATTCCAGTAAATTTCAGGCCAAGATCAATGCTTGGTCTGGCTTGGGCTTGGCCCGAAGTCAAACCTAACTTCTGGCCTGTCATTCGAGTCGGAACGCGGAATCCAGCCCGATTCTGGCCTGGATTTATTATTAAGATCTTCTGCTAGGAGTCTTTTTTGGGCCAATTGGGTCAAAAGTTTCGGATCCATCGAGTGAGTTTTCCATCCAGATAGGCATATTTGCCTCAGGCATGATTAGGCTTTGGGTTGGGATTTGGAATGAAATTTTCAGCCTAAGCCGGGTCTAAAGCTGGAAAAAAGGTATTTTGAGACTAAGCCCTTTCAGTCATCCCATCACATTTGCATGTGCCCACTATAATATCACCTAGACCGGCAACACAAGCCATCGCCATGAGAAGCAAAAGATGGTGATACATGTTATTATATTGCATAGAATTGGAAAAAAAATAGCAAAATACTACACTCCAAGGACTTTTTGGTTTACAGAAAAAAAATTTCTTCACTAAAATATTTTTTCTAAGAAGGGATGCCTAAGAAAGTATTTTTATATGTTTAGTTAATCATGAAAAAGTGACATGTTGCAGAATATCTTATATTTAGTTGAGCATCTATAATATTGGAAAAGTTATATAAAATAACTATTATGCACTTAATAAAGAAAAAATCAAAAAAAAACTTATTTTGTTCTATCTAAAAGCTTAAAGATATTTTTGAAAAAAGTGAGAATTGGACTTTTCCATATTCTACATGAGTTATTTCCATCTCCTTCCTTTGAAAACTCCAACCAAATATGAGGTAGTTCTCCATTTTTACGTTGACCATAATTTTCTTTCTCCTCTTCCCATAAACCAAACGAGTCCTAAATCGTCGATGGGAGGCACTGGGTATTGGCTTGCACTCTCTCTTTCTCTAGTATAGACATATTAACTCTTTGCTAGCTTCAGTTAGATAGAGGATAGAGCCAAGATGCTCTAAAAAAACCTCAAATGTGCGAGAGCTATAGCACTAGCTGTTCTCTGGATGAAGCTTTACGGGCCACATCACACCAGTTATTAATTATCATTATTACTAGCCCTTCCACTTTTGCTATTCGAGCCAAGAAAGTAATCACTTTATTAGGATATGTGTCGTTTTAAAGAGAACAATAACTCATAAGTAGTGCTGCATCGCCCGGTGAATCTGGACATTTTATTTTCTAAGGCATCATGGACCATTTGTTGCAATGAGGGTGCAACATGTGCCTTTTGATTTAGGCGGAGCAATGATGGATTAAACCATTCAATGCTTTATAAAAAAGGGTGGGTGTCCCTACCAATTGATATATCTAAAGAGACTTTAGGCATTCCTTTTTGCCGCCTTGAAAGAGATTTGTATAAGGCCGATCTCTCTTATTGCTTTAGATATGTCCCTTTGCTATTTTCTTCTTTTTTTTTTTTTTGTTTCCTTGGAGTAGAGAGCTTCCTGGCTGATCCCCTCTTTCTTTTTTTTTTTTTTTGGCCTTGCAGGACGAATTCTTCCACAAATGATATCTATTAATTAACTATCACATGATAACTTATATCAAATATTATTTAATAAGCATGAATAATTAAATTGCAAATTATTTTAATAAGTTTAATTATAATTTTTTGTGTGCTTTAAGTGTTATTCGTGGAAAGTAGGAGTCAAAATATTATTTTTCCAACCCACGTGATGGGCGACAGTGACCTTTCGGACGGTAATCGCGTGGTCATACCATGGGCCCCATCGATACGCTTCAGTGGGACCCACAAGAAAAAGTACCGGAGTTTTGTGGTTGATTAATTGCCACGTAAACATGCCAGCTGGCACCATCTTGACCTTTGGCACCGAGAATCTCTGGCACGGACCGAAGGCCCCAAACCGTCCACCTCCCAAATCATTTCATGAATAAATAAATAAATAACTACGTCAACAGGTTAAAGTGAATAATGAACAGGGTGAAAAATATAACATTACACCGTAAATCTTCTACTAATAAATAGCAGGTTGTATGGTATCACTGCTTCCTTTTACATAGAAAAAAAAGAAAATGGTTGATGAGTAAGCCTCTCCAATTCAACCTCAAATGAGGATCTCAACCAGATATCAATCTTTTTTTTTTTTTGGTTAATTCGACTGTTTTACAAAATCTTTCGGTAAATACATCCACTTGTATCATCATAATGTTACGAAGGTACCTCGGTAAGACAAAAAAGTAGATAAGATCTCTATGGTAGAGTGCTTCATTGTTTTATCTGGTGCATTAATCTTACCAGGGATGAAATTTT
Organism: Phoenix dactylifera; assembly: GCF_051530095.1. Lineage (NCBI taxonomy): Eukaryota > Viridiplantae > Streptophyta > Magnoliopsida > Arecales > Arecaceae > Phoenix > Phoenix dactylifera. The sequence goes on from NC_143197.1 coordinate 28,339,514, forward strand.
GATAGCCCACTTATACAGCTCACTTTGATGCCAGGATGACCCTCCAATTTTCTCTCTCCATAAGTTCTCTGGTCTTTTTTGCTCAATCACTTTTAACCATGTATAACTAATTCACTTTCATAGTTTATATTGTCCCTCAACCTTTTGAGACCTTAATAACTCAATCAATTATTCACCCATTTCTATATCCTCTCTTTTCTTTTACCTTGTTTAAAAGATGAGTTGGCATCTTGCTTATTCGGTCTTAAACTAAAAAGGATTAATTATTAAACATGGGCTATTCAACTATAGCGCACATGGCTTGTGACTGAATGAATCCAGGATATCATAATCGTTGTTGCTAGTATAAGGCATAGGGATGCACATCCTTGGGGCATCGGTTTATTAAATTAATAGTTCTTGTTTAAAAACAAGAGGAAATCCATATCCTAATTATAACATATTTAAGATTATCAATATTAAAAATAATATTTGTAGGAAATTCATATTAAGAACATGGGATGTTAAAAGACTTGAATACAACAATAATAATTCGACTCGAATATTGACGCAACATTTCAAAAAATAAAGTCTCGATATTAAGGAGATCGTTTTCTAAAATATTAATAGAAACAATTTATATTGCCATTCTCCTCTTGGGCTACCAGTTCCCTTTTAAGTTATTTTTATTATGTACTAAAATGTGGCACCAGCTATGCATGTACTATTAATTAAAAATAAATTTTATATAAAAATAAAAAATAATAAATAAATATTAAAATATGAATTCAATTTTCTGATTTTTTTATTTTAATTTTATAAAACTTTAAATAAATAAATACTAGAAGAATGACTCGAATAACTGATTTTATGGTTAAATGTAAAATAGAGGAGGAGGAAAAATGCACGAGATGAGAAAATATATAACCGGAAAATACACACAACCATAATGCATCGTTCATGAACACATTGCAAGAGTTCACATTATATAGTAGTATAGATTCATGTTAAGGCATGCATAAATCAGTAATACAATTTCCACCCTAAAAACTATGAGATGGTGGTTGGCAAGTGTAAATGTGTAATGCACATAACATCAAACTCTCAACTTCATTATGATATTCGTTCACAAATCATATTGTTTGATTTGTAACAAACATTAAAGAAAGTTGTAATTATAGAAAAAATCCATCACTCCCTCGATCTCATGAACCAAGCATCCGGCGGTCCTGCAACTCAGACAATACCGTTTACCATCCGGCATCAGCTCTTCCAATTTTCGAGCATTTTACTCTGGCAATCAGTGAACCAACCAAAACTTGGACCTCAAAACGTCACTTTTTAGCCAATAGCATCCATGCCAAGAGGGTCACGTTGCAATCACCAGCGCAAAAATTGTCATATATACCTGCCACTAAATGCTATCAGTTAGAAAAATAGAAACCAAAGAAGAAAAGTTTCAGCCACACTATTACAAGGAAATTGGTTTAAGCTGAGGCCAGTCTTATAAACCATGCCTGTCCTCTCTTGACATGCGACGTAATAATGATTTGTTCTTGCTGCCTGCTTCCATTTTCACGTCATACCAACCCCTACAACACTCACCTACGCAGATGTATTGCACCAATCCCCGGTTGCCACATCGGATGGGAAATTAATGAGAAAACAATGATAGAGCTTTGAATTCAATATCCAAAGCATCTCAACCAGATTCAGAAGAAGCTATTAACATTCCAAGGTCAAAACGATAGGGTATATATGATTTGCTTCATGATTATTTACCTTACTGCTGGTATTTGCTCATGATAATCTCTCACACAGCTGTTCTACGTTTACTTTTCGTAATTTATGTTGAAAAGAGAGAAGAAAAAGATGGGAGTCGACCCCGGCGTGGACTTAAACACCAAGTCATCCTCAAACTCTCGCTCGCTTCCTCTCGTCTTTCTCATTGAATGATTTCAGCCTCTCCTCCGATCCATTGACCAGCGTCTTTAACGCGCTTCGATCCACAGAGAGAGAGAGACAGAGAGAGAGAGAGAGGGAAGGAGAATCGTCGCCTTCCCTCCACCCCTTCAGCCCTTCTCGAGGCTCTTTTCACCCCATTTGATTCCTGTGTTTTTTGGTGGTATTCTTTCTATCCACGTAAAAAGTATATTATCTTTGATGTAAGTATTATTATTATTATATAGCATAGCTCTCGTTCTCAGTAGCTTCGCTTCTGTTCTCTTTGCTCTTCACCATATATACTTCTAAAAGAGAGAAAGAGAGAGAAAGAAGGAAGAAGAAAGAAAGGTATCAAATCTTCCAATTCCAATCTCCAACGTAAGTTTTTTCTCATCCTCTCTCTGATCTCTTCACTGTTTCTTTTCCAAAGTCTGAAGTTTAAAAGGATTTATTGGCTGTTTCTTTCATCACAAGTCTGAGTTTCACTCCAGATTTCACCATTCATGCTCTTAAATATCACAATTATGAATAGAAGAAATTGTTGTTAGTTGTTAAAGATGTTTGCTTTGGTGTTTTCAATACCCTTAATTATTGGTTCACTGTATTGGGTAGTTTTTGTTTTTGGATGGAATTGTGTGGTAAGATATTGTTAAACAATCATGATGACCTTATTTCTTAATTTTGGCCTTTTCTGTGCCTCCCTTATCATCAAATCAATAAAAAAAAGAAAAAAAACTTATTTTTTAATTTAGTTAATGCGTTTATTGGAGCTCGGAATTGTTTTTTCTCTCCCCAGTGCTCTCGATTTATATGCTTAGCAAGTTCCATAGAATGAATTTTCCTTGGATTTCTGTTGGATGTCCATCTTAGCAATTTATCAATAGAACTGATTTTTTTCGAGTTCTAGAAGAAATTGACAAAAAATTTCTGCACTTCCTTCTGATATGAAGAGAAAAAAACCAATTTTTGGCTCTGTTATCAGTGGGAAGCTTTGGATATCTTAATATCGTATTTATCTAAATAAAGTCTTTTTGGTTTAGAAGCAAAGTAGGAATTTCGCCAGTTTTTTAGTTTGTATATTTCTAGGGTTTCGTTTCTGTAAATGATCTACGTTATAAAAAAAAGGCAAGAACATATGATCCCAAGTTCCATTGGCACTGTGTTTCAGTTGTCCATGGGTTTATGTAATGTATGCATTTGGCACTTCAATTTGCCCTTGATTTTTTTCAGAAAACTAGTTTTGCTACTATTAATTGCTTATGGATCTGATTACTTGATATGCACATTCTTTTCAGATCATTATCAATTCAATTAGTAAAAACTAGCATTCAAAAGTTCACTGCTGTTTTTTCCCCTCCGAATATAGTTCAATCTTTTTCATGGAATTCAATAGTATTCTTATGTTAAGTAGTTATTATTATTATTTATTTGAAGTTAGGGCTTTCCATTGCTATTGTGTATATGAAACATCTAAATTAGTCTAAATTCTGGAGAGCTTGTTTTCTGACCGGCATGTTGCAGAGCTTGTTTTCTGGCAGGATAGGAAAGTTCTGCAAGGTGTGGAGAAGAGGATAGATGTCAATTCTCTTCAGCAGAATGCAATATTAGCACCAGAGTTTTTCCTGATTAAATCGCTGGCTTGGGCCTTTAGACAACTATGGACCGCGGTGCGACTAATTTCCGGTTTGTGAGATGTCCAGGATGCCTCAAAGTTCTAGTGGAGTATGTTGATATCCCCGTATACCAATGTGGTGGATGTGGCAAGATCATTCGAGGTTGGTTCTTTCTCCAGTTACTCTTTTTTAAATGCTCAATTTGATGTTCACCAGAAACAAAGGCATTAGTTTTGATGATTTATTCCTGCTTGCAGCGAAAAATCGTTCTGCCGCTGCACAAAATGATAACTCGAGATCGCTAGGAGCAGATCATTCTCAGAGTCATTCCGACGTTGGCTCCTCGGCTAATGGATCAACATCTTCTGTGAAAGAAATGTTTGCATGTTCCACAAGTGCACACTCCTCAGAGTTGGAGCATGAGGAGAAGGAAACCATGCTCCGAAATGTCTCCTCCCTTTACTCCGGCGCGAAATGCAATCATCAAGGGACTGGAGAAACCTCTAGTGAAAATGGTTCCGATGCTGATCAACTTGCTGTCAGAAGCCATGCATCCCAGGGCCAACCAGATGAAGGTGTTCATTCTAAAGCTGAACCGGAAAAATCTCTGAAGCTAAGTCAGCAACATTCTGGAAGGTCGAATGTAATGAATAAAGTGGAAGAACCTCCCGAGTCTAGTGTCGGCCACAGTGTTGCCTCTGAGGAGGATTTGGTTGCAAGAAGATCTGCTGATGTGCTCGACCTTAGTTTTCAGTCTCCAGCTACCAGAAGCTCTCATGCTTATGATGGCAGCATCTCTTCTTCTTCTGATGGGCACAACGGTCGTGCCCGGGACAGATATCTGCGTCTATCCAGAAGAACTTTTAGGCAACCAAAAGCATTGGATACAGCCGTTAATGAAGGAAAGGAAGGTGAGAAAGTTTCGGGAAGTAACCAGATAGCAATTGATATCGAAGCAGGTGTTCGAGCCAGGACCCTCCCATCAAAATCGTTGAACGAGAGGCATGGCTCAGGTATCATGAGGATGAATGAACTAGTGCGAGAGACTTCTTTCGAGTCTGAAGACTTTCATTCAGTACAGAACTCGATGGAACCTGAAAGTGATGGGCCTCCTGGATCTCCGTCGAGAGGATCGCATTTCCAACGTGATTTTTTCAGGAGCAGATCATCTAAATACCTCAGACATGGTAGAATGGATTCATCAAGAAGGATAGATGAGCTATATAATCAACTTCTTGGACCGCGCAATCAAAGTGCAGCAGGGGGGAAACCTTACTCGAGAGGTTTTAATCCAAACTTGCTTCACCACCCACCTGAGGCAGTACTTCATGGACCAAGACAAATTGCTTTCCCACAGTATCTATTCTCACAAATGCCTTTCTTAGGACAGCGCTGCTGTTCCTGTTTGCATTGCTGTCTGGAAGACCGACAGCGGCAATTGCGGCCTAACCATTGCACTGATGGTATATGTGGGGCTCATGCCTACAATTTATGCTCCCATTCTTCTACAGCTGGAAGCTCAGGCGCGCCTGACCACGAGCAGGCGAAGTTGCGCTGCGATGAGAAAAGAAAGCGAAGAAAGAATCATTGCCGGCCCATCTCCGGGGGCGCCCCTTTCATGATCTGCTACGAGTGTTACGAATTGCTTCAGCTACCAGCAGATTTTCTCATATCGAGGAGGAGACTGAATAGGCTGCAGTGTGCTGCCTGTTCTGAAGTCCTCGAGCTATCATTTCCTGCTATACCTCACATTGTTCCTCGGTCTCCTGGCAAGGTGGTTCGTCCATGCAACAAGGTTGGCAATCGTATAGGTGTGGAAACTGGATCAGTTTCTCATTCTAATGATTGCACTCGAGGCGATTCGGTTTCCTTCTCTGAAGTGTTTGATGGACTCTCCTTCACCAAAAGCTTTTCTGCAGAGACCGAGCCTGGGCTGCATGTCTCGAGGAATTCTTCCAAAGGGAAATATGACAAGCAGAAATTAGGCCTACCGCTTCATCAGCTCATGGGGTATTCTTCAGCCAGCGAGTTGTTATACCAATATTGGGATCTTGATGAAAGTTATGAAAGCATAGAATCAATGGTACCTCATTCTTGGCGACCTTCTGAGGAGAGCCTTGTGATCGATGGCTTGAGAGAGCAACGAATGAGTAATTCATGTCATGAGCAAACAGGACCTTGTGCTAATCCAGATTGTATGGAAATACACGAGGAAGAAGAGTCACCTCAGCCATTGCGAACTAGAAGAGGTTCTTTGTCATGATGGAACGGTGAAAGAGGGTACGCAGGAGTTGACTCCATGAATTTGAGAGCCTGAAATTGTAAGTTCATGTAAATGAAACTTTGAAAGCATTATTATCCCAGATCCTTGATATTGGCATGCATTCAGCGGTTCGTATGTATTTTTGTAGCTTTTGTGAATAGATAGTTAGAAAACCATTGTCTCCCTGTTCGTTTAGAGACTCTGAATAGTATGCTATCATTGTGGACTAGACTTATTAGAGCCAAGTATCAGTTTCCTGGTTCGTGGGATTCTTATCATTGTGGTAGATGATGTTCATCTATCTGGAGAGCCATTGCTAAGGAATCTCAAATCCTGAATCATTGTTTTCAGTGGAAAGTTGGTAATGGAGGTCGGATTAGAGTATTAGGAGATGCTTGGATTGACAATTTACCTCTAATAAGAAGACCGATGTTCATTAACTCCAATATCCAAAAGCATGGTTTGCTGTTTTCTGAGTTTATTTCTCCAAACAGAGCATGGAATGAAGACAGATTACATCATTACTCTGTGCCGGAATTAGTTCATGATATTGTAACTTTGCATATTCCCATTATGCCAGCAGATGATGTGGTGGTTTGGTATAAACCGGGTTCATCAAGGATAAAAGCCCGGATATTTATAATGTTTACAGAACAGAGCTCTTTTCTTATCTATTTGGCAGTTTGCTGTTAGTCCTTGGGTTAAGCTTTTTTTGTTGGAAGATTGGCTGGAACCGGTTGTCTTGTAATTCTCTTTTGATCCAGTCGAAGCTTTCATGCAATTTCTTCAGCAAATTGTGATCACTGTGACATGTTGGAGGATGTGAGTCGTGTGCTGTTGCATTGTCATTTGGCTAAAACTACTTGGCAACAACTCAGCTCCAGGTTTGGTCTTAACGCCTCTTTTTAATAACTGATGTTCTCTCTATGAGGTGATGGTTGCTTATACTGCTTGGTGTCTTTGGAAAGCTAGGAATGACAGGATCTTTCGGAATTCATATACAAATCCGGGTAAAATTGTTGACCAGGCTTCTCGGCTTGCTTCTGAATTCATGGAGTCCATGTTGGAAGGACCAATGGGCAAGCCATGGCTCTCGGATGCTTGCGACTCTGGTAGCCTCCCTTCTCTTCCTATTCAAGTTGGTCGGGTATCCCCTCCCTATGGGTTGCTTGATAAATTTTGGTGGCTCTTTTTAAGGTAACGTTGGTGGCGCAGGATTTATTATGGTCCGTGATCATCTTGGGAGGCTGATCTTAGCTGGTTCAGGATCCATGATTGATCTGCAAGTTGGGATTTGTCACTGCTGCTGAAAATGGATGCTGCTGGTTTTTGTGCTTTTTGTTATTGAGCTTCTTTTTTTATTTCTTATCTTCTTCTTCTTCATTGTACCAAATATGTGTGTGTGTGTGTGTGTGTTTTATGATTATTTCAGTTGATATCCGCATCATTAACTTTGTCTTGTACATTGGCAAGTCTTAGGGTTCTTAGCTCTTAGAACCAAAGTATTGCCTGCCTGTGAGAGGTGCTTCATGTGGAAGGCCCTTGCATTTGGCCAATTGATGGCACAATCTTAGCTTCTTCCCTAATAATGCCTGACAAGTTGCATCGTTTGAGGTTTCTTCACTTCATATAACAGTTTATTTATCTAGTGTCTATCCTGAATACTTGCATTACCTGGTAAAACAGTTGTTATCAAGAATAAATTAAGCCATGGATCATTTGCAATTTTTCCGACCTTTATTGTTAAGCATTTCTTGGAATTTTGAGATCTCATCGATATCGCGATTCATCCAATGTTAGATAATTGTTCTTGCTGTATTTATCAGAATTTAGCTCTGCATCTCCAGCTCATGGGTGTCATTGCACCATGTCCATGCCCTTCGACAAGATTAGGTCTCAGCTTGACTGCAAAGTGGATGCAAAAAAACTATTGCCTTCAGTCCAATATTTGGAACTACTACTTGATCTGATTGTTCCACAAAACTAATGAACGCAAAGGAAACTTTTCTTCGGCATAAACTATCTCACATCATATTCATCACAATGAAACTCCTATTAAGATCATGTTAGAGCTCAACTGTCTCTTGGGAGTATCAAGATCAGATTGGATTTGCGGCGGAATGGTAGCACATCTCAATATCTGATTCTAGACCGAAAGGTTATGTTTTGATTCATGTCCAGTTCAAAGCCCTAATCTTAGACTGATTTATTTCTAATTATCCAGAGGGCATGCTCCGACTTAATCGAACCCGATGCCAGATGGATATATTTTCAAACTAGGGCAAAGCTCCAGCTTTAACCATCAAAAAATGCATGATTTGGCTTTTGCTTTTTCTTCCAAACGATCATGACATCTGGCAAATGCATAGGATGGAAGTGGCTTCACTAATATGATTGTGTCGCATTACCAGTATGGCAACTCAAACACTAGATTTCTACTACTCCGGAATCATGCATCCCCTTCTATTAATGTATTTAAGCAGTCTCTCAAGCTGAAAGTACTACTTAATTCTGTCTCTGGCAGATTCACTTATGTTAACCTACAAAAGCTCTTATATCTATCTTGTAATGGCAAACGCAAAGAACTTGATCTTTCCTTAAATTTGAATAGTTTATATGAGATTCCAAAGACCTCGAAAAGTTATGAAGTAACTGGAGCAACATACCTAAGATGGATTGAAGTACAAACTGCAATATTAGTTCAATATTTCAGTTGCTTTATTATATGATACTAATATATAATATGAATATGTTTTCAAATGTATTATTCTCCCCAATAGCGCATATAGGAAAAGATATGTTGATAGGCAAAAGTGTCTGCTATATAAATCTGATACCCTCTCCAGAAAAGAATAAGAAACGTAGAATCCAATGTGACAACACTTTATGCCAGCAAACAAAACACTTCTTGTATTCCTGATGCATATTTCTCTGCATCCTATCTTTTCACTTATTAGGTGTGTCCCCATAGATCTCAGGACCTAACAATCATTACTCTATTTACAAATATGATACAACCAAAAAGCTTTGAAAGTAACTCTGCAAAACAATTATCTGGATTCCGCAACTTCATTGGAACTAATTTATGGCCCTCATCCTTCGGTTGGAGACAATGGTGATCCTCTGGTCCCGGAGCATGTTCATGTTGGGTGCCAAAATTCGAGTATAACGATCAAAATACAGAAGTTGTTTCATTAGAAGTGCGAACTCACGAGGAAATTTCAACCCATATGACTCACTAACCCTTACCTGCAAGAAAACCAAATTGATAATGTATGCCAAACAACCAAAGCATTTCCAGTATTCACGATTAATTCTAAAGAAAATATGACAATGTATAGCATTTGATCAAAATAATCCATTTTTGCCAAAATAATTCAACTTTGAAGGTCCATATGCAAGGTGATTTTGTATTTCTGTCCAGCAGATGAAATTCAGAAGCAATTTACTGTAGGAATTTTAACATCATTGTGTTATCTGTGCAATGAACAATTCTTCATTTCCACAAACTAGCTTACCACATCCAGGAATAGAGCATTCATCTGCCTTTCATCAACGACAACATTAGCAGAGACAGCTGCTGCATTTGGCCCTCTAGCAGTTGCAACAACAATCTCAGTGTCTAGGTCCTGCCAGAGATCAACCATAGTGACCACCAAAAGCAACAAGACAGAATTTAAATGAAAAACCTAAATCCCACATTCAATAGTCAATCTGCTTTCGTATGATTATGAATTTGTAAGATTCTCTAAGTAGGGAACTTTCATAACTATCAAATGACTCCAAAATTTCCAGGAATTTAAGTATACTAGCATCTACAAATACAATACTGGCAGCACTTACATGAAAGCCATAGCATCTTTACGTGCACGCACACAATCAAAGGCAAAAGAATAATTATATGGAATAAATGCATATTTAATAAAATATGTATGTAAGATGAAAAAGGGCAGGAAAGCTCACCAAAAAGGGGGGAAAAATGAATATTTCTTGCTGCATTTTTAAAGAATCAGTTCACTGCCTTGTTTAGCGTCTTCTTATGTGCTTTCCTAACATCAAGGCGACTCACTAGCCGGCCAACAATTTCAAAACAACCATATTGCCCCGAAAATTTCAGGGTCTTCTGTAGGCTTTATTTCCTGAAGGTACCACAAAGTTGAGAAATCTACAACGGAGCCAGGGAGATGGAGAGCAGATGATCGAGTTATGGTGGAAAAAAATGAGTGCCAAATTTTTATTTCAATTCCAATATATGTGTGTGCCAGATCATGTTGACCCTACAATGCTCTCTCTCCCACCTGTCATTTTCAGGGAAATTGGTTAGGTTCTGAAAAAAAATCTTCCAGGGATCAAACAATAACCCAGGGTGACCGAGTCCCACCAACACACAAGACGCTTTTTAGTCCAATTTGGCTCAGTGGGAGCAATCTTCAAAAAACGACCCAAGAATATGAATCTGGTGGCTAAGAAATTATTGGTTTCATAATTAGGGCATTTTATGCAGTGGCAGTTTTATGAAGGATTCAAAGGGTGCCTTCTGATCTGCAAGCTGCTAAAGCTATTACCTCCTTGTTAGATTCTGTTTGTTTGCTTTCTTATTTATTTCTTTTGTTAATAACTAGTACCATATTTTGTGATTTTCTGTCTCTGTGTTAATGTCAGGGGCCTAGTCTTACGTACTTTTTTCTGACGCCATCTAGAAGTCAGTTTATGCTCTCCCTCAAAGAATCACTTTCTTTAATCTAATAAACCAAATTGAATGATATAGTTTACTTCCAGAACAAGAATGCTTTGTGCTATGTTGTTTATTTTCCTTCTTTGGTAGTTTGTGCCTTCTTGTTATAATATTATTTTCCTTTTTGGCCGTTACTGTACAGCATTTGTAATTCGGTGTCTCTGGTTCTGTACTTCAGTTTAATGTCATTTCTCTTTTGGGCTGTCAATAGGCAGGTCAATAGTTTCAATCGTTGAATTAGATAACTAAGTTCAATGGCAAAAATCATCCAAAGAGAAAAAAAAAAGATTGCCGCCTTTTAAACCAAATACACTTAAAGTAATGGAAGAGAGAAAGTACTCGTTAGCCAAAACATAAGCTTTAATTACTTCTCCAGTGAAGAAATAGTTGGTAACAATGCAGCAAATGCATGATCACTAAATGTGATATACCACACCTGTATTGATGAGAATAACTTTTCCAAGTCTCTTGCAAAGGCTTTAACATCTACATCCTCTTCTGTAGCACCCATTTGAATCAAGGAAGAAGCCATAGCTTCATAATCTTCAGTTGCAAAGGATTCCAAAAAGATTTCCATAGCAGCCCATGTCTTTGGAGATATTTGGCCCACAATTCCTGAAGAATTTAACATCATTATTAAATATGTCAATAATATTTTCATGCTGAATCATCAATGTTGTAGCAAAAAACCTAATGGTCACTCCCTCTAGCACATCTTTAACACAACATCACCACAGAAAAGAAGATACATTTGGTTTTTTAAGAATGCAATTTAGAAACCTTTTGATATTTCTATTTTTTAAAGAAAATAACTGAAGCACAAAATCAAGACAACAAATTAGAAAAATGTACTTGGGTTGTCGGCAAAAATCATCTATAAGTAGGATTGCTTATTTAGGGACGCATATCTGCTGGAACCTGTGAAATCCAACAGCCTACACGCAATTCAAAGGTAGGATTCTGGTCAGAAGGTTACCATGTGTGCAGGATCAATAGCCCATGCCACTCCATGACTAGAGGATTAATTTATTGCTTCTCTTTTTTCATCCAAAGCAAGTAAAACCAGATCATGAATTAGTAGACATCCCTCAAGCCAATATTCAGTCATATGAGAAAATAAGACAAGGTTGGCATCAAGCTTGGATCTTCAAATTTACAGATAATTTGACACAGCTACAGGCATATTGTGGATGGAGCCTTGCATTTTAGCTACGACATATTGACACCAAATAAACCCATGCATTGGCAGGCTGGCTGGGCCATGACCTGCACCCAGTCAGAGAATGCTAGCCTGAATGCGACCTGGATGCAGGCTGGAATCCTTCAGAAGAAAGAGAAGAATGAGAGGCTGAAAACAGAGAGCAGAGGTTGGCTAGGGTTGAGGGATAGCTCAGAACCGTTTCCCAGAAAGATAATTATTTATACTTTTAAGACAAATAAAACATATTTTTTCATGAAATAGGGTCAGGTCAGGCCAATTTAAGCCCAAGCCTTAAAAATATTGATGAGGCCTAAAATTCCAAGCCAAAAATTGGAACTACAGAATGTATATGCCTAAACTGACCCAATGACCAGACCAAGACCCCAGAATGCAGGCCAAGAAAGCACTCAATCTGTGCATGGATCTACAACATACATGCATATTATGTTAATATGTACACAACTATGGGCGGCATATAAAATACAGCAGCAATAAAAGCAATCAACTTTACATTCTGGACTAAGATAAATAGCAGTGGAATAATAACTTTGCATTAAGAACCTAAATCACATAAATACCGCAGGTTTTGCATGGCATGTCAGACAGATTAACTTTGCAAAAATAACAAATAGCACTTACAGAGTCATAATCTATATTCTTGACTTGAAGGATAGGTTGTTCCCCCAGTGTCATTATGTGACTACAAGTTTTTACCCATTGTATTTTAAGTTTTAAGCAAGCTGCCTATATATGGTGTATTTTTACTGGTTTAAGAAATCATGATCAAATTAGCAAAATTCTGAAGATATGTAAGGTTGTTAATAGGGAAGTCAAACTAGAATATACCAAAATCAAGAAACCCAATGCGGCCATCACGAAGCAACCATAAGTTCCCTGCATGCACATCTGCATGGAAGGTCTCACATGCGATCAAGCTTCCAAACCTGCATAAGAATGTCATTTCTAAATTAGAGCTAAAAATATCTTAATACAACAAATATTACGAAAACATTTTGAGGGTGCTGCAAAGCAGGTCTATCTGTTAACTAGTAGCGATTATCGCATAGTGAATCCTGGAAAGACATTGACGTGGTAGTGCTGATGTATTGAAATCTTTACCAGACATTAAGTGCAGTTACTAGAGTCATCTCAGGATCAGGAACAAGTGATCTTATAGAATCTAGATCAGTGAGAGGAACTCCATAGAGTCTCTCCATTGTCAATACACGCCGTGTGCTACAGTGTCGATAGACCATTGGAGCCTTGGCCTGCCTCTCTAGTCCCATGTTTTCTAAATATCTCCTGAAAGATTCAATATTTACAGCTTCTTTTCGGAAGTCAACCTCTTCGAGCATTGATTCTTTTATATCTTTGACAATACCTACCTGGTGTTAAGAGTTTCTCAAAATTAATGAAAACAGGTATCAAATCTTGAAAGATGCAAAAAGAAAATAATTTAAACATAAAAGACAATATTTTTGTTTAAATGAGGTAGCTGCATCAGTTTGTTCTAGCTTTTAAGTAAATAACAGAAATAAGCAGTAACATGCCACTCATGTAGCATGACACTCATGCTTAGATGCACTTTTGGTTTCAAAAACAATTTTTATTTCCCAAAAGAACAACACGGCTAATCAAACTAGACAGTAGTTTTGGGTGGAAAAGTAGGTAATTTAGCTTTGTTTCTAATATGTTATTTGTTAGAACTACCAGTTAAACATCCCTAATCCACTGGCATAAAGAGAAGACACTGACTCATTTGGAGCCAAAAACAAAAGATCATGGCAGAAAACATAATGAATCGAAGGAATTTTTTGACACTATGGATATGAGACTCACAAGGGTCTGGAATTGGGAAAACAAATGCCTGGCAAAAAGTTGACCAGTGATAGAACAAGAACTTTTGATTCAAATAATGAAATACCTGACACATACTCTTCTTGCTCAGTTTAAGTTCCATGCACACGCAATGTTCAAATTCTAAAACAATTTTTACTGATAGCTCACTCCTATAATGAATACTATTTAGTTTGGTCTTATTTTCCGACAAAGCAATGACAGGATGAGTCCTGATACACATCTGATTATTCTCTTTGGATAAATTATAAACATCCGTGTAAGAATTGTTGGCACATGTTTGTGTTATTAATTTTTATTTTGGCAACTCTTTAGTCAGAGAAGCAAGAATTGACGTGTAATATATAAGATTAACGCCTGATTACTGGGAATATATCAGTTTCCATTATGGTTCTTAATAATCAGAGCAACCAGTCACATACCAGTGATGTACGCTGAAGTTCAGGGTTCACAAACTCCAGAATGCGAGCAATAACGTAAACAAAGTTCAAATCTGCAACAAGTATATCTTCTATGCCAGGTTTTAAGACCTTTATCACCACTTCTTGCTGCGAACTTTTCAGCCTTGCACCATGAACCTGCGAAGAGCTATAGGACTTCCCAATAATTCTACCTTAGATGAATCAGTATGGAAGAGAGGAATGTCTTTAACAAACCTGAGCTATTGAGGCTGAGGCAATTGGCACTGGATCAATATACTCATAAACACTATCTAATGGCCTTTGCAATTCCTCACGCAATATAGCCTCGATTTCATTAAAGGGAACTGGAGGAGCTCGATCAAAGCAGTTCTGAAATTCCTGAATGTAATCTGCAGGAAATAATGTTGGTGCAGATGCTATGAACTGCACCTTTGCATCGTCAGATAAGCATCCAGATTTTCCAATCTTAGTAACTACAAAGTTTTAACTCCAGTTTACAGGTCTGCTGAAGTTTACAAAACTTCCATATAACAGAAAAGTAACATTCAACAAACAATCTTAGCTCAGTTGATTAGCAGTTTGCAGTTGGCACCCCTCTCCACATTGGAAGAGGTCACGAGTTCAAATCTGGATGGCAGCATCAAAAATAAAAAAATATATATATGCAAAATACAAGCATAGAATGACAATAAACTCTCAAGAGAAGCAGGGGTCAAACAGTATCATTGTATCCAGTAATGATTATGAATATGTTAAAAAGAAATAAGCAGAACACTGTATTTTAATGCATTAAAGACGATACTTTAAACAACAGTTGATGGATTCACAAGTAGGATTCACAATTGCTAGTACTTTAAACAACAGTTGATGGACAAATCTGGTTGAAAAATATTTCAAAAGGAACTGGATACAGATCATTGCCCGAGCAGAATAAGAAATGAAGGCAGGATGAAAAGAAAAAAGCCATCAAGCATCCATGATGAAAGGTGCTAGACAAAGAATAAAATATAACTATAGATACATACAATATGTACATATTAAAGAAAAGAAATTCCTTTAAGTAATGAAGGCAGTGATATTATCTTGATCTTGTGGATAGCAACCCAAAGGTCTGCTGGTATAAATAAGTTAGAGCATCCATGCTGCAGAGAAGAATTTCAAGTGCAGATAATATAGGTACGTTCAACAATGTAGTTTACATATCCTTGACAAATAGAATAACAACAGAAGTCCAGAAGATAAAGAATTCAAGATGCATGGCATGCAAAAAATTGATGTAAAATTAAGCAAATCAACTAAGATTTGGCTCTTTAATTAGCTTCATTTCATATAAAATTTACATGAATTTGTGCTAGTTTCATAAAACCCATAGAAGTGAATAAGCATCACTTAGAATAGGATAATGAAACTACCATTGAATTGACAATTAATAAAGACAGTGGAAAAGATGAATGTTAGGTATTACCTATTGTATATTAAATTTACCAGTATTCTGTTAGATAGACCTGATATAATCATTTGCAAATTGATAATATGCACATAGAAGTCTCTGTGATCCCTTTACATATCAAATACAACAAGCTTCCCTATGCAGTAATCTTTTTTGTATCTTTTAAATATTGATGCAAAAGAAAATTCTTCTTTCTCTTTGTTCGAATTTGTGAATAGTATGATACATGCAAAAGGTTTCAAGCATTTATAATCTTTCTATATATTAACATATATAATTCTAGTGAAATATTATTTTTATCTCCTAAGCATCATCCTCTACCAAAATATTCCAAGCATCACCAACCTCTGCAAATAAACTGTATCAAAAGGATTGTTAGTTTTTCCTTAGTTTCTGAGTGAGCAAGGAAAAGACAGCTCGACTGTGGGCCTTAGGTCCGATTTCCTCATTTGTTTAGTATCTAATTTGTAACTCAATATTAGGGGGTTCTGTTATGCATCCATGCTATACACATTACATATAAAAAAATTATAATATGACAGGCATATGCATCAAGGCATGTATGATATATAAATATATATAATATACATAAAACGTATACATGCATATATATACATATATACATATATACACAAACACACACACACACACACACATATATATATATATGGAGAAAAGCAAGGACCGCCGAACTATCCGGTTTGGGACCAAGCCGGACAGTTTGGGGTGTATCAAGTCGGACCAGTCAATTACTAGGATAGTTCGGCTGGTCAATCCAATTCCACAACCGAACTGGTTTTTTTTTATAAAAACCCTTCCCGATCTTCTCCCTCTGTCTCGATTCTCCTCTCCCAGTCTTCCTCTCCCCTCTACCCTCTCTCTCGATGCTCCGCGGTTTCCATGACGACGATGTCTTCGCAACTAGGGTTAGGGTTTCGTGGCCGCTGCCAACGAGGTACGCCTCCTTCCTCTCTCTTTCTCTCAATTCTCCTCTCCCACTCTCCCTTTCTCCTGATTCTCCCCTCTCGATCTTCCTCTGGCCCCTCCCTCTCTATGCTCCCCAATGACAATGACTCCACAATGACGGCTCTGTAACGACAATGCTGGCTGGGGTTAGAATTCTGAGACGACAATGACTTCGCAGCTAGGATTAGAATTTTCTCGCTACTGCCAATGAGGTATGCCTCTCTCCCCCCTTGTCCCACTCTCTCTATCCTCCCTCTCCCCCTCCCCCTTCCCTTCCCCAGCTTCTAATATGCCACGACTCAATACAGTATGTACCAGTACCGTACCGAATTGGTTGTCGACTGACGCCCAGCATCAATTCGGCAAACAATCGAGATAAGTCTTACATATACAAATTGATGTTTTATCATGTAATACCTAACTTGGAAGTCTCTATGTAGATATTAAAGATTATTAGTTGTTATACATAAAATCAACTTGTTGCTCAAAAAAATTACCAGATATCAGATTGTATTGGTTCTTAGAACATTAGCCAATAGAGGGCATTTCATATCAAACGTATTGAAATAATACTTTCAAAAGCTACAGAAAGGTAACCAATATTAAATCTAATACCACATTTTTTCGGTTCATACTTGGCCTAGCTTGATATAAGTTGCTCCCATGCGTTCAAATAATCTCCGCAGATAAAAGGGAGAAAGTAATCCAAGCTGCATTTGGGTTGGCAGCCCTGCAGATGTATTTGTTGCCTGCACAAAATCAAAGAAAATGATCCCAACTTTGATTTACAAGAAAAGATTGATGGAAAAGGTCATTTTCACAAATACAGATATGCTTAAACACTAGAGCTCTATGGCTAAGCAGGCGCAATAAGGCACTAGAAATGGCAGTTGATAACTAGCAAATCGAGAAGGTTTTAAGGTAATATTTCCAATGTAGACAGCAAGTAGACCTATCTTTTATACAAGAAAATTAAAATGTCTTTTTATCAACGAAAGAACGAAGATAATAAAAAAAATGTTTAGAATTTTATATAACTAAATATGTAATAGAGATGTAGATGAAGTGATCAAGAAAACTCCTTTACATCTCTAAAAACATGACTCAAGATAAGAAAAATGCAAAAATATATGAAGGACAAATATAGCACCTAAAATACTATAAATTAGGAGTTGACTTTTTTTTACTAAAAAATTAGTGGTAAAAGAGAAGGCACAAAACCATTTAATCCTCCTACATGAAGTATTTCAAATGATAAAAGTGTGCAATATGCAGGTGCCCTAATGTTCATGATCCTTCTATGGTGGACGGTTCCACCATCTTTGGGAATTGGCCAGAAAATCAAGTGGGCAAATGTTAATTAAGGCCCCTTTTCCTCCATCTTTCTCCTTAGGTTGATTACAAGCCTTACGTACAATCATCCCGAAATGAATAATCTAGAAACATTTTAATCTCAGAAACCCTCAGCAGTCCAGGCTAATAGTCCACTCTAACTACCTGCGGCTGAGATCATTGGTCCATTAGTGCAGATCATTGAGCGCAGCAGAGTAGTCCATTAGTTTTGAGCTGTACAAGCCTAGGAAGCCAAATCATATCAGAAGATTGATTGATGGACAAACTCTAGACAGGCAAAACTAATGGACTAGTCTACTAGGCCCAATGAACTGCGCTAATGGGCTAATGATCTCAGCCACTAATGGACTAGTTAGGGCGGAAGGGTTCCTAAGCTTGTTCTGCTCTTTTTTATTATCTCCTTTGGGGTTTCTATGCAAGCAGATCCTAATATTGGTGATTCTTATGTGCATATAATATGCAAATAAGTCCTATGAGTTCATTTATACTATTCTACATATAATAATCAATAAAGTAAAAACAATACAATTCTTTAATTCTCCAGTTCTTATTGATTTCAACCATCAATGAAGCAAAGTCGTGATTTCTCATAACTAAAAGGTTGAATGATTTACCCAAGCTGTCTGCCTTCTGCAACTTGTTCCAATTGAGTGATGATAAATAGTAAGTTTTAACTTTTAAATAATGCTGTAAATCCAGTGACCATTAGTTTTTTTTCTTAATTTTTTATAGACTCCAGATCACTTAGTGGCCTAAATAGAAAATTTCTAATAGTGGTTGAGCATAGATACATATCACCCTCCATATCATCGCTCAGCCACTAGGCCAATCTGGCAGTTTGGGATTGGTGAAGTATATTGGTGGTAGGTGGCTGAATTCGACCCCAAGTACCAATAAGCCAATAACCAGGTTCCATAGGACCGGCAAACTAAGCAATGATATAGTAGGTGATCTCTAGCATTTTTCATGGTAGATGCATCCGTTAAAGTCTAGGACCTAGATTCACAGGTTTGTCATTTAGAAACAGAATAGATCTCGTTTCAGCTTGTCTGCAAATATGAACTGGAGGTATCTTGAATCTTCTAAATATGTTCAACATCATTCAGTTGTATGGTGTTTTCTTTACCATCCCAAGAATAGTTTTCTTTTGTACACTAAAATGCACAGTCAATCTATTTCCAGTTTTCTTCTAGTTTTTGCAATAATTTATTGCAAGAATTTGTGATTATTCCAAATTTTGCATAATTCCAAGAATTATTTGGAATCTTGGCTAAATTATTCCCTTTTATATAGTAAAATCCGTACCATTTGAAAGATTTTCACCACCTCATTTACCTAAATTGCAATTAGAAAATGGTAACAACTTACAGACACAAGGAGCGGAGAGATGGACTCTCCCACACAAAGAATGTTCATAATTCTGTGGTTACATAAAGAGTGGTGAGATCATAACAAAACAAAATGTGAACAAAGGTGTATTAACAATATAAAGTGGTACAAATGAAATGAGGTGACTACATAAAATACCTAACTAGTGCCAGATACAAATGTTTGCAGCAATATAGGAACATACCCATACCTTAGAAACATCAGTGAGCCACTCCCCGCCAACCCCAATAACAGCTTGAATGCCCTGTGCTAACCTCAATGCACCCCTAGGCCCTGTATTAATTGATGTTTGGAGAATGTCTTCAACCAACTTCGGCAAGTTGTCGATTCTGTCTGGAGTAAAATGAAGAGTATAACATAAGTGTGCCCCGATTATAAAAGAAGGGAGGAGAGAGGAAGGCAGCAGATCATGCATCTGTTACCTCTCTGAAAATGAAGAACCAAAAGTGCATTTCTGCCTTTGATCTCAATTCATGAACCCTTGAATTTTTTAGGTGGTCAATGACAGAAGAAGGGTGAAAAGCCCAACCAATCCGTTAAGTAATAGAAAAGAACTACAAGATGCATGAGATAACTTTGGACAAATAAAAATAACCTGGACTAAATCTCATACAGTTTCAGAACTCTTTTTCATGACATAAAGATACAAAAGGAATTGACATCCTCGTGCATCAACACAAAACCATCAAGCTTTCATCGGTGAATTTCAGTCCACTTTATAGTTCTTTCCTTGCCAAAACATTTCTATTAGGGACTAGCTCAGATGACATACATACTTGAGCCTCCTTTTATCAGGTAATGACAATGTTAACCTTCTCAATTCAGGCTTGGGACTAGCATGCCTTCTTATATGACAATGGAAAGCAATTTGAAACAATAATTGTAGTGTTCAAGATGAAACTTAGAGTCGGCATGCTTCTGTAACTGTGTTTAATTATAACATATCTTTCAACTATGTTCACCTGTCATGCCAGGTGGTAATCTACAAGAAAAGATACGATCTCTAGCAAACACTGAAATCATATGCAATTTTACCAACTTCATTCAAGGTATTTGTCTGGGTATATTGTCTTTGCATGAAAAAAGGGCATTCCAGCTTGAGCATGAACCAACCCATGCTGCTAAATGGCACCTCTTCCCTCCTCCTTTCTTTACAAAATCTATGAGTTATAACCTCCTAAGAAGAGTCCATTTGAACTCAAATTGATCATATGGTTGCACTTAATTTGTTGCAGTATGAGATATTATTACACCTTACATCAAGTTTTGCCAGGGAGAGAGTGAAAAATTGAGTGAGTGCTAGTCTGCCATTTATCCCATTTAAGGTCACACGACCTACTTCAAGAAGAGAGTTTCTACAAGAATTTATTCCTCTCAGAACAAGATAATCTGGCTCCAGCTTTTAAATAGATTCTACATCTATTAGCAGAAATCATTCAATGGACATATCAACAGCCAAAAATCTATCCACATTCTTTGAAGTATGAGAAAATTTAAACAAACAGATAAAGTAAGTGTATGCTAAAACCTAAATACCAAGATCACATCTTTAGCCTTTCTTTAGCAAAATAAAATGAATTTCGGTTTTCCAAAGCAGTGCAATCTGTCGGTTCCATGCCTAGCTGAAAATTACAAGAAAAAGTTTGCAAGATAGGGTACCTCGGAAGCGATTAGAGAAGTCCTGAGCTTGTGAATAGCGAGCAAACAAAGAGACTCTACTCCGCCGATCATTGAACTTCCTCATCCGAACTGTGCCACTAATCGCAGGCAGCTGAAATTTTAAAATTGAACTTCCGATAAAATTTCAAAAATTCAATTTTTAGGGAAAAAATCATCTTGGCTGCTAAAAACCCTAAATTTAAGTAATTGGACTATTTATGAAGATTCACGAATCAAATTCTAAAAACGAATCAGAATTACCCTATTACCGTCCAAAATGGTAATTTTAATGCCAGTGCAGAAAAAAATCGAAAATTTAAATATAAAGTGGTACAGAGAAGCTCGCCACGACTGTAGTAAATTTAAAAAAAGGGAGAAAGAAGGAAAATGAAAGAAATTCCTTGGAAGCGATGGTACAGGAAGCAATCTAGATCCATACAGTTAGAGGATCGCATAAATATAAGCTGAAGGACTTGAAGAAAACCTTGAACAGAGATCCAAAGATAGGAGAATGTGGGAGGGCGGACCTGGAAGTGGTTGAGAAGGAGAGGAACCCGAGCATAGGCGGCAGCACCTCGAAACGGGGAGACCGGCATGGCCGAGAACTGACCTTGGGCAAGAGCTACAGAGGAGAAGAAAACGGTGAGGGGCCTTTTCCCTTCGCGTGGCTTCACGCTTTCGGAACGCCTGAATGGAGTTCTTGATGCACAGAGCGCCACGTTCCGATGGGCTCCGGATCTTGGAGAAGATTTTTACACGATGGATTCTGTGTCATACTTCCGTATCTACACTTAGATACGATACAAAACGCACAGGACAGTCCTCTCCTTTGTCCCCTAGCCACAAATCACAATGCTACATTTAATTCTTGTGAAAGAGAAACCAATATTTTTAAAAAATATATTTATCACTAGAGTATTATTATTGAAAAAAAAAAGAGGCTAATCTCTTCTATGTCATACTTTATCTAGGCAAAAATCTAGATTCCAGACCGAGTTACTGCTTCCAGAACTGGAAATATACTTATTCATGTCAAAAAAAGATGTTGTCACTCGAAACCTAACCTCAAACCTCTTGTTTAGAAGGATAGAGAAGATGCCATCTAAACTAAAGCTCAGTGGTGCATGCTACCATTCTTAATTATTCATTTTTGATGTGTAAATATGGAAGCCAAGAATTAGTGCAATACAAGTGAGTGTCTAGTTAGGCTCAAATGTAATTTGGCTAACTATAGAATGCTTGAATAATAAAGCAAGGCTGGCTTAGTGATTCTTATCTTCTTCCTATATGAATGGAGCCATGAGCTCAAGCCACAACCTGTGATCTATTTGTAGTATAAATTTTTCAAACTTATAAAAGATGCATTGCTTGGATGAGATGCCTTTGTTCTGTAAGGGCAGTGGGTGCCAAAAACTAACAGTGATGGATAAGAGTTCTTTTATAGAGTTTTAGGTTTCTTTGAATCCATAAATACATGAGCATTAACTTCATAGTTTAGCCGAAAAATTACAGTTATATCAAATCATAACAATAGCTACTGAATCTTGCTATGATTGTTTAGAGTTGATTTACAGATCCTCTCATTTACCAGGCATTTTAATTTAGGGCCATCATACCCACCTATAACATCTAAGGAGTATCATTACGTGCAGCCTAATTAAAACCCATGAAAAGTGCCGTATCGGATTCCGGAACCATTTACCACCTTCTTGATGGTCTGATGGCCTCAAAGAAATCCGTCGAGGTTGGCAGAGAAAAATGTAGCATTTTCCGCCCGTATTATTATGATCCAACGCCTTCCCCCTCCAACCCAAAAATCCGACAAAGAGGAGACCGGCCCGACCGAAGGCGAGTCATGGACCACCCGCCTGCGCGTGCTCACCGACGCCGGCCGCCACGGCGAGGCCCTCGCCCTCCTCCGCCGCATGTTCCGACACCCCAACCCCCCGCCCGACGCCTCCACCCTCCCCGCCGCCCTCCTCGCCGCCGCCGCCCTCTCGCTCCCCTCCGCCGCCGCCCAGCTCCACTCCCGCGCCATCTCCTCCGGCTCCCTCGCCCACCCCTTCGTCCTCACCGCCCTCCTCTCCTCATACTCCCGCCTCTCCCTCCTCCCGCTCGCCCGCCGCCTCTTCGCCGACGTCTCCCCCTCAGCCCCCGCCGCCACCCTCGTCGTCGCCTTCAACGCCCTTATCTCCGGCCACGCCCGCCACTCCCTCCCCTCCGGTGCCCTCGCCCTCTTCCGCGGGATGCGCCGCTCTGCCCTCCCCTTCAACGCCGTCACCCTCCTCGCCCTCCTCCCCTCCTGCGCCCACTCCGCCGTCCCGCCCCTCCACGCCTGCGCCATCCGCGTCGCCCTCACCGGCGAACCCTCCGTCGCCAATTGCTTCCTTTCCGCCTACGCTCGCGCCGGCGCCGTCGACCTCGCCCGCCAGTTGTTCGACGAGATGCCTAACCCAAAACAGCTCATCTCGTGGAACGCCATGATCTCTGGCTACGCCCAGAACGGCCTCGCCCCTCGCGTTCTGGACCTCTACCGCGAGATGGAGCAGTCTGGCGAAGTCGAGCCGGACCCTGTCACCCTTGTAGGCGTGCTCGCCTCCTGCGCCCATCTCGGAGCCGACTCTGTTGGCCGGAGAATCGAGCGTTATATAGCTCAAAATCCTGCTCACGGTTCCAATATCTATCTAAAGAACGCACTAATAAACCTGCATGGTAGATGTGGGGATTTAGCTCGAGCACGAGAGATATTCGACATGATGCAGAAAAGAAGCATTTTCTCGTGGACTGCAATGATTGCTGGCTACGGAATGCATGGGCATGGAGTGGCAGCGTTGCAGCTCTTTGAAAGGATGAGAGCCAGTGGAATCCGACCTGATGGAGTTGTAATGGTGAGCGTGCTGTCTGCTTGTAGCCATGCCGGAATGACCGAGGAGGGATTGGAGTACTTCTCCAAAATGGAGAGGCTCTTTGGGGTCGTTCCCGGGCCGGAGCACTACGCATGCATGGTCGACCTGCTCGGTCGTGCCGGCCGGCTCGAGCAGGCATCGGACCTCATTAAGTCGATGCCGGTGGAGCCTGACGGTGCCGTCTGGGGTGCACTCTTGGGAGCCTGCAAGATTCATAAGAATGTTGAGTTGGGGGAATTGGCTTTCAAGCATGTCGTCAAGCTGGAGCCGATGAATGTGGGGTATTATGTTTTGTTATCAAACGTATATTCGGATGCCGGGAGGTTAGATGGTGTGGCGAGAATTCGATCAATGATGAGACGCAGAGGACTGAGGAAGGATGCTGGGTGTAGTTATATGGAGCTCGAGGGGAGTGTTCATTTGTTCGTGGCTGATGACCATTCACACCCGCAGGCGAGGAGAATTTATGAGATGGTGGTTAAACTGGAGGCTTTGGCGAAGGAGGCTTGTGGAGTGGAGAGCAAGAAGGATGAATTGAGGAATGAGAAGGGAAAGATTCTGCCAGTAACTGGGTTCCACAGCGAGAAGTTGGCTGTTGCTTTTGGGCTTTTGAATACTGAAGCTGGGACAGAGATTGTGGTGATCAAGAACTTGAGGGTATGTGAGGATTGCCATTTGTTCATGAAGGTTGTCTCTAATATAGCAAATCGAAAGTTCGTAGTAAGGGATGCGAGCCGGTTCCATCATTTTGAGGGTGGAGTTTGTTCTTGTAAAGATTATTGGTGAAACTTGTTACTCAAAAAGAGGGTGTTCCTGGAAGGATTGTTTTATATCTCAAGAGTAAAAAGGTTCTTGGAAGGATTGTTGGTGAACTTTGCTGCTCGTTGATCCCTTGGAGTTGGAAGTGAGAAGAGGAGCTGCTGGAGTGCGGTGCTCCGAACTCGATGGAAAAGTGAAACTATAGCTGATTCTTTTTGCCGAGTTGGCATACAACCTGTAACAATCTCCTGAGTAGAAAATAAAGCACTTGGAAAGGACTCGGGACTCACGGATGCTCCTTCCCAAGGTCATACTGAATTAGCCATTTCAGGAGAAAGATGTATGAATTTACAAAATTCATACATTATATTTACAAATTTTAAAGCCATTTAGTATCAAGTGCATCCAAAATTTCATGCCTTTTCTTATTTTCTCCTACAAGTCACAAATACATTGAATTATTATATTTTTGAAGTTAAGTGGCCATTTAATGATTTGCATGTAGTTAAACAATGTTATTTATTTAATTAAAAAATGTTATATATTCAAAGTTTCTCGTGTTCAGTTGTTCAAATTAGTCTTTGCAATAGGTTGTAATGAGGAACTATTTTTGGACACCTCGGCCATTAAGGTTATATTCATTATCTACCCCATCACTTACAAAAAGAAGGAAAAATCATTAAATTGCTATTGCATACACTATGACTTAAATGAATAAGAAATCACCCAAATATTACTATAAACAAATAATACTTAAAAGAAGCTTTTATAGCTAGTTTTATTCAGTTTTGTTTGAAACTAGCTGAAACTACCAAAACCCAAATAGTCTTCGACAAAACTGACCGCGGAAATCCAAAACTAGAGGTCAGTTTCCATGCAATCTCGACCAGCCGAAAATGATCCGTTTCAGCTGTAACTTAAAACTATGTTTTGAAACTAAGGGCATGTTTGGTAACTTCCAGTTGGATCCGGCAAAATAGGCAGGAAAGAGAGAGACTACGAAAGGAGGGAGAAAGCAAGAGAGTGGTTCCAAGGGAAAACACATGGTCACAGGGCTTGCTCCCTAGAGGTAAGAAAAGGACCTCAAGACTAATATTAGACCATACAACCAACCTTGCTATAAAGACTAATATTAGACCATACTAAGGTGATGATTTTTTATTTTTTTTGGTAGAAAATAGGAGGGGAGGGGGAGAGGCAGAACCCCACCCGCGTAGCAGCCCCCACTGGGCTTCCCTTCCACCACAGAATGTTCGATGCGGGTTGCAAATTTCCGTGTACCCTCCCCAACCCGTGGAAAACCCCACTGGGCCATCCACGTGTGAGTATGTCACCCCAGCGCCACCTCAGTACAGATAGAACGAAAGCATATCCACATAGAGCCATCCGGGCATGGAGCATGCGGTCTCCTGATTTAATCGACGTCCGCACATTTCGAACCCGGACAACTCAGGTGGAGTCCAAGCCCCATTACTACCAGGCTCCTACCTTGGCGACAAGGTAATGATTTTTCAAGACTATGAACTTGGTCATGAAAGAGAACTCGTGGAACCACACATGCTATCTTGCTAGCTGATTCAAAGGCCTTCCCCCTTCACACTTACATCAACCACAACAAAATTTCTTGCATGGCCGATGGAAATGAAAAGATCACCTAGTGAAGGCATATCAAGTGCCTGGAAATATGATACACAACTAATGATTCAAAGAATGCTTAATAAAATAGAACAACTAGAATGATTAGCAATTCAGCACATGTAAGTCTAAATAGTTCTGATATATTTTATATTAGTAGCAGGAATGGCAGATATATATCTCTCTCTTTTTAAGTTAGAACATTCTAGAATCACCTCTTTTAACCCAAAAGCTCCTCCGGAATTTGGTGGGGAAGAGAGCCAGAGATTTGACGCCTTTGGTATACATAACCTAAGAAAAGTAAAACAATAAAAAGCATGAAATTTTGTGACATGGAATAAAACATTGAGTTCAGGTTTAAACAACAGGAAAAGTAAGAGAAGTATCATGTTTCTTAAACATAATTTTAGTGGCCTGAATGATGAATCAGTATCATGTTGTGCAACGAATTGCTAGATATCACAGCTGAATCTTTGTTTCTGTTTGGATATTAACTTCCTGCTAAGTAGCTATCTCAAGACCACTTAGGTATCTTTCACCTTTTACTGCTTCATTTACCTATATTTTATTTGAATTGATGATAAAGCTTCATTTACCCCCAAAATATGTATTTGATATACTTTCTTAAAACTGCACATCTAAGTTTTCTTTGGTTGTATCCATTTTCTTTTAGTAAACTTTGGTTGCATCCATTATTGTCATTCAATCATGTCAAAGACTAAATCCTCATCTAATGCTTTTCTATATTCTGATACTTTTTTCTAAAACTGCACATCTAAGTTTCCTTGAGCCACTCCTGTAGTCCTGTTTCAGAAGCTATTCTTACTAGCTTTATGCGCTATCAGTCATGACATCTCTTTCTTTCTTACAGAACAATTACAACTTCTACCTGGTTCATTTCAATGATTTTCTTTTACCATGTTTACATATTTACATTGCCATTTCTATCAAACTATTCTTATTCATTTTGAACTTCTTAACCCACTCAACATTCTAGACCATTTTTATTCTATGCAAACAAAAACAGGCTGAAGTTAACTCATGCTCAACAGTAATAGGCAGTGGTCCAGCATCATCATGGTCCAAGTTGTTCAGGAAAATAGGCAATACCTGATAATTAATGAAGACATGAAGCAATCCAGGAAGTGGAAAGCTAACTAATTTTTACAGTTTGCAGTTATTGTTTTGTATGTAACTAAAAGGGCATAAACAACATTGCCATGCACCACAGAAGCTGCAATATATCAAAGCACGTCTATAGCATGAAGCAAGCAATAATTTCGCCAGCATTTATACCTCCACAGGATATTTAAAAAATGAGAGTAATCAAATCCCAAACCCTTATATAAAGCCCAGTCAGATTCGGATCAAAAGAAATGGATTAAAAAAGACACATTTACAAAAAGAAAAGCTCTGAGTTATGCTCTGAAAATTGAAATACCACCAACATAAGGACGCTGATGAAATAAAATTTCATTGATTATATTGATCCATTGTCCATGCAAAACCACGAGTCCCATGCTTTTTCATAGACAAATAAAAAGAATGCAAAAAAATAAAATAAAATACACATCGGAAAGTCAATAATGCTATAGAATTTCTTGCAATCAAGAAAACAATTTTAAGATCATTCCATAAAAAAAGTTCTTATACATGTACATACATGTGAACATGCATACAAAAGATGAAGATAATCGCACAAAAATTTATAAATTTTCCTGAATTTGCCAAATATTATCTCTAAAATTAGAAAAGAAGATGGTCCTACCTCGATGAGATTGGAGCCACCAAAGGGATACGACTTGCTTGATGCTATGACCTTCTTGGATCGAGAGCCCTTCCTCTTCGGATGCTCGTCTCAGATTCTATCTCCCCCATTACATCGCGTTAGTCACTGAATTTATAAAAAGACGAGCCTACTGGATTTTTTTTAAGACTAAACTTCGTAATCAATTGAACCACAAAGAGACAACCTCTCTATGAACCAATAGGTCTCACAATCCATGCAGCACTGCCGTTGGTCCAGACATGAATCAGGAGCTGGAGTAGTTTTCAAGACTAGAGAACAGAGAAGCATCAATTGGATCCAGCGAGGAGATCATTTTTTTCTGATCGGCTTAAAGAAACGTAATGCTTGTAAATTTAAAAAATTAAGTTTTCGTGTGTTAGAATTTCCGAACAATCTGAAACCATCAAGAAAGCAAGATTTGCGCAGCTGCTTTTTTTGAAATTAGCAGGACGATTCATCCGGTTCCTTTTCATGATTAAAAACGTCGCAGAGAGATGAAAACGAACATATTAAGACAAGAAGAATGGATAACGAAAGAATTCAATGCCGTAGAAGATAAACTAAGAGCCACATAGATCAACAAAAGATGATAGAAAGAGCGATGGAGTGAGAGAGCGTACACTTTCGAAGGTGGGAGAGGGATCGCGAGGGACGAGGAAAGATCGAGAGGGAATAGGTGGTACCAGAGAGACTGCCCGATCGAGAGAGAGAGAGACACAGAGGAGGCGGGAGGGGGGGCGTGGAGGAGGGGAGAGGGTGTTGGTTTGGAAAAGAGCAGGGGTTCAGAGAGTTACAAGGGCGAGAGAATTGAGGGCCCAAAAAAAAATCATAGCCCAGCTTGGGGTCCAAAAGGTAAGCAAAATTACAGTTGAACTCCTCAACTTGTCCTGCCCTCCCAAATTTGTAGCATATCAGTCCTGTTCTTGCCCGCAGAGACATATTTCTTAGAGAGTACTCATAATACAACAAATGCGACAAATATTTCTTATTAATAGACAGCACATAACCATGTTTAATGGAGCAGAAGAAACCTGGAGCAACAAATTCCGAGGTTATGAAGCAATACATATATGTTTCTCCAAGCATGCATCTCTTTGTATATAATAAATTTCTCAATTATAGATCATTAGCGAGAAGAATAATTAACTTCATTGCCAGCCATGAAACAGAATAATTTGCACTTTTTCTACATTGAATCTGAAGGATCTGGAAATAGTTAACAGACGAGCATCCATAACTGATAAACAGATGGATGCATATACAATGCAATACATGGAACAACTGTCACGCCCCGGATCCGTGACACGGCCGTGCTATTGCCGACTACCACCCACAATAGCACGCAGCCTCATATATGAGTAACAGGGTAGTCAAACCAGTTAAACTCTCATATATTAAAGCATTTTTAGTACACATGCTCAGTGGTACAAAATATAGAGCTTTTACATATTTTATGTATACAAAAGTATATTTGTTTTACCCCAAAAGGAAGAAGCCCTGATACAAAAGAAAAAGTCTCTGGCAGCTATCAATGGTGATGATCTGAAAGAAAATACCAATAAAATGGTATGAGCTACACGGCTCAGTAAGTAATCCAGCATAATCTTAACGGATCAATTAATATGCTGAACATGTTTAAACAGGGTTTAAGAAGCTGATATGTATGCTGTCTAACAATTCATCATGATAAAATATTCATACTGAATCAATAATCACGTTATGTATGTTATCAAAAATCTTCATCTAAATATAGCCTGTAAGATCGTATACCGGAATGCCGTGGTTTACAACCTCCGATGCTACGGCGGAGTCATTATCGGCCACTGGCGGGGCGAGCTCAGTTATTATACGGCCACTGACGGAATGAGCTCAGTTATTCTACGGCCACTGGCGGGGCGAGCTCAATTACATTCAGCCCGTAGCATCTAAGAGTCCATACATAGTACTTCTTGCAAGTGGTACACTTAACTAGAGGCAATTTATCATCTTACATCATAATTACTATATTAAATGCAATTATGGTAACGAAATGCCAATCATCTTATATGCGTAATATTTTAAAATCTGTATAAGCATGATGTATGCATAACCATAATTTCTATGACTAAAACATACCACTTGTATACATGATCCATAGAAGATTAGGACAAGTTACTTACACTTATAATTTAGGTAAGGAAGCGTATTCATGATCCATAATAAGATTAAAACAAGTTACTTACTGTAATTCACTTTCCCACATTTGACTAGTCCATATGACGGATCCTTAATCACCTTGCACAACATCATAGGGATCACATTATTCTCCGTTTGTTTAATACATAATTTTTCAGTTAAAATTATGAGTTTACTTGTTTGGATCCCATCTAAGGATTTGGCCCAAGTCCAATTTACCCACGTTGGAGCCTTCTAATTTGGTCATTAGGCTTAATCTCAAGTTAAATTTTGGGTTTAGGGTCAATGTGGCTCATTTGAGCCTGAGTCAGGATTAACCTAAAATCAATTCGACCTTCTGTCCGTTGAATTGGGCTTGAATTGGGACTGATTCATAATCAACTAGGTCTGCTGAGATTAACTCAGCTTAATTGAGTTCGAACTTATTTCAATTTAACTTAATTTGGTTCGGATTTAACCCAATTTATAGTTTGGGCCCGTCCAGACTTTAGCCTAATCTAATTGGGCTCGGGTTAGTCAAATTTGGCTAAACCCATTTCCTTTTTCTTTTTCTTTTTCTTTTTCTTTTTTTTTTCTTTTTTCTTTTTTTTTCCTTTTGGGCCTAACGGGTTTCGGATTCGGACCCGAAGCCGACCTGTTAGGCCGAACCCGTTAAGGGGTTTTTCTCCGACCTTCCAGAGGCTTCCGCCTCTTCGTCTCCCACTCTCCTCTCTCTCCTTCGGTCACTCTCTCTCTCTCTCTCTTCTCTCCTTCGTTCCCATCAGAAACCTCAGTTGCTCCGGCCGGTCCTTCGGCCTTCTTCTCCGCCTCCGGCCGAAGCCACCCTCCGTCTCTCTCTCTCTCTCTTTTCTTCTCCACTGGAACCTTAGTCGTCTTCTCCCCTTCCTCTTGTCGGCAACTGGGGTGGAACTTTTCCGGCCCTTCGGCCGAGTCGGGGTTCCCACCTTGGAGCAGTAGCAGCGGAAGGCCGACCCTTCCTCTTCTCCGAAGTGATGCCGGAGAGGGGAAGGAGGTTCGGAGATGGGTCGAGATCCGGATTATACCCGAAAGTCTCCACCCGCTCCGTCCACGGCGAGGTATGGACGGAGAGGATGAAGCCTTAAGGGTCCGATAAGCTTTTACTTTTTATTTTATTTTATTTTTCTTTCTTTTCTTCCTTCTCTGGTTTTTCTTTCACGGTGGCACCACCACCTCTTCCAGGAGAAGAGGCGGTGGTCCGGCCGGGCTGGCGGCCCTGTGGCCGCGCCGGATGACCTAGGGCAACCACGACTCGGGCTGCGGTGGCACTAGGCCTGGGCCGAGCTCAATTGGGCTCGGCCCAGCTCAGTTACTGGACCTGGGTTATACTCGGGCCGATCCATGGCCTGCCCGTGCGCATGGGCCTGGCCCGGGGTGGAAATGGTCTGCCCCCCCTCCTTTTTCCCTTCTTCATCCTCCTCCGTGCCGGTTTCCTCCTCTCTGTTTCACTGTTGAAATAGGGGGGGCGGGGGGGAGAACACTCCACAGAGGTTCCAGGGACTCCCCCTTTTCATAGTTTAAAAACCACTTTCTTAAGTAAACTGGGTCTCACCTGGTTTCAGGGTGGCTGTGCCAAGCAGTACCTTCCCAAAATCCTTCCGCTCTCTCTCCTGGGGCTTTTGAGTTCCTCCACCTTCCGCTCCAAAGGGTCCGGCTTCTCTAGAGGGGCTTAGAGGGTGAGAGGGTACAGCAACTGGTTAAAAGTTGAAAGCTTAGATTATTTCGTTTAAGGGATGAGACCCCATCTGAGAGGTCCCATCCTCTCCTCCCTCCTACTCTGGGAGCTTCCAGCTGGCCCCCTTGTCTCAGGCCGGCCGGCATTGGTTGCCAGGGTGAGAGGTGGCGGGCTTCCGTTTTGCATGATCGAGGGCCCCTAAGAGCTGGCTCTCCCTCTGCCGGCCAGCTGGGGCCCTGTCAATTCCTTCTCAGCATGAGGTGGCAACCCTCCACGGTTGCCACCCCTGACAGTAGGGCCCACAACACAATAATCAGGCCCAACACTCCTAACTGGCCCTCAAAAGTATTGGGCCCAGTTGGTTTTGGGCCCGGACATTACAACAACAATCACTCATTAGTTCAAAATTGATAAAGCATACATCAAATTCATCCAAATGATGGCTCAACTGCTCTCAATCATACTTTGATTAATGTTTGATATGCAAGTCTTCAGTACCTCAAGTCAATTACATCAAGGCCGAGGACCCGCCCAAAGCAGTGAGTGTAGGTTGGAGACCGGAGAAATACCTCAGCATGGATGTGCTTAAATACACCAGAAGCATGCAAAGGGCCAAGCCTTCACAACTAAATGACATCAAAATTTTGATTCTAATTCTGCCATCATTGTACACTAATACTATAACTAATATTACCAAGTGACAGCAGTCAGATGTCACCTGTAATTGCCCTCAGTTTTGGCACCCTAAAGCAGGTGATACAAACCCAAGAGGAGCACAAATAATGTTGCAATATATCAGAATGGCTGCTACCAGAAAATAAAAGCTAAACATTATACCTGCATTTGTCACAGGAATACTGACTGAATGAAGCTGGGTTCAGACATCAGCAAGAAAGTAGACATGACTAACACTTCTGGTTGATGTACTTCTCATGTTTCTCTACCTGTAAATATCCAAAGGGAGAAGAGGGTGCACTACCAAAGAAGTGCACTTGGATCAGAGCTCACTACTAACTGGGGCAGCAAATAACAAATGACGGAAATACATGGACCATTTTGAAGATTGCAGGTGCCATAGTAACTAAACTCTCCAAGGACAACAAGTTTATACGACATTAGAGACTGAAGACCTAGTCTATCAAATCTGAACATGATAAAAGACAAGGTGCTGGACAAACTTGGCTGCAAATGTCCTGCTGCATGATGCGGTCAACAGAACTTCCAGTGGTTGTTGCAGTTTACGCATGTTACATAAGTTGTCATCGGCTCATCAGCACTCCGGGTTTGCATCTGATAGTAAGTGCACTTCCGCTGTCCACACCGGCCACATTTAAACTGATCAGTTGTAGCTTTAGGAGCCCCTCCACGTTCACATTCAAACAGAGCCTTCTCTTTAATCTGCTTATTTTCAAGCTTTCTCCCATCACTAGCCATCTCTTCAGGAGTCATTTCAACTAGTTTCTCAGGCTTCACTAGGCCAAGGAGAACTTGTCTTCGCAGATCAGGGTTTTTGGCATCCTTTAAGTTGAACATTATGGACCTATATTTAAGCTTATGAGCACCATTAGAACGGCCTAGCTTTTCAAACATCACAGACTCCACAGCGACAGCGACTCGAATTGGGTCACAAACATCTACTTCATCTAAGATGTTTCTGACTTCATCCCTATCATCTGCACCAGTCTCACCAGAAACTTTAGAGAAAGCTTCAGCAAGTAGTTCCCGGAGTTTGTCACGCAGAGGATCATTACATTTGATCATTGATGTCAGCTTTGGTGGACCAACTGGGACCGATGATGGCTTCTTAATAACAGAATCCCTGTTCTCTTCCTTCAAGATCCTCTCAACTTTGATATTTTGACCTGAAGACTCATTGTTCCCTGTCTCAATCTTTATTTTTTCTGACCTCAAAGTCTCAACCTTCATCAATCTATCTGAATCTTTCTTCTCAGCCTTGAAACTTTCTGAATCTGAAATCTTGTCAACCTTATCAGACCCAGCCTTTGAAACCTTGTCAACCTTAGCAGTCTCTGCTTTCTCAGATTTGATTTCAACTTTAACAGAGCTCTTACTTTCAGTATTTTTTTTACCATTGGCAGTCTCATCAATAACTACCTTTTTCCAGAACTGCAACAGGTCAGAAGCAATTGCTTGAATCTTCAAGTGAGGATGCTTTGTAAGACAGCGAAGACGTTTGCCAACCTGAAAAATTTGAAAAAGTGTCCAAATAGCCAAACTGTGAGAAGTGAAGCAGGAAAGGGAGGAAACTATGAAAACATGAGAACTTGTGAACATATGTTATTCTCACATTGAATAATAAGCTTGGATATTATAAGAAATAGAAAATACCCCTACTAGAAACAATGATATAATATAAGTGCTCTTACATTTTGTGTAGTGTTTCTGAACTTGGTTTCATAACATTCTTCTCAGATGACAAAATGATAATTTATAGAAACTGGAGACATAGCATCACTTTGTAAGTGTTATGGACTAAGAGATTATGCCATGACAGCACCAGATTGGTCCCATTTGAATTGCATGAACTAAGTCTGTAAACCATTCTCCCATCAATCCACATTAACACCTCAAAGCTGGACATTTTATTAGGAATTTCATCACAAAAACAGCAAACAGAAAACTAATACCCAATCCCATGCATAACTTATGTAATCATCTGCAAAAAAAGAAAAAGAATATTCAAGCATAATCTGTGCGTAAAAGAATCTTGCGAAAGCATTTCTTTTATAATAGTCAAAATTACATCTATTATATTAAATAAATATATTTCCCCTAATAATACTACCTACTTTTTGCTACCCTCTTTGTGCATGTGTTATCCACATTTGGTGCTATTTCAAGCTTGTCTATATCTTCTTCTTCGCAACCCTCCATCCATGTTGCCTCAAGCCTTTATCCCTCCTTTTTTCCACATCCTCCAAAACAAATTAAAATGCCTCTCCTTACTACAAGAGCCCTCTCAAATCTTCATTATGGAGGAATAATCCAACATCAGATAGGTATGGAGCCTTGGTTGGTCTAATGCTCACAGCCCTTAAATCTACTAGCTTAAGCTTTTGGGTAGGAATTTAACGGGACAGGGTTGTATCTTTCACGCGAAAGAAGGATTCACCTTTACATGAATCCACTGTTGGATCACACAATGGTTGCTTCGAGATCTGTGCAGACAGATGAATAAATGGTTCCGAGTGCTTTGAAATATGTGCAGAGCGCGATCTGACAGGTGACGTTGCAAAAGAATATCAATCATTCTTTCACATGAAAGATACAACCCAACATACCCATACCATCTCAATCGACTCATCATCACTTTGTCCCTAATTTATGCAACTCTTATATCTCCTCTAACATACTCATTTTTTCTATTTATCTTTTCTAGTTTCACAACACATCCATCTAATATATTCTCATGTTTAAGTCAATTTTACATAAATTCTAGATTTTTTTTTGTAAAGAAAGCTCACTAAACAAACTAACAGGAAGCTAAATGCATAGAGACATTAAAAAAATTCCAACGACTTAAAGATCAAGTCTATGGATACAAATGCATGATCGATGGTACACCACAAATGAAGACCAGAACATGCCATTTCCACACCCAATCTCTCAATCATCAATGGACCTCTATCTTGACCCATCTAGCTCCACCAAAAATCCACCACGCTTTGTCATGATTGCTCTTGATCTCTACCTTAACTATGATTTTCCTAAAGCATTTGGAAGCTTAAAATATCTTAAACAACCATCTCCACTAAAGAAAAATGTGAAATGGCAGCTAAATTACCAGGGTAGATAATGAATATAAAACATCTTTGCATAGGAACTCATAGAATGCATGGCAAAATTCAGATGGGCTGTACATGACCAGGGCGTCAATAAGCCCAGCAGACACCCAAATCCGAATTTAACTCCATTTGTGGCCATCAGTTGAATAACCCAAAATTAGAATGGCAGAGATATTGCGCCCCTAAAAGTACGTGATTATAGAGACATCACAGTAAATGAGGTGGAATTGAAGAGCCTGTGGTTTTCAGACTGATGCAGGATACTGGTTTAGACTGAAGCAGAGAAATTAGGAGTTCAGTTACATAGCTTTCAGTGCAAGCAGCTGAAAGAGCAACCATATGAAGGGGATTTAACTTGTGACAAGCTATCAACCAGGGGCAAGATGTGGATAGAAACTTCTGGTTTTATGAAAATTATTTGCCTCTTTAGCATCCTATATTGTATATCCAATATCATGATGTTATTCATCTAAGATCAGAGAACGGCTGAGCACACAAATAAGTCAATCATAACAAAACAGTGCTCAATGTCATTTACTGACAGATGCAAAAGGGGGGAAATAATTCAGATTTTGAAATAGAATGAGAAATTACATGCCAGATACAACGCATGGGATCACAATGTTTCATGTTTGAAGATGTGGGTCGAGCTTCCTGGTTAGGCTCTAGTCTTAACTGGAGAAGTGCCTCTCTATTCAAGTGCTCTGTTGGGTCCATAGTTTAAATCAATACTCCACTTCCCATATGCGACTTTCTTATTCTAGAAGAAATTGTTTTGGTTATTATCTAGACATTATCGCCTTTTACGTGCATGTTAAATGAATATATGCTTTCTTTTTCTTCCTCTACAATATCTTTGTTGTTCTATTTTCTTACAAGAATCATTTAAGAGTAATGCTATGGTTTGCCACTCATCACACAAAAAGTTCCTTGTACCCACATGGCATGAGGGAATTGGTGCGCTTCCCATGAGTAATGTGATTCGTGAGGGATTTGTCGAATCATGACATACTAAACCAATGCCACACTGGCACAAGAAACTTTTTGCATAATACACAAGCTCACTATTCGCTATAGCATTTTTTTTGTTATTGAAGTTATTTTAAAGAAGACTATGTGTATTGGTGGTAGAGTGCACTTTTTAATCAATATTTTTCCCTAAGTTTTTTCACAGTGAGATCATTTAGGCGTCTGATTAAGGGTGCCCCTCAGCATTCATTAAACATATTGTGTCATTTCTAGAAATCAAGATTGATTTCACCTTCCTGAATTTCTTATATTTCTTCTACTATGCTAGGAAACCTATTTTATGCAATAAGTGATAGACATTTCACCCCATGAGGGTGATAAAACCTAACACATGGTTTTCAAAGATCCTGCATGGTGAAGAGTGCCAATGTTCGACAGGTTTCGATGAAAAGGTGAGATCTCTACATGATTAATGCCGAATGCATGAGAACGAGACACAGTGATATATGAAAAGGAAACTACTTTTGGTCTCCAAAGTCGCATAACCTTAGGACTGAGAGCTTTTTGTACGGGCTATGCCCTGACATGCGCCAAGTTGTCTGGCATGTATTTGAGAATCACCATGTCGTAGAGTTATGACCTTAGAATCTAGTAAGCATCATGCTCGCAAAATTTAAAGAATTAAAATAAGAAAGATTTGAATGAATTCTGTCGATACATCCAAGTTGGCTAAGAGGTCTTAAAGGAGAAAAAAAACACGATGGCTCCAAATGCTATCTAGCCATGCAATCATGATTTCATATTTCAACAACTGTCAAAGGCAACAATTAGGTTACACAATTGCTCAAAAGGCATCTATTAACATTGTCCTATCCTGCAGTGATCTACATTTGGGGAAACAGTTTACTGTTTTCTGTAAAAAGGTTCCACATACTATGTAAAATGCACACTTGCCAACCAATGAGAGGGTTTGCCTTTAAGGTCATCCTCAAGGCATTTGCTAAGCTTGATGTTTTTTTCCTATAATAGTAGCTTGGCTAACTAATATAGGTCTACATGTTTCAAGCCCCTTGGAACACTGCTCAAGATGGGATTTTGGAACTCCATTCCTCTTGCTGTAATTTTATTTTGTATTGTGATTCTATTTTGAATATAAATTGAATTTGGTCGTGATCTTTAAATCTTTCATACACCTTCTCTAATATGGAAACTACTCATACACCACTTTCTTAAAATATTAGAGGAAATGAGTGTGATACACAGCTAGGTAGTGATTTGAGAGGAGACATCCAGTAGAACAACGTATTTATGTTAGCAAATGTCCCGAGGGCATTCATTAACTTTTTCCTGCTATGACAGACAAAACCACAATCACATGCATTGAGGATAAAAAACACAATATCCAAACTTCTCTCTTTCAATGATGATGAATCAAGAAACAAATAATATCAAGCAATGGAAAAACATCATGTATTAGTTCAATATCGCACCATCTCAGCTCTATTGGTAAATGTACTAATAAGGATCAAGAAATAAAAAGGAACTCAAATCACAGAAATCCAACAGAAATGAAGCAAAGGAAGCAAAAAATGATTGCCGATAACTACAGGAACCTCTCTAAAACAGCCAACTAAAAGAAGAAGATGATCAATTCAAAATCACTCCAATTATGCATATGTAGAGTAACTTTTATCACAAACCACAATTTAAGTTTGGCTAACAAATCAAGCAACAGCTGATTCGATTCTAAACATACTCCAATATCTCCTCAACAAAGTAACTTAGATCCCATGATAACGATGCACTTCAATAACGTAACAAAATCACATTTTTAGAACTGCTCCACAAAATTAATCTAAAAGGCCATAATGCAGATAATTGCAACACAACTCTATGTTTTCCTTGCCACCCAGAACACACAGAATGTAAAGATTTCCATAAACCACAAACATAATCTTCAACGGAGGGAAAGGTCAAATAGCCAGTCGACCAATTGTCAAAAAAATAAACTCAAACCTCTTGTCCAAGAAAAGAAAAATCAACCAAACAGAAAGCAATAAAAAAATTAAAAAAAAAACAAACAGTGAATGCTTTATATGAAACCAATAATACACACCTTGATAGCTAAATCAAAAAGAGAAATACCTTAGCTTTTTAGACAAATATCAATATTAGCCGGAAAAATATCAGCTTTCCTCGATCTAAAGCAACGTGATTGTTACATCAAATCAAAACCCTAACCGACTCATGTCAAACACTAAAAAGACATAAATAGACACCAGAAAAGGGAAACTGTTTTCACAAGGTAGAAGAGAAGAGGACCAAAGCCGCGAATACGGAATCAGAGATCCAAAGAAACGAAAACACCGGCGTACCTGAGTGGCCACCAGGACCTCCGTCGTGACCGGGATCTTCCTCAGCTGCCGCAGCGCATCCACGCACCGATCCGCCTCCGGCGACGCGCCGCCAGCCTCTGCCGCCGCGTCCGCCGCCCTCTTCGCGGCCTCGAACGCCTCCAGAAGCTCCTCCTTCATGGCACCCAGATTGCCGACCAAGAATGAAAAAATAAATAGGAAAAAATCGCAAAAAAAAATTCCGGGCAACGAAATCCGACGCCAAGAAGGCGTAGAGGAGGAAATCGAAACCCCAGGAAGCGAACAACCCTATGGATATATTTAAAAACCTTAGAAATCTAAGAGGAGGAAAAGGAAAGGGCTTTGGTTTCCCCTCCGGCGTCCGGCTCTCATCCGCTCCGAGGGCGATAATGGAAGGGAATTGGAAAGAATTTGCTGGGACGAGTATTTAGACGGGGGTGCGACGGTAGGGCGAGTACTTGGACGACGAGGCATAGGGATGGGAGATCTGACGGCCAAGGATGGTGCCACGTTCGGACCGATTGGACTTAGGGGAGGGTGAAATTTGGGGAGGATATGGCGACAAAGTGTTAGCGAAAGTCATTAGACATAATTTTTTTTTTTTTTTTTTACTACGATGGCTCATGTACCTGTCCAAAGAGAAGGAAACGGTGGATAGCTCGTGGGTCACGTGACAGGTAGGAGGGGTTCTGAGGTAGTTTGTTTTGTGGTTGGTTTGGAAGCATAATTGTGTGCGCTCGCGTATGTGTGTGTGTGTATATATATATATATATATATATATGTATATATATGTATATATATATATATATACATATATATATATATATATATATATATATGTATATATATATATATGTATATATGTACATATGTATATGTATATATGTATGTATGTATATATGTGTGTATATGTATGTATAATAAAAATGCTACAAGTGGGTCCACTTAAAAGATGGATGCCGACATCATCTTCTTTTTTTTGTTTGTTTCTTATATCCCTTTCTTTTCACCTCCTACCCTCAAGCCTTGCTGTAAGCTTCTTTAAAACGAAAATTTTAAAATAGTTTGTTAAGACAAAATAAATAATAAGTAATATGAATTTGATTCCGAGAAAATCAAGAGTAATAACTATAATTATTCAAACTCATTTGTGTACTTTTATGTCCTTGAGCAATATCATTTGTTATTTATTTTTATATTATTTTTTAGTTTGAAGATTATTATTTTTTAGTTAATTTCTTTGTGTGATGTATTAAATGTGTGATAGTTTGTACAGGATAATTCATAAAACCTTGAATTATAGGTTCATTGGATGCATGCAAATGCAAATAAACACATGTCTCACTTGTCACATATTTACAAATTTTGTATTGTTTAGGATGTTCAACTGAAGTGTAGCTAGATCACATCATTTTTTCAATTCCTCTGGTGGTTGGGATTAAGTTGAGCTAAAGTTTGATTAGGCTATCTAAATAGCAAGTCCAAGTACATTGTCCAACAGAGAGCATCATGTCCATCAAAACTTCCCAAATAACACTAATATACTTGATGAGTAAGTGGGACACAATTAATGGACTTGGTCTGAAATAGGTCTTTTAATTGTACAAAAAAATGATATATGTTGCATGTTTTTTTAAATTTAAAAAAAGAGAATTTTTTGGAAAAAACAATATAAGGAAAGATTCCATGCCATCCTTGTCCTCCCTTATGGTTGAGTTAGAAAGTCACTATATCTAATTCTAGCAAAAAGGAAAAAGAAAATATAAATATCAGCTAACTTATTTTTGTTTCTTCTACAATGAGTTATGAACAATCATAGGAAGTTGATCCAACCTATCTATTTTTGACAACATTAAGAAAATCTTTATAATATTTTGGAATTTAGATATTGGGAGCTGACAAATTTAAGGTCTTCTTATATACAATGCATCAACTTATTGGTTATCCCAGCCTCTAGAAAGCTTTGTGTTATTTGTTCCTTATCAATGCACTTCAGAGCCAAGGGAACTCCATTTTGCCATGCACTTATTCATAACAAGGATGCTCAATGTCACGTATTTACACATACTCGTGATCTATTGTTGCTATTAGCTAGACTGCTATATAATAAATTTAGATGCATCGTAGTCTAGGATTTTTACCTTAAAGCAAAGTAGCATAAATAGGAACCCATCAAATTTTTGTGATGACCAAAGTGAAAATGATACCTCTGATGATAATTGATCCTATGAAGCATCTTCTTTCTCTTTTTTTTTGTTGCAAAATTTGAGAATGATGCACAAGGCATAGACTACTCCTGTTGGAATATCATTAACATATGTTTCCCGAATGGGGTTTCCTTCTAGTCACTTTTTTCCTATGCTAGTCAATAGAATTATTACACGAGTTTCATATTTGTGTATTACTCCATAATATGTGCACATTTCCTCTCTCAATATGGAAGAAGGCATTATCACCATCCAATTTGTAACTAGGGGCTCGTTTGGTTCGCGGAAAGTATTTTCCTCCCTAGGAATATGATTCCTGGGAAGTAGATTCCTAGAAAGAGAATGCCTAGAAAAGTACTTTTGGTATATTTGGTTGACCATGGGAAAGTGACAAATTTCTAAAGTGCTTATGTTTGATTGACCATCCACTTTCCTGGGAAAATTATGTATAATTTCTATTATACCCTTAAT
The DNA here is from genome assembly GCF_051530095.1 of Phoenix dactylifera. Taxonomy (NCBI): domain Eukaryota; kingdom Viridiplantae; phylum Streptophyta; class Magnoliopsida; order Arecales; family Arecaceae; genus Phoenix; species Phoenix dactylifera. Next base: position 28,381,130 of record NC_143197.1, read on the forward strand.
AAAAATTAGGTCTTTAATGCCTTTTTAATGCTTCTTTAATGCTGAAGGGCCTTTTGAGGAAAAAATAAAAATAGAGTGATTCCCGCCTCATGGGAAAGTAACTTTCCCATGTTTCTCATGGAAAAGACTTTCCCATGAAATATGGGAATCATATTCCCATGGAAATACAACTTTTCCATCTCTCTTCTTTGAAAACTCTAACCAAACAAGAGGCATCTAATTACTTTTCCGTTGACCACACTTTCTCCCCTTCTTTTTCCGCGAACCAAACGAGCCCTAGTTTCATGGCACCATATTATGACATATTATGTCATTTTTTGTAGTGTAAAATCTCTAATGTGGCCGTAGTGCCATGTGACAAGGAGGCTATTTTAGGCTTACTTTGTGGCATGTGAGACCAAACAAAAAATTCTTAATACCGGCTATGAGCAAACCCCCATGGCACTACAAGCATCTCATGGATAAAGTGGTCTCGAAACTTGGGTTCAAAGAAGCAATATATCGTGACAATTTTTTTGTCCCATATCAATCCCAACTATGGTCATTTTTGGTCATTTGTGAATTTGTTCCCGACATAGCATTTGAGTCCCACATTTAAAGTTAAAAAATATTCTATTAAATTACGAGCTAAAGTGTTGTATAAAAATAAATATCAAAAAAATAAATATAGATTTTTCAAGCTATTTGGTATAAATATAATTTGCTTCTATTTTTTTATAAAAAAATTATAACCTACTCTTTCTGCAAAAAGTATCTACATTTGTTCCTGCAGTAAATAGTAGAATGCTCGAGAATTATTGAAACTTAGGCTGCAAGCATGAGCATGTTCAATTCCACAAGATTTGGTCCGGGGGATAAACCCCAGATGCGGAAATAACCGGAGAATCGGTTCCCACGCCAACGTCGGAAAACCTCCGAAACAACCGGAGATCAGACCTCTCCAAATACGCACCACCAAATCCAAGGCTCCAACTCCATCACTCGACCGGGGAAATCACTGGAAGGTCCAATCACACGTGGCACTAGTTAATTAGTTCGAATTTCTTATGTCGGTAATCGACGGCGATTAGAGCGCCATGTTGGATTGAGAGTGGTTTGTGATATTCTTGGGCCGCTTAGTTTTCGAACGGGAAGAGGGGAGGCGAAGATTCGGCATATACGGCTCTGGAAACAGCCGAGCTATAAATTCCAAAAGGGACACAAATATTTGCGCTCCTCCACCCGTCCTCATCACCCCTTCTTCGAATCTCTCTCTCTCTCTCCAGAAGGCCTCCTTTTTCGAACCCTAGTTCTCTCCTGCTACGCCTGTGATCCGAGTGGAAAAGTCTGATCAAGATTTCTGGAGCGCCGAGGAATCCGTGCCGGGGCTCTCGGATCTGGCAATGGAGGCCCAACGAGGCCGGATCTGATACCGATGATCTCGGGGTCAGTGCAATGCGGTGCTTCAGGTTGGATCTTTGGGGAGTCTCGAGACGATAGGGATCGAATCCGATGAATCTTTTTAAGAATTTAACGATCTTTCGAATCCTTGGAGGTAGGTGATTTCGGCTCTGCGTTTCCGTTTCTTTTGTCTATCGTTGGCTGGATGTTGGTTTCTGCAAAGAGTTAGGGCAATTTGCGTAAATTAGGGTTATTGACAACTTGGTAGCACAGTTTGGCGTCGTTCTTGTTATATTTGCCTTTCGTTGCTGTCAAAAAAAAAGGATTTGAGCAGTGTGGGGCTATGGGAGGTGCTTAATTTCTTGGTTGAATAGTTTTCTTGGAGTCTGGATATTTCTTGTACTGTGAATCATCGAGTATCAACATTCTTGAAGCAATTAATAGCTAGATCACACTTTTGATAAGATATGGTGAACAATGGAGAGATGATCGTCTACTAGGGATATATCATCGAGGAAATTGCCTGGTATGCTAGATTGAAATATTCAAGAAATTGAAATTCCTCTGGTTGATGTTGATTTATTTTCGGTCGATGACAGAAAGGCAGGCAATTTCCTGCGGACTGCGATTTTTGGAGCTATGTCTGCTAAAGCTAAGGCTTGCACGGAGATAATATAGACGACTATAATCCTGCTGCAAGCAAGGACCTGTTTTGAATTGGCAGAGTCACAGTTCCTTGAAGTAGGTTTCCTGGGGTACTATGGAGCTACAGGGCCTTCCAACGAGGCTTGAACCATCCGCAACTTCTACAGGGCAGGACAAATTTAGCAAATCCCAGAGGATTCGGCACAAGAGTGTGCAGTTTGAAGACTCATTTACTTTTGACGAGAATTCAAGAGTGATATACATCAATGATCCAAGAAGGACGAATGACAAGTACGAGTTCAGTGGGAATGAGATCCGGACAAGTAAGTATACTGTAATCACATTTCTGCCCAAAAACCTGTTCATCCAATTCCACCGAGTAGCATATTTATACTTCCTAGCAATTGCTGCTCTTAATCAGCTTCCTCCTCTGGCCGTCTTTGGAAGGACGGTGTCTTTATTTCCCCTCCTCTTTGTGCTTTCTGTGACTGCTATTAAAGATGGCTATGAAGATTGGCGCAGGCATAGATCTGATCGGAAAGAGAATAACCGAGAGGCACAAGTTTTCCAATCTGGCCACTTTCAGGCAAAGAAATGGAAAACTATACGTGCTGGAGAGGTTGTGAGAATCCATTCTGATGAAACAATCCCTTGTGACATAGTTCTGTTAAGGACTAGCGATCCGAATGGAGTAGCATATGTTCTGACAATGAATTTAGATGGTGAATCAAACTTAAAGACAAGATATGCACGGCAAGAAACAACTTTCATGGACTGGGAGCATGGTCCATTTACAGGGTTGATCAGATGTGAGCAGCCAAATAGAAATATTTATGAATTTACAGCCAATATGGAATTCAATGGGCAGAGGATTCCCCTTGGCCAGTCAAACATTATTTTACGTGGCTGCCAACTTAAGAATACAGAATGGGTTGTTGGTGTTGTGGTTTATGCTGGTCAGGAAACCAAAGCAATGTTGAACAGCACAGTGTCACACTCCAAAAGGAGCAAATTAGAAAGCTATATGAACAGGGAAACCCTGTGGTTGTCAGTTTTTCTCTTTGTCATATGTGCAGTGGTAGCAATAGGGATGGGGTTATGGCTAAAACGTCATGGTAATCAGCTTGATACCCTACCTTATTACCGAAGGAGCTATTTCACAAATGGTCGAGATAATGGAAAGGAATACAGATATTATGGAATTCCTATGGAGACACTTGTCTCATTTTTTAGCTCTGTCATAGTGTTTCAAATAATGATACCTATATCTTTGTACATCACAATGGAGCTGGTCCGGTTGGGTCAGTCATACTTCATGATTGGGGATGCCCAGATGTATGATAGTGGTTCAGGCTCAAGGTTTCAGTGTCGATCCTTAAACATAAATGAGGATCTAGGTCAGATACGTTATGTATTTTCAGATAAAACAGGAACTCTGACTGAGAATAAGATGGAATTTCGGAGGGCTAGTGTGTATGGAAAGGATTATGGAAGCTTGCGTAAAACTAGTCACTCATTGCAGGAAATTTGCATTTCAGGTGATTTTTATTCTGTGCAGTTACTATTAAATGCTGTTCTCTAGTATGATTATGTGCTCTTGGTACTTTGATTTCATTCAGTTGTTAGCATTGTTAATGCAGCATTGATAAATGCCAGAATATTGCTATGCTAGATATTCATTATGCTATTGTTTTGTTCTGCTTGCTGTATGTTTGCAATGTAGGTTCTACCCCTTCTTTTAGTGTTTGTGTTTTACTTACGCTGAGTTAAACATACAATCATGTTTATCAGATAAAATTAACAACAAAGTGATGTAGTGACTTTAAGCAAATAAGTAGGAGAAAAAGAGAAGAGTAAGAACGAGGATTTGGTTGGTGGGATGTCGGTTGGGTGGGGAGGCAGTTCCACACACAGTGTAGTCATGTGGCAATAAAAGTAGCCCACCTGTTTGGCCTAAGTTCATGGGCTTAATTACATAATCTCAAGTAATGTGAGTAAATCAAAAAACATGCAAGACATTATGTACAATGATAGAAAAGCCAGTTCTGTAACAAAATCTATGGTTGTTGTTGCTATAATCCTTATAATTTGGATTATTCTATTAGTAACATTCAATAAAATTGGTTACTTTTCTTGTTTCTCAGCATTTAGTTTTTAAGTAACTATGGTTTCTTATGGGGATTTGTAAGAATTTTACTTATTTATCATATGGTGTTTGATTTACAATTAAAAAATTTTAATCCTGCTTCATATGAGTTGGTAAGTAAGATTCAGAAAGCTTACCCTTGTACAGGATACAGCCTGCTGGTTATGTTTATGGTCTTCTTGCCTGTTTCCATCTTATCTGTGCTTATGAATGAAAGAATGAATGAATAAAAAGTAAATAGGAATTTTCTATTCATTTCCACCCCTCCCCCCATATTGGAGGCTCTATAAGTGTCTAATGCTTTATCAGAACATCGGCATGTTATATATGTAAATTGATCACTATGATGATCTAGGATGACTACAAATGCATTCTTACCAGATTTATTTAAACTGACATGTGAGACATGTGCATGTCATACATATGGAAACTGGTTAAATATTTATCTGTTTTTATGATGCCATTCCAGAGACTATTTTGTATCCTAAAGTTGTTACTTATGCTGATTTGAACTGCATGGGCATCAGGAGGTCCCAGACGGAAGCTAAGTTCAGATATCAATGTTGATCCTGAACTTTTGGCACTATTGCACAAAGACTTGGTTGGAGAGGAACGAATTGCTGCTCATGAGTTTTTCCTTACTTTGGCCGCCTGTAACACTGTCATTCCAATAGCTAGCCGAAGTTTGTCTCCTAGTGCCAATGACTCACATGATGAGATAGAAGCAATTGATTATCAGGGTGAGTCTCCTGATGAACAAGCATTAGTTGCTGCAGCTTCAGCTTATGGTTATGCTCTCATTGAACGTACATCAGGCCACATTGTTATTGATGTCAATGGTGATAGGCTAAGGTAAACTATCATGTTCAGTATCACATAGATACATTATGCCAGTTGTGGTATTTCTATTGCAAGAATTGTTAGGCTACAGTGTTGCAGGGTGGTTTCCTTTTAGTTTTTTTTTTGAAGCTTTTAATTGTTTTTTTTAAAATCATTGTTTCACCATCAAACCAGGTTGGAAGTACTTGGTCTGCATGAGTTTGATAGTGTGCGGAAAAGAATGTCTGTGGTTATTAGATTTCCTAATGGTGCTGTGAAGGTGTTTGTTAAGGGTGCCGATAGTTCAATGCTCAGTGTTCTTGACGAACTGAATGACCAGGGGCACAAAGGAGACAGGAGCAGCAAAGTAAAATATGCAACAGAGAATCACTTGACAAATTATTCATCACAGGGTTTACGCACCCTGGTAATTGCTGCGAGAGATCTCAGTGATGGAGAATTCGAGGAATGGCAGATCAAGTATGAAGAAGCTAGTACATCATTAAGTGAGAGGTCAGCTAAGCTTCGTCAGGCAGCTGCTCTTATTGAATGCAATTTAAGCCTTCTTGGGGCTACTGCAATTGAAGATAAACTGCAAGATGGTGTGCCTGAAGCTATAGAATCCCTACGTCAAGCAGGAATTAAGGTTTGGGTTCTCACAGGAGATAAGCAAGAGACTGCAATTTCGATAGGTTTTTCATGCAAGCTCCTGACGCAAGATATGCATCAAATTATTATAAATGGTGCTTCAGAGAGGGAATGCAGGAGTCTGTTGGCCGATGCTAAGGCCAAATATGGAGTAAAATCAACAAACTGTGCCACTAGGACCTTGAAGTCTAAGAAAAAATTCTATAATTATCTTGAGACTCCTGATGATGCAAAAACTTCTAGGGATTTGATAGCTAACAGAGGGCCACAAGCTCTTGGGTCTAATGTGGCTGTTGTTAATATGACAGGATCCTGTGGAGAGATTTTGACAAGTTTAGCAAATGCTCCACTGGCACTCATAATTGATGGAAACAGTCTTGTTTACATCTTAGAGAAAGACCTGGAGACAGAGGTATGTATTCTGCTTTATTTCATTTATAGCATGTTTGATACACTATTAATTTTCGGGACATTTGATCTCTTGCATCATAGCCTCCCTTCAGTGTTACTGTGTGGAAATGCTTGAAGAAGAGGGCTGGCTTCTAATGCTGAAAACCAGCATTATTGCTTGTTTCAGTCAACTTAATTTCCTTTTTCTTTCCTACTTCCACAGCTTTTCGATTTGGCAACTGCTTGTAGGGTTGTGCTTTGCTGTCGGGTTGCTCCATTGCAAAAAGCTGGAATTGTTGATTTAGTTAAAAACAGGACAAATGATATGACTCTGGCTATAGGTGATGGTGAGTGAACTATTTGCAAGTTTGTTTGCTGTTCTTATGTCTATGCTTTGTGTTTTATTTGCCACTTGCACTCAGGTATTTTACCATGAACTTGCTTTTCCTTCCACCAATGCAGCAATTCTTTCACATGAGTGTTAGTGCACCGGGCAAGACTGAGATCCAATTGTAGTTCCATATGAGAAAATCTGTTTATCACCATAACCATAACCATCCAGCTATCTGGTGCTGGCTTTAGAGATATTCATTTGCCTGGTACTGCTATGTAGGGCCGTCTTTGATGTTATTTCAAGCTTCTCCATGTCTTTCCTCACAACCTCCACCTGTGTCACCTTTGGTCTTCCCCTCCTTTTCCTACATCCTCCGCATGAGAAGTATATATGTACCAGAATTTGGATGTGGAGCGCTTAAACAGTGCAAACATTAAATACGCCAAAGAAACAATAAAGAACATTTTTTTGTGTTTATTGATGTATTAATGCCTGTATTCTGATAAAATGTTAATGACAGGGTAAATCTTATTTGATCTGAAGTTAGGAAATATTGATAGGGTAAGGGAAGATAATGTATGCCCAATAAAAGAGAAGATATGGCATTTTAGAGGCCTACCTAGGTTTTATTTTGGTTTGGTTAAGAGGGAAAGGAACTTGTAGTTTGCTAATGGGGTAAGAGGAAGATAGTATCGACAGTCAATAAACAAAAGAAAGGGGACGATAGTAATGCTTTATATAGAACTCTAGGTGTTATGAACAACTTGAACCATCTGATCTAGCATTTTTAAGAGGCACAAGCTTTTGTGCTTGGAAAACTCAAGTTCTAGTCTTTCAAAATAGGACACGCGAAAAAAAAACTCTGGCAAATCTTAAAAAGACAGCCTAGTTATTTTCCAAGCAAACCTAAGTAAGAACTGTCCCTTGGCTATACCAGTACATGGATTTAGTTACCGCCTTTTTTTGATCATTTCAATAACCAAGTAGCTTTCCACTTACATCAATTTTGACAGGGGCAAACGATGTATCAATGATCCAAATGGCAGATGTTGGTGTTGGCATATGTGGTCAAGAAGGTCGTCAGGCAGTAATGGCATCAGATTTTGCTATGGGTCAATTTCGTTTTCTCAAAAAATTGCTTCTTGTACATGGTCACTGGAATTATCAGCGTGTTGGTTATTTGGTTTTGTACAACTTCTACCGGAATGCTGTATTTGTGTTAATGCTATTCTGGTATGCATGCTTAATCTTCTATTCCATCTTCATTTTCATTTTCTTATATGTTAAAACCACTTCTTAAGCATGTTGCTTCTGTCTTTGTTAATTAATAAAGCTAGTGCTAGAAGAGAGAGAGAGAGGCATGGCTCCATCTATGGCTAATAGTTTGGTTTTTAGTGCAATAGGGAGGGAGTTCAATATTCTGTAATGGGAAATCCTCAATGTTGGCTTAATCTGTAGTCATGTACCCCTTTAAGCACACTTGAGTTCTATATATTTTAAGCAAACGGATAGTATGTTAAGTATTTGAATGAGATCTCAATAATCTGAAGACATAGTTTCACAAGAAAAGCAAGGGGGCAGGCATCCTGCTAACTTGCACTATTGCTAGATAATTGGAATGAAACGAATCAGAAGTTGTGGGTCCAATATATTGCTCGGTCAACACTGCCACAAGTTGCTAGTCAGATAAATTCATATGACAAGAGGAGAGAAGGTGGAGAAGGAAAAGGGACACTAGAGAGGGAGAGCAAGAACATGAAAAATGCTCTAAATGATATACTGCATTACCTTGTGCAATGCCAAGATTCGTTAAGCCTTTATGATGATTCTGTGCAGAACAAAAAGAGGATGGTAATAAAACATTAAAGCCAGGATTGGCTGGTTGCCTAACATAAAACAAATGCATAGTTCGATAATGAACATATAAAATATGAGGAAATACCATCATATACCTATAAACAAAGATTTAATGGATATATTTGGGAAGGTATGCAATGGGAACCCATTTCCACTGTGAATTTGAAAGGAAGAAAAGAAAGCAGTGAAGAAATGTTTAATGCCATATGATTGGAATATTTAGAATAGAGTACAGCATGTAATATGTCAGAATATTACCACAGGAAATGGAAGAACATAAGGATAACTAAACATTGCATTGAAGAAGTTCAAATGGACTTGCTACATCTAGAACTACAATTGGTTTATTTGCATGGAAGTGTAACTCTAGAAAAGGAATTGAATCACTTTGAGATTGAGGCCTCTATCTAATGAGGGGGAAAAAAGAGGTGCTGACTTTCTCTTTTAACACTCCTTTTTTATGATGGTTCATATGTTTAGTACACCATGATATTCAGTGGAGGCGTAGGGCTGTGAACAAGCCTAAACATTAACTCTGACCCAGATGTAAGCAGATCATAATAAGGTAGTTAAGTGTTGAAGTGGTAGTCCTGACCAAGGAGCTCAACAAGGATAGCTATTGATGAGGCAATGGATCCCTATCAAGAGCTAGGTACAGATTATATTAAATTCTAGTCCTAAGTGCATCATTTTGTGCAAGTATCAGCCTTGAAGTTCTAGTGCTCAGAATTGAAGGATTGTTGAGGCATTGGCTTCCTGGAACAAATATTGTGCAAGAATGGTGGCGTTAAATTATAGAACTTTTAGATTGTTTATTTCTTCTCTCTGAGTGGATTAAAAATTAGTAGTTAACGCTCTCTGGCTGCACTTGACTTCATATAGAAATCAGAGAAGTAAATGTAAATGAGCAAGATGGATTATAACAAGTAAACTAAATAATGTTGGGCAGTTCCTTAGGGGTTGTAAAAAGACGCCGATACTTTTATTGGTTTGTTGTTAATTCAACTTTTCCAAGGAGCTCAGCACCCCTACATCATGTTACATCACATAAGTGGCATGGTCTGGATGCTTACCATCGGGATGGGCCCACGTCTGTTACCATTAGAGTCCAAAAGCTTAAGCTGTTAGGGAGTGGGCCAACTAACTATGTATATTAGGCTTACTACCTCTAACAGTCAGCTTGATCATGCATGTGGAGATCGCAATGGGGGCAAGATGCAACCAGGTTAATTAATTAAAGAACTGATTTGGGAGAGATTTGAACTCACAGAGTCCAATAAACTTAGCTTTAAAGTTTGCCATGATAACCATGTTATGTGACCATTAGAACTCAAAAGTTTAAGCACTTAGGGAATGAGTCAGCAATCTATATCAGGCTTAACAATGTCATGGCCCATGAGTTGAGCACTTACACAGACTCTTAGAAACAAAAGTCACCAAATAATGGTGTTGAAACTGTTCTCAAGTCTCAACCATCCTCCAATTCCCTCTCCCTTAGCCATCCTAAGTTCTGAATTGCAAATAGCGAATATTTGTCACTCACCTTTCCAATCATATCCATGCTATTTCCCTCTCCTAGCATCTAATGCTAGACCTAGTTTTTGATTCCAAGAACTGTACCTTTCATTGCCAACATAATGGCAAGGATTGGTTGTCTTGAGGTCAGATTCATTCATCATTAGATGACAATGGTTAGAATATCACTTTGGAGGTGTAGATTCTCAAAAGGACGGAGTCTTGAACATTTGATGTCTAAAAGATTGAGAGGCTGAAAGTGACCCAAGACTTGGCCACAAAAGAGGCCACTTAGAAGCTCAAAATACTGCTCAGAAAAGCTAACCAAACTACTCTGTATGGCAAAAGAATGACAAAACAAGGAAAAGGTCCCAAAGTCCGCAAAGAAGGAGAAGAGGTGAAAAAGTGTCGAAATGATGGATGAGAGTAAATAGCTGCTATCTAATTGAACTGAAATGAAGTAATTTTATAACTAATAAAGAAAGTTGTTGGAAACTGACAAAAAAGGGAAGGTCAAGGATCCCAAAAACAGTTCGGAAGTTGCACAAGAGAATTCCAAAGATAATAAATCGTTTGGTTGCAAGCAATCCAAACAATAAATATGTGGATAATCTTTGGCTGCCAAAAACTTGAAGAAAGGGAGGGTACGGATTTTCTCTGCTAGTATAGTTGTAGTGCTTTAAAATCACTAGAAGTTCAGATTTGCAGGACTGCTTCACTTCAAGGTTCAGAATTCTACAAGTTATTGATTACTTTCAGTAATCAGTTAACCTGCCTGAGTCCAACTAGATTAGTGGATATTTTCTGCTTTTCCTCTTAGTGAGAGGCTTCATAGACTATTGTCAGGTCCAACTAGATTTCAATTGCCAGTCGGGCATCAAATAAATTATATAGTTTGATGACATGAATCTATGGGATTTTCATTGGGGATAGATAGCTGGTTGTACAAAATGAAACATTGGCGGCTGAAAATAGCACATACCCTGTAAAATGAAAAGCACTGTAATGCTGCAATATTTATTGTTGGTGGCTGCGACTCAAGTTATGAAAACTTGGCCTTGACTGCCTATGAAAAAGCATGGGAATTGGGAAGCTTTTTAGCATGCAAGTAGCTTGGTGTCAATTTCATATGCTACACCAGTTCTCCCACAATGCAGAGTACAAATGGCTGTTTGTCTGGTGTTCCTCTTCATTTCAACCCAAACTTCCTTGCCAAATTTATTGATGTCAAGCTGTGATATATCTTCCTTCCTGTAAATTGAGTTTTTCTATTTCATCTCATTCTGTAAATCCTCGCCAAAACAAATTCTCTGATGTTATTCTGTTGGTTTCTTTTGCTATAGAATGATTTCTCTACTAAATTTAGGTAATACCCTGCAAGATAAAAGAATAAGTTCTGTTGTAGTACATCCTCTATTTAAAAGGCCATGGAATCAAAAATCAGCATACTTCATGAGCTTTAGATATTGTAGCTAAGTACTATCTTGGTGCATCTTAAAGCATGAATCATTCAAACAAATGCTGTATGTGCAAATAAGGTAATGCTTCAGACAGTACATTGTGCCTCATATCCTTGTGGCTTGTTTTTTTTTTTATTATGCAGGTATATCTTATGCACAGCATTTTCTACAACTTCAGCTTTGACTGATTGGAGTAGTGTATTGTATTCTCTCATCTATACATCGGTCCCGACAATTGTGGTTGGTATTTTGGACAAGGACTTGAGCCATAAAACACTCCTTCAGTGTCCAAAACTTTATTGTGCAGGGCATAGACATGAGAGCTATAATATGCATCTCTTCTGGCTCACAATGGTTGATACGTTGTGGCAAAGTGTTGTTCTATTCTATATTCCTATTTTCACTTACAGAAACAGTACCATTGACATCTGGAGCATTGGCAGTCTGTGGACAATTGCAGTTGTTGTGCTTGTGAATGTTCACTTGGCAATGGACATCCGACGCTGGGTATTGATTACTCATATAGCAATATGGGGTTCTATAATCATCACATATGTTTGCATAGTGATAATTGATTTGATACCTAACTTTCCCAATTACTGGTTAGTATTATTTTTGATTAATGCTGGATCATTATTATTATTATTGTCCATTCTTGGTTAAGTGCTAATACATTTTATTGGCTCATTATTATAATTTTTGGCAGGACAATATTTCATTTAGCCTGTTCATGGACTTATTGGCTCACTATTTTGCTAACTACAATTTTAGCCTTGCTTCCTCGGTTTATTTGCAAAGTGACCTGGCAGATCTTCTGGCCTTCAGATATTCAAATAGCCAGAGAAGCTGAAAAATTAAGGACCCGGCCATTTGGAATAGAGATCTGAAATATATCTCATAAAAGTTCTAGTCAATATCTTTGCATTCAGACATTGTATGGCTTTCTTATGGAGCTTATCAGAAACTTTACAGTAAGTACATTATTTCATCCCTATATGTTTAGTGCGATTTATCCATCTTTTATCTATAATAGCTTCAGGAGTATGGACAGAATTTTCATTAGTTCCTGTTGGCATCTCAGATATAGCCTCACCTTTATATTATTTGCAAACTTTAATTGATAGTAGCCTCCCTTGCCACACAATAACATACACATACCTACGAAAAATGGAAAAAAAGGGGTTTAAAGTTCTTTCTTAATTTCCTTATGTTGTTGATTTTTCATAGTTCCACTTGAAGATTGTTTGTGTTAGTTATCAAGGAATTAAAAATCGAGATACAAACTTGTTTCATGACCACCTGGTACAATATGTACTTTGAATGGGAAGGTATTGGTTCAGCATGGGGTGGGCAGAGGGCTAGTTCAAATTGGCCACAAAAAAAGGGAAAAATGTGCACTTAATGCATGTTGGTATGGGGGCAGTTTTGCTTGTGGAACAATCTTGGGGGCACATAAGGAGTCCAAATACCAAAAAAGGAAATCAAGTGGAATCTTTCTGGACCATGCCTCATGATGGAGCTCAACCACGACTTCTGGAGGAACAAAACTAATTCGACCTAGCTAAGCTAAACCATCTTGGATGATTCTATCTATCTACAATGTTTAGCCTTTTGACAAAAATAAACATTTCTAACCAAAGGGATGGTATTTGAGGGGAAATTAAGATACTGGAACAGTTTTGTGGTGATCAAAGGTCCAATTAAGTTATCAAATAGAGAACTAGATATGATATAGGACAAAAGGTGGCAACAGCCAAATTACATGGAAATGCAAGTAGCCTAATACGGTAGGGCCTATTCTTGTAGTGAATTGTCTTGTACAAAAGGATATGTAGGAGAGCTAAGAATTTGAACCAATCTAGAGAATGGCAGCCTGGATAAATCATCTATTGGATTGCCGTCTAGTTTGTTATCAAGTACACTGCTAGAGATAGACATATTGAACGTATGACTTTGAGATTGATAGCAATATTGAGTTGAAGGTTGTTTAAAGGGCTCAACACTAAGGCATTCTTGGCGGTACAAATGGTGGCACTTAATTTGTCTAACTATTTTAAGCACTACAAGTGTCAAAAATTTACGATGATGTATTGCTCTTTTTTCTTCTTTTTCTTCAATTTAACTGGATGTAAACTTAACATCCACCTAGGCAGGACCACCTAGGTACATGGCTTAATATTTTGCATCTTGTTTGACTACGTGGAATGAGATTGATTTATAAATTATTCATGAATGTTGCCAAGTTGATATTTCACATTGACTTACTACATCTTATTTGATAAGTTCTCATTTATTAGATTATAACTATCCTTCTAAGTTTCTTCTTTTATTTATGGTTTATTTTTAATTTATCATTTGCCAAGTGCCTACTCACTAGGCAGCCCCCTGGCTGCCCATCTGCAGCATACAGTCTTGTAAAACAACTAGACCTGATCATCGTAACATGTTCCATGCTAAGACTGCTCCTAGCCTTTGAATTGACATAATAAAATTATGGATTTCAATAGAGAGCATGTGTATACACATCATTCAGACATCAAACTCAGGGCATAATATTGACTTTGATCTGGCTTAACCTATCCCAGCTCAGCTGGGTAAGCAATCCTACCTGGACTCCTTTTCGAGCCCACCTGAGTTGACATGATAAAATCCTGGATTTCAATAGAGAGCATGTGCACATACATACCGACCACATCAAATTCAGGGCATGATATTGACCTTGAACTGGCCTAGTCCCAGCTCAAAGGGGGTGAAAGAATAACCCAACCTGGACTCTTTTGAGTTGGCTGGTGGACCTGATGTGCCAACCTGACACATTTCTATTCAAAATTGAATCATCTGCTACTGTATATCCATGGGGCTTCTGCAATACTTTGTCATTCAGATTTGAGTAGGACATGTTAAAAGGTTAAATTTTGTTACATTGGGGATGGAATTCCTAGTGCTATTAGGATTTTGTAGAGAGGTGATTGATATGCCTCTGTGTACAGGGCTATGTGAAAATTCAAGTTTCGCAGTAGCCGGAAATAGATTTGCTGGGAGAAGTCTCAGTTTATATTTTTCTCCCTCCTTTCATTCACCCTTCTCTAATGTCTTTGTTTTATCTCCTTACATGCTGCACCAAAATAGTGTACAAAGTTTCTAATTGCTCTCTTTTTGTCTTCTGCTCGGACATTTGGGGCCATAAATCTGTCCACTTTTTCCCGTGCTGGAGAAATTTTAATCATGTATACGTTTAACTGCTAACAAGCTCTCGAGCGTGCTAGACCAGAAACAAGTTAAAACTGAATTTTATCATATTGTACAGAATGTTATGAGCTTCCATATGACAATGGTCCATGAAAAGGACCTGCCTGCTATGAAGCAATGAAGAAAGCAGAGAACTCACGTCCTGGATGAAAGACCTCAAGATGCGCAAACGGCAAGGACTTTAGGGTTGGGACAGGCCGCCTGGGCTGATCGATTGTTAGATTGGACAATAATCTGATAATACAAAACCATGTGAAATTAATCCGACGGTGGATAACTAGGGTAAAAAGGGTACATAGCTGGGAAAATATTACTCATTTTTCCTCCTTTTTTCTGTGTGTGTTCCTGTATCTTTGGAAAATTGTATTTATATAATTGGGAAATTTGTTAAAAGTTCTTGCGGTAGTTCTTCACTCTCTCTTTTTTATTTGGCCAGGGGACCAGCAACTGTTACTTTGGTTGGTGCCTTCCTTGTTCTCCAAGTGAGATGTTTCAGGTTCAAATATGTGATAGTGGTGAATAACTACAGTATTCTCAAAAAGAATTCCATCAAGACCGCAGGATCAAGATACCTAGTAGCCTTACCTGTCAATGATGGGAGTTAACTGCTTCAGTAGTTTTTGACGACGATCCTAGGTGTCTTCAGGAGAAATTTCTTTCATTCTTAATTTCTTAACACTATGATAAATATACAAAAGATAGCCTTTGGTAAGCCTAACGTTGACTCTCTGCTGAGAGAGAGAGAGAGAGAGAGAGAGAGAGAGAGAGCACCAAAGGCCTCAATGTTTATGGTAAATGAGGCGATTCTCGTGTTTCCAGGGTGACATTATCTGATGCCTCTCAGTGAACAGTGGAAGTAGAAATAATAAACGTACTTAGTTCGCATAGTATTAGAGCCAGTTATCTCCTAAAGTTAGGACTAATGGTTGGTCCACATTAGTAGCAACCCGTAGCCTTCTCCATTTCACGCCAAATTCTCCTTTCATGTGCAACTATTATTATTTTTGGCCTCTACAATCTAACAACATATTTTTGAAAATATTTAAAATATTTTCTTCTCAAAAAAAATAAAAATAAACTTAATATTTCCGCTCGTGCAGACCTAGGTTTGTTGTTTAGCAATAAAATGAATCCAAATCCGCATCAAACAAAGCAACAAATTAATAACTTGTTAAGTTTGCAGAAAAAATCTTTTCTTACCATAATATTTCTTTTAAAAAAAAACTGATTTCTGATAATATAATGTTTGAGAAAATAGTTTGACCCAATTCTAGCAAACTTTTGATTTTAAGAGAAGAACTAGTAAATGCATTAAGATGAGAATGCTTGATTACATTATGTATTATATTTGATTGCGCCTAATTGTTTTTTTATCATCCTTAATTAGCAGCACGTGTTGCCTGAATTTCGAGAATCTAATATACAATTTTTCACGTAAATTACAATAGATGTTGTCTGTCGGGGCCAGGGGCGGCCCAAGCCTTAGGCGACCTAGGCGGTCGCCCAAGGCCCCGGCTCGAAGGAAGGCCCCCGCCAGACCGGCAGACCGCGACTCCTAGGCCTAGCCTCCCAGCTCCCACACCCACAATCCCACTCCTAGCTACAGCCTACAGTGTACGTAGAGCCTCTACAAGACGCTTGAGGCAGGGCCGCAGGAGCCAACGGCTACCTCGATAAGACGCCTGAGCTACTGAGGGTGTCTCGCCGCGACGCCATCCCGTGACCGGTGACTCCCGTCCCAATCCTATCAGCCATCGCCCATCATCCTTTTCTTTAAAATCCTCATCATCCTTCTCCACTCCTCCTCAATCCTTTTCTGCAGCTGAGCTCCTCTTCTACTGCTCTACATGCTGCAAGTCTGCAACATCGGCCCAAGCCTTTAAAGTTTAAAATCCTCTTCGCCGGCGAGGTCGTCTCCTTAGTCCTCCGCCTCCCCGCGCTGCCTCCCCGGCATCCCCCGAGGCTGCGACCTCCTCGCCTCCCTCCCGGCTGCCTGCAAGTTTGCAAGTCTTCTCCGCGCCAGCGAGCTGGCGAGGTCGGCTCCTCTGCCTCCCCGGCATCCCGCGACCTCCTCGGCTCCTCACCTCCCTCTCGGCTCCCGTTCGGCCGTCCCCTGAGTCCCTGACTCACGTCTGTGAAACTGCAACGGTGCAACCGCATCTTCTTCACGTCAGATCGTCAACCCGCTGCACTTGAGTTGTAACTTGTAAGTCTCTCTCTGACTTAAAGATGTTTGATGAAATGCCTAAACCAGTTAACCATATGTTATTTCTTTCTGTTTTTTAGGCAAAGGATGGGAAAGTATATTGGATTCATTGCATTTTTGATTTATATAAGAATATGAGATGAAGAATGATATAAAAGGAAAGAAAAACAAAGTTAAAATCAAAGCTGGTTGATGTCTGAGCATGATGGTTTAATTTCTTGGTTTGCTTGGAGAACTTCAAAGCTGCTTTTGGTTGCACAACATTTTGAGGTTCAGGATGGTAGATGTCAACCCAAGCACAATCAAGATCATGAGGTTGGGCTCCACATAATTAACAGTTTACCTTGCATCATAATGTGGTAAATGGTAATATAGGTATACCATATAGATCAGTTCACATGGGGGTCTGGAAACCAGTAGTCACGTGAATCACACGGTGTTGTCGCATGTGGCCTGTGGGATCATGGTTTATTCATGCAAGATTCTTTCTTGGGATTAGGCTATTCATTAACAACACAAGACTCAAATATAATGTGCAGGCTCTCAGTATCTCTTCTTTACTTTGACAACATCATCGTCATATACATATCCAACCTATCTAAAGAAAAAAAAAATCTTAACCGTTTTTATGAACAACTTAGGTAGGATATGCACCTCAAAATTATTGAAAGTTTAATTAGCAATTTTGCATCTCAAAAAGCTGGACGGTTTATTTTTAAATAAATTTTTAAAGTATTTTACACTTATTAAAAATTTATTATTATTATTATTATTTTTAAAAAATCTCTCTTAATAAGCTTGCCTTAGGCCTCCAAATGTATTGGGCCGTCCTGGTCGAGACCAATGTACATGTAATCCTACTATCTCGATAGCGTGACATCTAACTCACGATAAGTTTTCTTTGAAAATGTTATTAGTTGAATCATCGAAAGGCTGTATAATACCTGTAACTTTCATTGAGAAAATTCCTTTAAAAATATAAAAAAAGAGCTTTCATTGAGAAAAGCCAATCTTGATGTGATCTTGTACCGTGAACGGGTGTCCATGTGAGGATCCATTGGTCATTTGAAACATGTTCGATGATTTTGTTGTAATTTTATTTTCCGGCGAAACCCTAAAGTCGAAACCAGGTATATAAAACTCGTCGTGGAGCCCGGCTCCTTCTTTATCGCCTGTGTTTCAGCCGTAAGCTCCATTTCCTTCGTTTCCTGTCAAGTTCTTTGTGATCGGAGATTCTTTTTATTTCTTTTCGTGCTGGATTTGCCTATGTTCTGGAGTCTTGAGCATTTTCCAACTTTTTCTTCTTTTTTTTTTTCCCTTTCCCAATCCTTGAGCTTGATGAAAGAGAGTTGGAATTATGGACTTCATATACGAAACACAATACCCTAAACCGAAGGTACTTTTTTTTTTGTGGGATATTTTTTCAACTTTTTCAATTCAATTTATCGTGTGATCTTGATTTTGAGGGTTTCAATTCGAAATTGCTTAAAGAATGATTTTTTTTCTGCGGAGAGGGAACCTCAATGTGATTTTTTTTTAATGCAAATGTATGTTGAGAGGGGAAAGAGTGTGAGGCATCTGATAATCCTCATAGCGAAAGCAGATGTAATCACTAAATATTGGATGTCTTTCCCATATCAAAACAGAATCTTAATGCTTGCCTGCCTGCTTCCATTGTGGCTCGCAAGTTTGGCTTTTCTGTTACATGCCATGCTAATTTTCTTTTTAGGTAGCCATTTTCCTAGTTTTCTAGTTTACTTGATCTTTATCATCTCATCACTAAAGTCTTTTGAAGCCATGAGCGACAAAAGGAGGTTAAAAAAAACTATTTTATTAAATTACTCTTTGCACTCTACAAAGGGAAGTTCCAATACTCTTTATGTTTTTTTTTTTTTTTTTGAAGGAAAAGAGTATTCCAAATTTATTAAAGATAGAATATCATTTATTTTTTGTAAAGGCTCTAAATAAATTCGTTCTTCAGATTTTCTTCAAAATTTTTCTATCGAGCACTTCATGCCGGGCTAACGGAGCTAAGTCTCGGCTAATTCTGAAAACACAAGTGTTCTAATCCGAACAACTGGGGAACTCGCAATGAAAAAATTGGCAGTCGCTGCGATCGCCAGATGTTTACAAGGATTCAAAAGGTTTATGACACGCTTCCTGAGGATTTTGCTTTTCCTCTGTTTTACTTACTGTACATAAAATCCATCTGATGGATAAAGCTTATCAGTCCACCGGCAGTTTCTTTCGCCAAGGTTAGGTGTAATAATCAAGTGTTTTAAATAGCAATCTCAAGTATCTTGAACTTAACAAGAGAAACATTGTCGATTCTTCTATCATTTCTTCCATTCAATCGATTTAGAGTCTCAAGTTGCAGAGGCTTCTTCCACGAAACCATGCTCATCTCATGGAATAATCTCAGCCCACTTCAATTGTTGAGAGGAATTCTTTCCAATATTCATGATGCTCATCTACACTTCCTGCTTGGCATTGCAGAATCATTTCAGCCTGTGAGGCAACCGTGGGACGGATTTAATCCAGGAACACGACGGTCGGTGGAGTAATTTGCTCTCCTAAAAGGTGGAAAGAACAGCTAAAAACAAGAAATTTTTTCGTATTAAACATTCCTAGTTCGGTTGGAGTTTTTTTTTTATCCTAGAACTGAAAAGATGGAGAAAAAGGAATTGCACTCTCCAAAACAAAGCCTACAATGCACTTGGGGAATAACTAGAATTGATTTCGAGAAAGACTGTAATAAAAACTGTTCAAGAGAAAATTATCATCCTTTTTATTTAAATGTATATCATATGTTTCTTAATCTACAATCTATATGAGGAAGTCCGCTTCATCCTCCAAGCACCTAACATTGTTGGTGCTGGTTTTGTTCCTCGGAGCCGGAGGAAGGGCAGGGTGCTTTTGGACAGGACACTAAATGAACCCAACAAATCATCATATTCTGCTTAGAATTGCGATGGCTTTGCTGCTGTTTAAGGCTCTCAAGGATCACACACAGCTACAGAAAAATGGCTTTTGACGATTTCCGAAGGTGATTTATTTCCTCCACTTGTTAACCCTGTATCCCGATGATTCCCTGTGCTTATTGCAAGGAGGCCTTGCGAATGTCCGAGTCATTCTGGGTGCAATCTCACCATCAAATCATCACTTTATGCTTAAGCTGAAGTCCTCAGGTTAAGCTGATCATCATCAGGATAGAGCTCAAGGTTGGCTGACATGGGACGCCCAAAATGATGAACCTGAATGGACTGACTAGTAAATCCCATCGTATTTGTTACATCTTTTCAGAAATCAACAGTCATGATATTCCCGAGCACAAAAAGGCTGATATAATATTTAACTTATCACGATGCGTGGATTAACGTACAGGAAGAACCAGAAATAAGATATTTCATCCCTGAGATCTTTCCAATAAATTAAAGCTTAAATAGTACACTGAAACAAAATTCCATATGATACGACTACAACCAGAGAACAGATTTTTTTTTTTTTTTTTTTTTTTGCGAGCTGATAATAAAGTCATTGAGATCAAGAGAACTTAATGCTCAGCCTTTACTTTGACATCCCCATTAGGTAAAGTACTCTGTGACTGAGCCAGCCGTTTTGATTCCTGCATGATAACAGGAAAATGTTTAAATAGACAAGCTGCAACATGATGCAAATGAAGCATGAATAACACAAGACTCAACACGGCAAGTAGAAGGTGGCAACGGTGTCATCATACTGTATTTAATTGAGACAATATATTCAAATGATCACATACCTTTTGTTGGTACTCTCCAAACATAAAGGCGAACAATTTTATTATGGATGCCATTGAACAAATTTGTATTCCATTTTACAATGTTAAGGTGATGCAAGTAATGGTCATGCAAGCACAGAACTCATTTCCTTAGACAGCACAGTTGCGACAAATATGCTGAATGAGAAGCAGAAAAAAGAGGCTTCCTATTTCGCAAAAGGCTTGACAATACAGGCAAAATTGTCGACAGACCTCTTACAGGCCAATGAAAAAGATAGGAACTCTTTTTGGCTTTTATGTTAATGTTTACGAGAAAACAAAAACTAAAGGAGCACAACTTGGTACTCTGCTAAAAAATGTGGCCCTGTTCATAAAAAAGAGTAATGTATTTGTGGTTGACTGAAGTGAAGTTGCCAAAATGTATAAAATATTTGGCACATATAACTAGTCAGCAGTCAAACCGCTCCCAAGGTATAGTTACCCAACCTAACATTGTCCGACATGAAGGAGGCTAAAAATTTAACTTACTGCAGCAGAAGATGTGCGTATCTCCCTATAATTTTCCACTTCATCAGGAAAGGCTTGTTCGAGCTCCTCCAGAAGGTACTTCCGCAAGCTCTATACAAGCAGACAAAAGAAGATAACCATGGTCTGAACATGTTATAGGATGGCAAGCAAAATTGTGAAACAGCAACTAAAAATTTATATTATATATATATATAATAATAATAATAATAATAATAATAATAATAAACATAATGAATTTGTTATGAGATATAAATCTGCTCCACATGGATGGGACCTATATGGCCCAAATAATCTAATCACCAACAATAAAATACATCAATTCACATAATTACAAGACCAAATGGTACTTCATAATTTAAGTTGGACTTTGAAAGATGAGAAATACATAGGTGATGAGGTTGAAGTTATGAAGGGCAAGAAAGTCAAAGTTGATTGTTGAATATTATGTCCAAGTTGACTGTTGAACGACAGAATTCACTAAAGTATCAAAGATAACAAATGCTGCATGCAGCTGAAAGATCTTTAGATTGGTACAAACAAGCTGGCACTGATCGAGTCCCAACTCTATTAGAGCCCAACTTTTCTTTGTCAGAACCATCCCAAAAGCTTTGGGATCTAGTGATCACCTTGGGTTGCACAAAAAGCCAAGTACTGGTTGACAATAATGAAATGAATTCATGACACCTTAGACTAGGTGAGTAGTGTCCTAGCACCACGAGCAAGCAGCACTGGTTTAGAACAGCAAGTTTGAGAAAGTGTACTAGAAGGCTCCTTAAGCTTACTCCATATTAAATTATCGATTTTCATTCTAGGAATCTGCACAAAAAATTTATAGAAATGTGGATCCTTAAGGACATAAGGGACTTTTGCTAATTGCAAGATTTCTTAAAATAGACAACCACAGAATCTTATCTTTCGTAAAACACATTTCATGACTATTTTTCCTAAAACTCATATTTTCAAGTTTTATGACCTGCGGGCCTTAATTCAATGGTAAGCTTGCTCCATGGTACCAAGATGTCACAGGTTTGAAAACATAAAAACAAACTCTCTGCATGCAAGGATAAGACTGCGCACATCTAGTTTTCTCTAGACCTTGCAGTGGTGGGAACCTCGTGCACTGGAACACCCTTTTAGATAACTTATGTTATACACTACATGTGATTCTCAGATGTGGTTCAAATGTTGCAGCATCTTTATTTGCTATCAGAACTTCAAAGAGATTTAACCTATAGCATATATGTCATTTTTACTGAAGTTTTCTAGCAATCCAGTAAGCCATTACCATTGATGTTGGCATGGCTTGCAAAAATAGGGGATATTGCCTTTGATAGATATAAAATGCGAAAAAGGATTTATTCGCCAAGGAAGGTTCATATTTGTTCAGTCAATCCATAAAGTACCACCATTAAACTAAATAAGAAAGAAAATAGCAATGATCATCAATGATTTCAAACAATATAGAGCCAATTCAAACGACCCCAGAGGCAATGCTGTATTAGAAATTCATTGTCAGGAATGCCTTCTAGTTACTCGTACAAACTATACAACAAGATCTTCCAACAAACACTTAGAAAACTGTTATGCCCTAGTTTTTCCAAAAGGGGAATACCTTAAAAGCATCCGTTTTTCCTTTGGTGATCTGGTTCTTGGCAATACAACTATTCAGGACATCCCTGGTAAACTCGTCCGGGTTCTTCCCATCATCAATCAAGCTGAAATCCAACAAACTTATCAGCAACAAGAACGAATTTTCAAGAACGGGAGCCAATCCAAAGGGCAAGATTAAGAGCCTCACTTCACCACCTCCGCTGGGACCTGGATGTCACAGTTCTCCGCCAGCTTCTGCATCGTGTCGAGTTCAGCAACAAGCGCGTTTCTTTGTTCACAACCAAAGAGAACAAAAAACCCTAAAATTAGAGAGATGGGGAGGATGGCCGAGAAGAGAGTGGAGAATAGGACGATGGAAGGGGTGGGGGGATTACAGGCGCTGGAGAAGGGGGAGTTGGGAGGCGACGCTGAAGGAGGAGACGGTTAGGTAGAGCTGGTGGAGGAGGCCGAGGGTCTTGTCGATGGAGTTGATGACCTGTTTGAGATTCTTGGAGCGGTCGTCCGCCGGGCCGGCGGCGGAGGCCCCGTCGCCGCCACTGACGTGGGCATTGGCAGTGGGGGCTAGGGCGTTGGCGGCCGTCGCGGCGGCTCCTGCGGCGGCGGAGAGGCCACCGTTGCCAGCGGTGGAGGAGGGGTTCGGCGAGGGATCCATTCCGGTTAGCGTATCGCGAGTCTGCGCGAAAATATTATGCATCATCCAATCCGGTAATTCCTAAATGGATTGGGTACGGAGCAGTCATAGTCCGACCCGGACTAACATTTATCGGATCGGGTCGTTATTGGATTCTTCAGCAAGATCACTAAGTTGGAACCAATTAAAATTAGCTCCGGCTCAATATTTGATTTATTAAAGACATATTAAACTTCTACCTACCTAAAAAAGGCATATTAAGCTTTGCCTCCTTTTGATTTTAACAATATTTTAGTTTTGCATAAAATTATAATTTTTTTCTTGGAATTTCCTAAAAACATCCAAAATAAATTACTGCAATTTAGTTATAATCAAGCAGCATCAATTTAATTTGCAATCATTTATAATACCAATGAGTTTGCTTAGAAAAATAGTATAGATTTGCATGAAAGTAGGCTCCTACAATATTGGCCAACGATATCTAATATATCGGTAGGGTAGGTAAAAGCCAACATTCTTTTTATCCTGCTTTTGCTATCTTAGGTGAATGTTTTAATTGTACAGTATGGAGATTGATAGCTTAAATGGAGGTTCAATGGTAGTTGACACTAATTTTATTGTACTTGTTTTAATTAAATATCTTAGTTGTTATTAGTTTTATTTAGACCCTCTCAAAAAATAGTATAGATTTGTATGAAAGTAGGCTCCTATAATATTGGCCAACGATATCTAATATATCGGTAGGGTAGGTAAAAGCCAACATTCTTTTTATCCTGCTTTTGCTATCTTAGGTGAATGTTTTAATTGTACAGTGCGGAGATTGATGGCTTAAATGGAAGTTCAATGGTAGTTGGCATTAATTTTATTGTACTTGCCTTAATTAAATATCTTAGTTGTTATTAGTTTTATTTAGACCCTCTCAAAATTTGCACATATCAAGGTTTCGGTAACGGTGGTATCTCCATACAGCAAACCACCTCCATTATCAGGAATTATCATTACAATAAAAAACTGTTTTGTTATTTTCCAAATCAATCTTTTATTGGATTTATTTGGGAATGAAGTAACATTTATTATAGGTAAGTACTTGCCTCTAAAGTTGGAGAACATGGAAACAGCTCGAGAACATGGAAACAAGAATAGGTAAGTGAGAGTATTGGGATAAAGGTGGGATTTGCTAGATTTAATTAAACTAGGGCTTGTCCCAAGGACCATACTCTTCTGCTTTAGCAACCGGAGTTTCTGAGTCGAATTTTGAATGGTCTCCCTTCTCTCTCTCAAAAATACTAGGGATGGAAAGGCAATGAAAGTAGCCCTCTAGAAACAACATAAATTGGGATGGAATTGAGAAAAGATGAATTATGAATGTGAGCTATGACAGATGTCTTAGAAAAAAATTTAGCAACAACAGCAAATAGCACATGCCCCAGAGAAACTGTTACCAAAACTAGCTAGTATAGTATTTTTATTAAGAAAATACGAATCCAGCACAGTTGTATGTATGAAGAGCCTCTTTGGTCACCCCAACACCTCTCATGTGGTATAGGATCTACCATGTTGTGGGATGGGATGGTCATCCAGGCGAGGCATGTGTTTAGGAAGACAAATGGGACTGCTGATTGGGTGGCTTTTTTTATCGCCAACCATTCAGATGATCACCTATAGGTGGGAGAGGTACAGTTGCCTAGTGCTCTCCGTAATGTACCGTTTTTTGTTTTTTTTAGCTGTATCCGTACACGTTATGCATGATACTTTCATTTTAGCAAAAAAATAAAAAAAAAAATAAAGATGGAAGGTGTTGAAAGAGGAATTGAAGCAGGCAGTCGATCACCTGGACCCAAGATTCCCAAATAGATGACCTCCAACATCCCCAAACCTTTGGTTGCAAAGTTCCTGTTGGATTTATGGGCATTCGCATATGATTTCTAGCTCAATTTATTGGTTTAAAGTAGTTACTACTTACCGCTTAAGACGCTACCAGTTGTTATAACAGTTTCAGAAGCACAGCCTTCGACCCTGAATGCGATTACATGGTGAAAACCATGCTTCATGATTGTCCATGAAAGATGCTCATTGTTATCTTATTCTAAATTGATTTATAACATAATATGCAGACAAATCGTTTTCAGATGGATGTATCAGATTATCAGTTCAGATATGATTATATTCAACACCAACCAAGTAACTCATTGGAATCCAGTTTCAGTCAGGTGATAACTTGCCTCCATTGCACTCAGTTGAATTACATGTTTACGATTTTGATGAATCTTTGTTCTTCAATCAAAAGAGGGAACAGTAAGAGAAAAAACTAGCATATCCTTGTCCATAGAACAAGACTGAATATTAATTCCTTATTTAGTCAAACATACAAGGAATACAAACTAGAAGATTGCAGCTTGTGATATTCCATAAATTTACACTAGTAATTTCTCACAATATCCAAGACCCTCCCTCCCATGAGATTCAAAAGAGAAGATAAATAAAAGGATAACATGCCCAGGAGCACTTAGAATACCGAAACAATCAGAACACTCTAGGCTTGGCGACTATGGTAGAGTGCTTCAAAATGTGCAGGCTAAACTGCCCACCTTTCTCAGCAGTATCGAGTTGCTTTTGTCCTGGAGGTGGCAACAGCTCGAAGTTCTGGACCAAGCGGCCAATGGTGATCCCCAGAATCGGCAATGCGAGGATAATTCCTGGGCAGCTCCTTCGGCCAACCCCAAATGGCAAGTAGCGGAAGTCATTGCCATTGGCCTCCACCTTGGCCTCCTCCTGCAAGAATCTCTCAGGCCGGAACTCCTCAGGTTTCTTCCAGTGGTCAGGGTTGTTTGCAAGCAACCAGGCGTTCACAAGGATCTTGCTCTCAGCAGGGATATCATAGCCACCAAGCTTGGCATCATGGAGATTCATGTGGGGGACCAGTAGGGGGATCGCCATGCGAAGGCGGAGTGTCTCCTTGATGACAGCTTGAAGGTAGGGGAGCTTGTGGGTGTCGGGCTCGGTAACCTGGACACCAGGACCAAGCACGGTGTCAAGCTCCTTGCAGAGCTTCTGTTGGATCTCTGGATGGTTCACAAGTTCTGCAATGGCCCACTCAATTGACCACAATGTCGTCTCAATCGCTGCACCAGCAATGCAAAAGAAGCATCAGTATTGAGCAAGAATGGCATAACCCATTCAGTCCTGGATTCAAGTCAAGGAACTCATTGATGCCATGTGACATCGTTGGTGGTGTGGTATATTTTTAGATGATAACCCAAAGACAATCTCATAATGAAGGAGCATTGGAGCAAATACAAATGTACATTTACTAAAAAGATATCAGCAGTGAACTTTGATTTCGTCGTGTGATGTTTCCACAAGGTAGGAAAATAGAGTGGGTCTGTAAAAGGTGATAAAATTTATACCAAGCATTTTCAAACTGTGGTGCCAACCAACTGGCACAATCCCTTCCAATACTTCCTCTCCCCACCTTTACTCCACTTGGACCCTACCACCATGTCAAGGATGTCCCACAGAAAGGGCAACCAGACATCCAAACAACCTCTAAGCCACAAATGGTCCCAAGGCAAATGAATCCCAACTGAGATAAGTCAGCTCATATTATCAAACAACATATGCATGCACTGTTTAGCCTCTGAAGACAAAGGAAGGCATAAAACAATCCTCTTGAGAGAGAAAAAAAAAAGAATCTATTGGATCTACCTTACCAAATGTTCCAACTATGAAACCATGATGTGGTCCTCCAAGACAACCTAAGTCATCTATCTACACCTCAAACTTTTCTTTTTTCTTCTTGTTTTTTCTTTACCTCCCATTCTGATATTCATTCAAGAATTTAGGTAAGTTGGCTATTTCTGCTAATTTTCTAACTAATATCCTTATCTCTAAACTCGTTTGGTTCATGGAAAAAATTTTACCTTACTGGAATGTTTTTCCTAGGAAACGGATGCCTAAGTATATGATGCTTGGAAAGTTGTTTTTGCATATTTTGTTGATTAAAGAAAAGTGATATAGGAAACATATTTTCCAAAGTAACTTATGTTTAGTTGAGCATCTACTTTTCTGAAAAAGTTATGTAAAATATCTATTATGCCTTTAATAAAAGAACTACAAGAAAAAAAATATCACATGCATAATTTTTATAATCAAATACTTGGAATACCAAGGTTTGGAGGTTTTAAAAGTTTCACACCAAAAAGATCAGATTATATTTTTAAGAACTATTTTTAAATATTAAAATTACCATAATTCATATTATATTTGGATACTTGTCTAACTATTAAAATTACCACAATTCATAATATATTTTTAATAGTATATTTAAATATTTTTAAATATAAAATATTTAAAATTATTTTTAAATATTTAAAAATAGCTACTAAAAATATTTATTGGGTTGAGTTTTTAGTTAATTGCTAGACAACTTCTTTATATTATGATAATTTTAAATAGTTATCAATATATTTTTATATTAAAATTATCACAACTTCTTTATATTGTGGTAAATTTTAATAGTATATTTTTAATAGTTTAATGTTAACTATTAAAAATTACTGTTAGGAAGATCATGATGGCTTAAGGATATTTTTTTTAAAAAAAAATACCGCAATTCCTATCCCGTGGGAAAGTGGTTTTTTATGTCCCGCATGGGTTTTTCTTTTCGATGAAATGTAGAAAACTTATTTCGATGGGAATGCTATTTTTCCACCTCTCTCCTTTGTAAACTCCAACCAAACATAAAGTGTTTTTTCATTTTTTCCGTTGACCACACTTTCCCTTCCTCTCTTCCCGCAAACCAAACGAGTGTTCAGAGGACCTAAAAGAGAAGGAGAAGATCCAAGGACAAAAAGTTGTGAAAAGGAATATAACAAAGCTTGAAATAACACTAGAGATGTCCTCGACAACGTTTGCCGTCTCGGTACCGGACCCCATAGCGGTAACTCACTAACATAATGTCGGAATAGTACGATACGGAGTTTTTTTAGCATATCGAGTATTAATACGCCACCCGTACGGCATACCATGGTCCTCAATATAAATTCTTGTAAGGTTATTAGACCAACCACAATTAACCGGAACAGATCTTGGTAGTTGTTGCTATACTTATGGTTACCGATTTCAGCAAGCAATAAATATCTTCGTATCTGTATAGGTACGACTGCTCGAAGCATTAGCTAACTAACGTGCAGAATTACAATTTCAAAAAATGAAAATAATTAAATAATGCCCTTCCAAAGAGAAAGGAAAGTAGGAAAAATACCTGCTACATTAATGTTCTCAACGATGTAAAGCACATTGTCCTCATTGATCTCTCCCTTCTTCTCAGCATCAAGGATGTGATCAATTGCACACTTGAGCTCTGCGTTATCTGCCGGTTTGGTGCTTGATAGCTTCCTGTTCCATCAAATAGAAAGCACTGAATCAATCGATCGATCATATATTCAGATTTCAGACAACAGAAGATTGCCATCAACGAACGGAAACCTATTAGAATAGATGCAATAGAATATTATTATATTAAAAAAGAGATAGGAAACCTTTTAGAATAGCCACACGAGAACATTATTAAATTAAAGGAGGACCAATTCCAAAACAAATATCAGCATAAGCGTATGGATTAGAAAAAAGAAGACCAAAAGGAACGGAAGAGGAAAAAATAAATAAATAAATAAACCCCTGTATTTGATATCCACACCTTCCCCCTTTTTTACTTTTTGTTTTTGGTAATCCTATTACACTTTCCTTGGCCTGCTCTTTTTATAGAACAGTTTCTGGACCAAATTGCATAGCATCCAAGCATAACCGAAATAGGGAGCTCTTATATGTTAATCCACTAAAATCCAGGCCTAAAAAAGGATAAACAGAAAAGACACAATCCTACCACAAAAGAATAGATTAAAAGGACTAAAACAGAACAAATCCTAATAGAAGCCAGACCAAAAGTAGAAACAAATAAACAATCAGAAAAAGGGAATTTAAAAACAGAAAAAACATAATCCAAACTTCAAATCAATCACTATAGTAGAAGACCAGAATTCTATATGCAAAAGAAAATATAAACACTAGAAATAATAAGGAAAAAAAATAGTAGTATTATATATACTCACTTCCTCTCCTCAAGGAAGTAGTCCTTGAAGAGCTGCAGCCTTCTCTCTTTGACCTCCTTGCAGATCTTGAGGTATCCCCTCAAGAAAGGTCTCAAGATGGGGATAAAATCCCCATAATTGTACTCAAAACTCTGCGCCAACCTGCTCCTCTCCCCATTCAGCGCCCTGAGCCGCAAGAACAGAGGATCCTCCTCGCTCTCGAACCTCCGGTCGAACATGATCCGGTACATGTTGTTATACATCATCAGCTGCAGCCTCCTTCGGAGCACGATCCCCTCCGTCGCCGCCTTCGGGTCTGCTTTCACATCGGCGACAACCCTCGCCGCCTCGTCCTCCCACCCGGTGCGGTACTGCTGGACTACTTTGTTGGTGAAGAAGGGGACGGTCATGATGCGGCGCATCTTGCGCCAGTGCTCGCCGTAGACGGTGAAGACCATGTCCTGGCCTTTGCCGGTGAAGATGTCGAAGACGACGTTGCGGGTGCGGGAGCCGAACTCGACGCCCTGCGTGTGGAGGACCTCGCGGGCAAGGGACGGGGAGGAGACCACGACGAGGTTGCGCTGGCCCATGCGGAGGAGGAGGATGTCGCCGAAGCGGCGGGCGAGGGCGGAGAGGTTGCGGTGGTTGAGGTCGTCGCCGACCTGCAGCCAGTTGCCGAAGACGGGGACGGGGAGCGGCCCGGGGGGGAGACGGAGGCGCTTTCCCCGGAGCTTCGAGACGGCGATTGCGACGACGACGGACGCGAAGAGGCCCAGGAGGGCCTTCTCTAGCAGCGCCAGATCCATCGCCAAAGAATGAGGAGAAGAGTGGAGTAGGTTTGGTTTGCGAGCGAATGGGGGTAGGAGCGGGGGGTGGATTTAAGGCGGGTTGGTTTGACGGGAGCCGTTAGATTTGACGGATGTTGGGGTGGCGGGAGAGGGGGTAGGTGAGGACGGTAAGATGTGCGCGCGTGCTGTGGAAGAACGGGTGCGCGCTCAAATCATTGGAGACAAGACTGTGGCATAAGGTGGATCGGCAGATGGCTAGCCGAATATAGTACAGGGAAAAAAACAAGAAAAGTTTGAGAACTGGCGTGTTGCGGCTGTTATTTGGCATGTGCAATGAACGTGATGCAATCTAAGAAAAGCATTTGATGGATGGTCATGATTTTTGCCAACCGTATAATTCGTATGTGGTACTGCGGTGTATGTATTTGCTTGTGAGGTGATTGCCAGATCAGAATCAAAAGTGGTTAATAGAAAAAAGGGGATGAAGATACTTGTAGTTTATGTCCTTGGCTTAGCTAGCCATTTTATTTTTATATATTTTATTTTGATTATGGTTTGATAATTTAGCATGGTTATATAAAAGAAAAAAAAATATGTTACTAAGACCAAGCCCCCTATTGATGTATCTTACCAAAGTTTTTAACAGCAGAATAGGAAAAGCAAGGGCCGAAATGGAGGTTAGTGGTAATTAATCTTGGTTTTAGTATATGGGTGACATCTTTGTATCTTGTTTGATGTACATCACTTGGCAACTTGGGTCATCTGATTTTTTTTACAAGGTTTTTTCTAATGTTTCAACTCAACCAAGATTAAATCAAAATAATGAACCACCCTCCACTGTCATAATTGATATGGTGTCATTACTTGTAATTATTGATTGCTTGCTATATTTATTTTGTGAATAAAATGGTACCTTTGTAGTCAGCAAGAAAAAGGTAACTTCCATTCAAATAATTGTTATATTAATGAGTTTCAATACTTAATACAGAATTAGGAAAGTGAAAGTGTTGGAGATAAAAGGCAAAACTCAATAGATATGACTCAACATGAGAGGATGACCAGACTCCAGAGTGACATTATGATGCCGGACTAACTTGTAAATGGAGGCAGGAGAAGAAGGGAAGAGAAGGAGGAAGAAGAAGAGAAGAAGGAGAAGGGAGGAGAGGAGAAGGAGAGGAGACGTGGGGAAAAGAGTTCTTTAATTCTGCATTAAAAACCCTAATCAGCTTACAAGTTCCCTTTAAATAGGGCCCCATAAGAACAATTAAAATAAACCCCTTACATAAAATAATTCCCCACAAATAAGCCCTAAAATGAAAATAAGCCCAGAATAAAATAAACCACAAATAAATCCCTAAACACAAATAAACCCAGAAATAACAATAAGCAAATATGCAAATAAAATGGGGACCTAGCTGATGTCCCCATCAACTCCTCCCGGGTGAGAAAAACTCGACCCCGTCGAGTGTAAATCGGGGCGGCTGTCGTACTGCTCTAGAAGATCCGGGTCAAGGCGCTGCAACTCAGCTCGCGAAATCCACGACACATCTGATTCAGGTCGACCTTTCCACCGAACAAGGTAATGTTGGTAGCTTCCTCTCCTGGTAGATATAACCTGCTCATCTAATATATGTTCTATGTGTTCTCTGCGTGCATGAAACTGTGGAGGTGGAGACTCACTAGCAGGTGCTAGAGCAGGGTGATCAACAACAGTGGATGTATCAACAAAAGGGTCAGAAGGAATGAATGTTGATTTCTTGTATGGGACTAAATCTTCAATATTAAATGTCGCACTAATCCCATAGTCTTCAGGAAGATCTACAACATACGCATTCGAACTGATTTTCTTTAGGACTTTGAATGGTCCCGCACTACGAGATTGCAACTTTTTGAACGTTCCTGAAGGAAGTCGTTCAGGTCTAATTCTTACCATGACTGAATCACCTACATTTAATTCTTTATAACGGCGGTGCAAATCAGCAAAGGATTTATATTTTAAGTTATTAGAGTGAATAAGTTTGCTGATCTCCTGATACAATGAATGCAGGTGTGAAGCAAATGATTGTGCAGACTCAGAGACTCTATGTTGATGAGACATGGGGATCAAGTCTATGGGTTGCCTAGGTTTATAACCATTCACCACTTCAAAAGGACTCATGCCTATGGTCCTATTGACCGAACTATTATATGCAAACTCGGCAGTTGGTAACACGAGATCCCAAGTCCTAGTATGCTCACCTACTAGACATCTGAGAAGACTCCCTAGACTTCGGTTGACAACTTCGGTCTGGCCATCAGTTTGGGGATGATAGGCAGAGGAAAATTTTAATTTGGTACCCATCATGTGCCAAAGAGTTTTCCAAAAATAGCTCATAAATTTAACATCCCTATCGGACACAATAGATTTAGGGAGACCATGGAGTCTAACGACTTCGTCAAAATAGAGTTTCGCAATCCTAGAAGCATCAGAAGTCTTAGAACATGGTAGAAAATGAGCCATTTTAGAGAACCGGTCCACTACTACAAAAATGGAATCATGTTTGGTCGAGGTACGTGGAAGCCCTAACACAAAATCCATGCTAACATCTTGCCACGGACAATCAGGAACTGGTAGTGGAGTGTAAAGCCCAGTGTTCTGTTTACGTTGTTTGGCTAAGTGACATGTGCGGCACTGAGCGACGATCTTGGCCACGTCTCTCTTGAGACTCGGCCAGAAGAAACGTCTTTCCACCATCTCAATGGTTTTGTCTCTCCCGAAATGCCCAGACAGTCCTCCAGCGTGTATTTTCCATACTAGAAAATCTCTCAAAGAAGTTCGAGGAATACACAATCGGTCGGAGCGAAAGAGATAATCATCGTGTAAAAAGAAATCATCGTGCTCTCTCTCTACTCCATCTCGTAAGGTCAGGTATACATTACTAAAATCAGGACAGGTGGTATATTGTTCCCTGATCCTTTCAAAACCAATTACTTCAGTGCTCATCATGGATAGGAGGAAGATCCGTCGACTGAGCGCATCAGCAGTCTTATTCTCAACTCCAGCTTTATGTTTCAGCACAAAAGTATAGGCTTGTAGAAACTCAATCCATCGGCCATGTCGAAAGTTTAATTTCTTTTGAGAATTGAGATACTTTAAAGCCTCATGGTCTGAATACAGGACAAATTCTTGCGGTAGCAAATAGTGTCGCCAATGTCGCAAAGTTTGCACTACCGCATAGAATTCCTTATCATAGGTGGAATAACGCAACCTGCCGTCACTTAATTTTTCACTAAAGAACGCGACAGGGTGACCTTCTTGGCTTAACACACCACCTATGCCAACTCCAGAGGCATCACATGCGACCTCGAATACCTTAGTGAAATCAGGGAGGCGCAAGACAGGTGCTCCGGTCATCCTATGCTTAATATCTTTAAATGCTTGGGATGCCGACTTAGTCCAGATAAAGTCTCCTTTCTTCATGCAATCTGTGATGGGAGACATTATCGAACTAAAATTCCTAATGAAGCGACGATAGAAAGTAGCCAGACCATGAAAACTGCGTACTTCGGCTAAGGTCTTGGGCTCAGGCCAATCGACTATCGCGCTTACTTTTTCTGGATCAGCAGAGACACCCTTGGAAGATACTATGAACCCTAAGAAAGTGACGTGATCAGTCAGGAAGGCACACTTCTTAGGGTTTGCAAAGAAGCTTTCTCTCTGCAGGACTTCACAAACCTGCCTTAGGTGTGAAAGATGGAGCTCTTGACTTTGACTATAAATGAGGATGTCATCAAAGTATACAACGACAAATTTGTTCAAGAAATATCGAAAGATCTGTGTCATCACCCTCATAAAAGTACTTGGAGCATTTGTTAATCCGAAAGGCATTACTAACCATTCGTAGAGTCCATCTTTGGTTTTGAATGCTGTTTTCCATTCATCCCCAGGACGAATCCGAATCTGGTGGTACCCACTCTTTAGGTCGATCTTGGAAAAAACTGTAGCACCAGACATGTAGTCTAAAAGGTCGTCCAGCCTCGGAATGGGAAAACGAAACTTTACCGTGATTTTATTGATAGCACGGCTATCGACGCACATCCTCCAAGAGCCATCTTTCTTGGGAGTGAGGAGTGCAGGTACAGCACAGGGACTCAAACTCTCACGAATATACCCTCGAGTGACGAGTTCGTCAACTTGGCGTTTTAGTTCAGTGTGCTCGTTTGGATTGAGTCTATGGTGGGGAAGATTTGGCAGTGACGCTCCAGGAATGAGATCAATTACGTGCTGGATATCACGCATTGGAGGGAGTGCCTCTGGAAGATCAGTTGGAAAAGCAGAGTGAAACTCCTCCAACAGAGGAACTACGACGGCCGGATGTTCGACATTTGACTCCACATTAATAACTCTAGCCACAAGGGCGAACACAGGTGAATGGCTTTCGATATCTTTCATTACCTCTTTCGAAGTAATGATGTGGAGTGACTCTTCCTTTTGTGGTGTAGCACCCTTCTTCTCAGGAACGGGCTCTCTAGGAGGCAATGAATTCAATATAATTTTCCGACCCTGGAACATAAAACTACACGAATTTGACCGACCATGAAGTGTGACGTCCCTATCGTATAACCAAGGTCTTCCTAAGATGACTTGACCTACGTCCATCGGAAGGCAGTCGCACCAAATCTCGTCTTTATAAGATAGGAATTGAATCGGGACAAGGCATCTTTCTGAAACCGAAATGGACGTCTTATCTACCCAGGCTACTTTATATGGATTAGGATGAGGGGTAGATTTCAGGCCAAGGCGAGAAACAACTCCAGACGCAATGGCATTGATGCAACTCCCGCTATCAAATAAGATTTTGCATGTTTTACCATTGATCTTAATAAGTGTATAAAATAGAGAGGTTCTTCGCCAGTCTTGTTCGGTCTTTGTTTGGGCTAGTGTGCACCTCACCACATGGAGCCTATGGTTTTGGTCATTCCTATCAGTGGGCTCATTTTGGTGTTCAGTCTGAACAAACTCTAACCCGGTCTTTTCATCTCCAAAGTCATCTACAAAATCCTCAATGTTTGGTTCATAGACTTCTTCGACACATTCAGTATCCTGGGTTCCTGCTTCCAGTTCAGTCATTAAATAAGTCTTGGCATTACATTGGGACGCAATATGGCCAAACTTTTGGCACCTGAAACACTGGGTTTGGTTTCTTAAGGGCGGGTTGGACCCTAATATGCCTTTCCCTTTATCAGTTGATGTACTTTGAGCAGGCACCGGGAACGTCCTAGTCGGTGTTTGGCTAGAACCGGGCTGTGAAGGATGGTTGGAGAGTGGTCTGGGTTGTGGGAGATGGCTTTGATTAGGTCGGGCTCCTGGGGGTAAGAACCGAGAGTCGGTACGTCTCACCACAGGGACTCGTAAAAAACTATCCACGTCTTGAGCCAATTGGTATGCCTGGCCAAGGGTAGTAATCTCTCGGAGGATCAATTCTTTCTGGATCTCCTCACGGAGTCCTGCCCGAAACCTAGAAAGAGTAACAGTCTCCTCTTCGATTACACCACACCTCATGTGAAACTCCTCAAATTGTGCAATGTAATCGGCAACAGTTGAAGTTCCTTGAGTTAGTTTCTGCCACCTATCCATAAGGCGTTGTCGGTAAGAGAATGGCAGATACTTCTCATTCAGTTTCTCTTTCATGTCCTCCCAAGTGGTGATGCGTGGAAGCCTCTGGGTCTCACGCCGATGTTCAACGTTATGCCAGTACCAGTGAGCTTGCCCAATAAGCTTCATTTTGGCAAACCGTACTTTTCTATCTTCAGTCATATCGTACCACTCAAAATAGTTATCCATGGCTGCTCTCCAATCAAGGTACACGCTCGGCTCTAATTGACCAGCAAATGTGGGGGCTTCTACTCGCACGGTACGAAGTAGTCGCTCGTCAAGATCGCGCTGGTGATCAGAATGATGTTGGTTCCTAAGGGGATGGGGAAAAGCTGCAGGCGGTGTGGTCAAACCAAACTCGGGATAAGCTGCGATTGGGGATGATGGTTCCGGAGTCCTAGGGTGTTGTACTAGGGCACGGATCTCACGTTTGAATTCGTCGTTATCAGCTCGTATTGCAGCTAATTGTTCCAGAATATCTTGTATGACTCTGGGGTCCATGGTGGATGAAGGGGTCTGAGAGTCAGTGAGGAGGTACTCTCTACCACTACGGGTGGGCATACAGGAACTACTCTAGTTGGTGATATGATATGCAATGCTACTAATGAACCCTAATTGTCCAAATGTAATACAGGACAACCTACTGATGCAATCCACTAATGCAACCTACTATGAATTCGGAAGTCAGCAACTTTTCACAAAAATAACTTAAAATTAAATGTTACTAATTTGTACTTTGGTTAGTTCAGAATTAAAGTAGAAAATTAGTCACTATAAGAAGTTAGGTTGCAAACACGTTTTACGGTCATTCCAAGTCTGAAAGTAATCTGATCTATGGATGTTGATGATGTCCTGACACTAAGGTGTGCTAATTTAATATTTAGATTTAATTGGTAGGTAGGACGGGTGTGGTGGAAAATGTTCTAGGTTTTGCAGTTTGACAAGAAAATAAGTTTCAAAATAGGACTGTCATGCAAGAGAACTAGAACATATTTAGATAAGCAAGCCCAAAGGAGGAAGAACCTATTACCTGTGGTAAATACAGTTGACCAGAATCGTCTGCTCGTGGAGTCTCGAACACGAAGTTGACGCTGGGCAGAGCTAGCTGGAGTTGTAGACCTGGATCTACAGCACAAAGATTCCTGGGCTGTCGAAATGGGCTGAAGAACACTCTGGATCGGGCCTGAAACAGGGCCTGCAGCCAAGGGCCTTGGGCCGCGCTTCAGCAAACGGCACACGGGCCTGGACCAAGCCCGTTCTGAAACTGCCTGGACCTGGGCCGCGCTCAAGGAAGGTTGGCGCGCGGGCCGGGTGGGGGAGCTGGGCTTGCGGCCTGCTGACCTCGGGCTAGGGTCAGGCTGGTGGAGCTCGGGTGTAGCGTGATGGCACCGCTAGGATGTCTCCTAGTCTCGGCTGAGAAGAGAAGGCCGGATGGAGCTCGGCGAAGGGACGCTGCAGGTGACCCGCTCGGAGGAGACGGCGCTCGGAGGAGGCTCGGACGAGGGCTCGGGCGGCGGGAGGCAGACGGTGGGCGGCACTCAGGCGGTGTTCCAGATCATAAAATCAGGATCTAGGATGTTGGGATGAAGAAGAAGGGCTCGGGCGGCGAGAGGCGAGGGCTCGACGGCGGGGAGGCACTCAGGCGGTGGAACTCGGACGGCGGAGACGACGACAGCTTGGTCACCGGAGGTCGAGCGGCGACGGCTCGGGGTGCTCGGACGAGGTGGCGGAGCCGGAGGGGCGCTCGGCGGCGGCGCTCGGCGACGGGGCGGCGACGGGCAACGGCGGTTGCACTCAGACGGTGGGGAGGCACCGTGGACGAACGGCGGCTCGGCGAAGACGGCGTCGGTGGCGATGGCGGCGGAAACCCCTAGGGTTTCCTTTTCGGCAGAACAGAGGTTAGTTTTTTTTTTTTTTTTTTTTTGAGGGGAAACACGTGCAGGTCACGTGATCCGACCTTTTTTTTTTCTTTTTTTTTTTATTTATTTTTTTAACTTACCGGATGTGGACCCGGGCTAACGGGTTTTGGGGTAACGGGTTTAGAACTTACCCGTTACCGTAACTCCTTCTTCAACCTCCCGATCGATTCGGGAGGTCGTTCCGGCCGCTTCGGCGGTGGTTGCGGGGCGGCCGAACGGCGTGGCAGCGGCGGAGCTTGCGGCCGCAGCTTCGTGGTCGGAGGCGACAGGCGGCGGCCGGTGGTGGTAGGAGGACACAGCGGCGTTTGCGGCCGGAACGGAGAGCGAATCGGCGGTTGCAGGCGGTGCGGCCGACGCAGTGGTGACTCCGGCTTCGAGGGACAACGCTGCAAGGAGGGCGGTGACGTTCTTCTTCTTTCCGGCGGCGGGAACCACTCGTGGCCCTTCGACACGCTCCGGCGTCCGGGGTCGACGTACGGCGTAATACTCGTGCGGCCACAGAAATCTAGGG
Source organism: Phoenix dactylifera (assembly GCF_051530095.1). Lineage (NCBI taxonomy): Eukaryota > Viridiplantae > Streptophyta > Magnoliopsida > Arecales > Arecaceae > Phoenix > Phoenix dactylifera. The sequence continues at coordinate 28,419,248 of NC_143197.1, forward strand.
ATCCGGCGACGATCGGCCATACACCGGCTGCCGGTGGTTGCAGGTGGTGGGGCAACGGCGACGACCGAGGGAGCAAGTCAGATGGATGCGAGGGAGAATCCGGCGCAGGGACTGTGGCTCTTTCTTCTCTTTCGGCTGCAGAACCTTTTTTTTTTTTTTTATTTTTTACTTTTGTGCGGGAACCGAGAGAAGCTCGGTGAACCAGGGTTGCTCCCCTCTGCCCCTTTTTGTGCAAACTGAGAGGACAAGAAATCTTTTTTTTTTTTTTTTTTTTTGGTGAGCGGACTGACAGAGAGAAGGGGCCTGTTCTTGTTGTTGATGGTAACCGAGGGAAAGAAAAACTGTTGACGGATCGGGGCTTTGGCAATAGAAGCAAAACCGATTGCTCTGATACCAAGTTGATGCCGGACTAACTTGTAAATGGAGGCAGGAGAAGAAGGGAAGAGAAGGAGGAAGAAGAAGAGAAGAAGGAGAAGGGAGGAGAGGAGAAGGAGAGGAGACGTGGGGAAAAGAGTTCTTTAATTCTGCATTAAAAACCCTAATCAGCTTACAAGTTCCCTTTAAATAGGGCCCCATAAGAACAATTAAAATAAACCCCTTACATAAAATAATTCCCCACAAATAAGCCCTAAAATGAAAATAAGCCCAGAATAAAATAAACCACAAATAAATCCCTAAACACAAATAAACCCAGAAATAACAATAAGCAAATATGCAAATAAAATGGGGACCTAGCTGATGTCCCCATCACATTAGTAGCACCTGCCCCCAGAGCTGGATCATTGACCTAGCATATGCAGTGGGCGTGTCCTGTGAGAGTACAAATCTTGAGTGAAGGAACAAAACAATAAGAGGAATTAGAGTAGGTATTGACAATTCTATTATAAGGAAGTCAATTAAATTGGTGACTTTGGACATCCCAAAATCTAGAGATTTTCTTATCTATAGGCTCCTCTGATACCTTCCACTCCTATTCTGTATCATCTTTTTATTTCTTCCAACTATGCAGGAGATATCAGAAGAACAAGACATGAAGTTGCCTCAACTACCACTCAAATGTAAAAGATATGGATGGCAATGGATGACTGTTACTACCGTATAAAAGGAGAGAATTGCATTTGATATGGGGGGCGTATTTATTAGGATTTTCTGATTAGATTAGCAATCTTTTATAATCTTATGTTCCATGCCAAAATCATCATACATTAAAAAAAAAAGAAAAAAAGGAGGAAAAAAAAAAAGTCGAGCTGCCGATAAGTTTTATAAAATAGGGTTATTCTTATCTTGGTCACTTGTGCAAAATTACAACAAAAGGATGGTGTTTTTATTCATACAATATGGTACGTATTTATACTTTATTTTTGAAATCTCGCATAGCTTCCGTATATTGTTGCAATGGTATTAGTGTGATTGTTATAATAAGGATGCATTTATGGACCATATTTTAAATTCAAAAGACGTTGTTCAATAACAAGTAATGCTAGTTTTTAGAAATATATATAATGGCTCGCTACGATATTAATTATAAGAGTCGTCATCCATATCTATTGTATAATAACAATGTTGACATCCATGTACTTGTTACTTATAACTTGCTAAAAATATGGTCACGAGGATCATATGATCCAGAAGGATCATCTCCTTTACGAGCAGATCATCATGACATGAATGTATGGTACTAATCCATGTCATGATCAAGGTAGGCAAGGGTGGGATTATTTTCTGAAAAAAAAATAATTATTGTATAACTCTTTCAAATCTCCATGCAGGATGGAAAGTAGGCAAATCTCAATGGTATCTCTCTCTATTTTTTTAATAAAATCTGTATTTTTAAAATAAACAATAAAGTAATCACAACCATTCACAATGCTTTTCATGTTTCAAAATCTAGTGACCTGTTAACTAAATTTAATGGTTATGATATCTAGCATGGAATTTATAAAAATCTAATTAGAAAATCATCCAATAATGGATGGTCAGGCCCACCAAAAGTCTGAGATGCATGGAGAATAGTAGCCGTCGGTGGAGGAGCACCGAGCAACCGACCCGTCCTAACTTTCATGATGGCGACGCTGGTGGTTCCGTGGTTGGCAAGTGGAAGAGAAACCGGAGGGATTGGGAGACAAGTGGAGGCTAAAATCGGTCCACGTTAAGGCTTTCTTTAGATATTAGAAGGGTGGTTCTATATACACCCCCCCCCTATTGCTAAGGACACCCCCCAAAAACCAAAAAAAAAATACCCAAACTAACCTTTAGTGTAATTACCATATTGCCCTTGAAATTTTTTCAGTACACCCCCCCCTTCCTCCTCCTCCGTTCCGTTTTGAAAAGAAAAAAAAAAAAACACCCCTCAAACCCCCCTTAAACCCCTCGATCCATTTACATCGTTTAGGCGATCTTTGAAGGAGATTTAAGCCCCATTCGAAGCATGGACAAGCAACTAGTGATTTGGGACGAAGAATCGGCCGCAAAGGTACGTGTTCCACCTTGTTTCGAAATTTTTTTTTTTTCACGGTTCGTGCTCCGTTCGGCACTGGATCGTCGAACAAAAGGCTTCTGTTCGGCTGAACAGTGCCGAACAGAAGCCTTCTGTTCGGCAACCCTCAACCGAACTCTTCTGTTCGGCTGCACAGTGCCGAACAGAAGGCTTTTGTCCGGCACTGTGCAGCCGAACAGAAGGGTTCTGTCCGGCTCTGTGCAGCCGAACAGAATGCCGGCGACGAGAGGGAGAAGGGGGAACGGGGGGGTTTTGGGCGTTGGCGAGGTGCTTTGGGAGATGGAGGGGGTTTGGCCGCCGGCGAGGTGCTTGAGGCGAGGTTTTTTGGGCGGAAGGGAGAAACCGGCGGGTGTTTTGGAGGGGAAGAGCGGGGTGGGGGGGGTTTGGGGGGTGTAGAGAGCAATTTAGGTGAGGGGGTGGGGAGGGTGGGGGGTAATTTAGGAATTTTTAATTTTTTAGGGGTGTCCTTAGCAAATGGGGGGTGTAGAGAGTATTTAATTTTTTTTTAATTTTTGGGGGGTGTCCTGAGCAATAGGGGGGGTGTATATAGAACCACCCATATTAGAAGTGAAGAAACCCATATTTTTGTACCAAACTTATCCCGTCACCGTGCTCACGGAGCCAGACAATCCGAGCACTCGATGGTCAACCTTGCACCCTCTTAGCTCACGCTTTTTGGGCTTGGAAGTAGGTGCATCAAGCAACCTAATGCTATAGCAACAAACAAATTATAGTACTGTTGAGGCCGACATTTGCTGGATATATTTAGCTTATTCTATTTGATTGGACAGAAATGCTGGCCTCTTTGAGGGCAGGCGATTACCCCCACGGAGGATGGTGGACAGAGCCATGCTTTATGCTAGGGAGGTTGCTACAGCTGCCATTAGTTTCTCTTCTGAGATGGCCAGGGCCACTTGGAATACTCTTTCAGCTGTCACAGCGCCCAGGTTCGCCCTAGTTTCTTGAGTACCCCCATCCCCTAGTCATCTCAAAGTGAATTTTGATGGTAGTATGTCGGTGGACGGGGTGTCAGGAGGAGCTGGCTTTGTCATCAGAGACCATCTAAGTAGGCTGATAGCTGGTGGTGGGCGCCGTACGCCGGGACTTACCGCAGTTAGGGCAGAGTTGCGGGCAGCCTGGGAGGGTATAGCCTATGCGAGGCGGGTACTCCGTGCTGAGCATATATGTCTTGAAGGAGATTCCTCTGTGGTGATCGATTGGATTCGAGGAGTGGACAGATATGGTGATGGTCATCCCCTCATTCGTAAGATTCGGCGATTGGCTCAGGAGCTGAGCGATTTCCAGGCTTCACATATTTTTCGAGAGGCGAACAGTGTGGCAGACTGGGTTGCTTCATTTGTTGCCCGGCATACCGGGGAGATCATACGGACATCTGTAGGAGATATTCCTCCCACCTTTTACTCTTTGCTTTTCTTTGATATGGCTGAATGTACTCAAGTTAGAGCTATATGAAATGCCGTTTCTACCAAAAAAACAAATTATAGCTTTAGAAAAAATAATAAATATATATATACAGACACATATACATATGTATGTCTATATATTATATAAATTTTTGTTATGGTAAATTTTTATAGGACTTTTTGCATAAATACCCTCCCAATAGATGCCTTTCCAAAAATAATATTTACATGTATACCTTACAAAATACTTGTTTTACTATTTTATATTTTTTTATTTTTATTTTTGCATATATACCCACACCATCTAACATAGTTAAAAAGTTAATAGTTTCAAATTAAAATAACTAAAATATTTCTAATGGATAGATGTTCAATAAGAAACTTTTATAAAGTAATTGCGATGGAGAATAAAAAAGTAATTTTAAAATTATATTTTATTTTTAATTAAAATAAATATGGTTTTTATTAATGGTGTTAGAAGAATCGTTATATTAGTGGCATTTGTGTAAAAATAGTATTTTATGAGAATACAGAAATAAATATAAATTTAAGAGAGTATTCATGCAAGTTTGAGTTTTTAAAAAGATATTTATGCAAAAAAAAATCATTTTTATATTATTTTATAGAAAAGCTGGAGCTATGTTGACCATTCCTTTTGTGTATCAAGAGATATTTTTTTTTCTGAAGAGGTTAGCAACAAATTAGATATACATTGACATCCTTTTTTATTTTTATCATTTTTTCCGATAGAGGTGATTATTTTATTACTTTTCTGAATGGGGCCAAGGTCAAGCCGCCTCCACCGCTCCTCAGCATCCTTTGCGGCGACACCGGCATCCCTACCGCCGTGCACGTCCTCCTCCTCCTCCTCCTCCTCCTCCTCCTTCGTGACGACACCCATATCACCGCCGTCATGGACGGGACTTGAGAGCAGCCCTCCTCCTCCTCCGCTTCGCCTCAACCGACGCTGCAGGTGACCTCGCCGCCCATGGCGGCGACAACCCAGCCCTCCTCGAGATCCACATCTCCACTAGGGGTGGAGTAGGACGTGGCCTGGCCAGCTCTCTACGAGATCCGCATCTCCATCAAGGATAGCGACGACCGATCCCTCCGCAAAGGTGTTGCTGCAACGACAACGGTGGCGAACGAGGTGGCCCCATGGGCCCGACGGTGGACGGTGGACGGTGGCCGACCAGCATGGAGGATCATGTTGATGGACGTCCCCATGAGGAGGGCACTAAGGATGATCATGGTGAGGCTTGAACGAGGCCTAACACCTTGACGGCGACAATGAGGGATATGATCTCCGCACCCATGAAGGCGATGGAGAGGTCCTCCGCCTCCAATGCCCCATTGCTATCTTTGCCTTCACCCACTAAAGTAGCCTTCATTAAAAGAAAAAAAAAACTTGGAATTTCTTGGTGCCACCTACCATGGCCTCAAATTTAAACTATATATCACGTGTTCTGCAAGAGACGTATGTTGTTTGAACGAAGGTAGATGAGTTCCGTTTCTCCCTTGCCAACTTTATTAGTATCGGATTGGTGCCTCTCTTCTTACCAAAACAAATACCAAACAAGAAAAGGGAAAGGGTCTCAAGTGGACCCTAATTGGACTCCTTTCCTTCCGTCCCTCGCCAACTCACCTCTTCTTACCAAAAACTACCAAACAATGAAAAGGAAAGGGTCAAGGGGACCCTAATTGAAGTATTAATTTAGAGCAAAGCTGCAGATTTCTCCCACATCATCATTACGAGTGTTTGTTACCCTAATCCAGCTTTTTAATAGAAATATTAAGATATGTTTGACCATAAAAAGTTGGACTCTGAAATGAAAATAAAAATAAATGACTTTTATTCTAGCCGTTTGGTTGGAGAAGATCCCATTTTTATTTCAATTTCAGAGAAAAATAGGAATGCCCCAATCCTTCAAAATTTAATATCTACTTTTTTTCTAACATTCAAATTTCATTTCGATTACGGTCATAAACCAAACACATCGGAAGATATGACCATTTCGATTTTAATTTCAATCTATTCTGATCCTACCTACGAACCAAACATGCTCCTAAACTATTACACGATTATTATGGATTCTGAAAACCAATGGAAAGGAGATATTTGAGAATCGCCGTCAATACCTCGGCGTAGATCCAGAATAATCTCTTGTACATAGCTAATTAAGAAATCTTAGATTAGATGATGTACTATAAGTGCATCTTTGATGCAGCTATTGATTCTTCAGATGGGCCACAATTACCACGAGCAAACATATTAATGACGAGGAATGTATTTTTGCTATGCTACTAATACTTGTACTTACTCTGCTATTTTGCCCAAGCCTGATCTTTTGGTGAAATTTTTTGTGGAATATGATTTATCCCTATAAGTTCGATGAGTTAGAGGTAGATATACCAGGGGTCCTATTTAGAAATATATAGCAACCCCATGGTTTCTCTAATTAAAAAAAAAAATCGACTGTTTTATCACCTAATTTCACTGCACTCCTTTTTTTTTTTTTTTTTTTTGCTCCACCACTGTTTCTATTTATTATATTTTTTTTAGGAAGAAAAAGGTCCAATAAAAGTGGAACAGAGGATACACCTACCACGGCGACGGCGGCAGAGGCCAAGGCGGTTCACCAACTCCCACATTCACGGGGGTCGCAGCTGGCCGAGTACCATTCCACCGTGTGATCCCATTTCCATGCGTCATTAATTCCGTCATCTAGCGTCATACTCGCTTATGACTTTGCCGTGTTGAGGTTTCAAACAAAATTCCCACTAGCGGTCCTTATATGAAAAATTATTTACTAATCTCAACCAAAATAAAGTCTGCCTCATCTTAATAAACACGTGTTAGAGATCATTACTTTAGGTTTTTTTTTTGAGAAACTAATGTCTGGATATGTTAGGCTAATAATTTCTTTTTCATGAAATATGGGTTTTTTCATAAAAAAATAATTTTTAATCTCTTTTTACAAGATAGAAGAAAAACCACAGAAACCTTTTCAACGAGAGAAACAACATCTCCATCACAAATCCACCTAATATTTTAGGACCCTCGACCCGCAACCTGAAGGCGTACACCAGGCATTACTTTGAAAACAAATCAAAACATAAAAACCTAACAAGAGGAGAGAGAGGGACGCAAGAGTCCACAAACATGAACTTTGAAAGGACTTTGGCGCCATGATCTTTTATCTTCTTCCCTCAAGACAAAGACCCAACCCGGAACCAAAGTCCAAAGAACTCTGCCTCTGTCACCAAGGCCTAAGCAACTCTGTCACTCTTCCTATGAGACAAAACTGTCCGGGTTGACCAACACAGAAGCCATATCAGCTCAAAAACCATGAACAGATCTGCAATCAAAAGAGGACGTGATCTATGGTTTAATTTCATCATGGCGATCTCAAATCTCGCACACAATATCCAGTTGCAGATCAAATTATATCTAGTTGGCATCCCTCTGCGAGTAAGCGTCCAAGGGATACGAGGAGAAGCTCGTGAGGAAGTCATGGACTAGAAAACAGTAGATTTGATGTTCACCTCCACCCCACCCCAAAAAAAAAACCAATAAGATGCGGGGATATCTAGCAAGAGCCTCATATGACCTCTATTATGATACCATATCAAAATTTCTACTTGTTCCAAAACCTTAAGTTGATAGGATAAGATAGATTTATTTATATATTTTATATTTTCTTATGGTGGACATCTATCAAGTTTTGAAGCATGCGAAGTTTTGAGAGACGATGCTGTAATCTTAAACCAATGATCATCAAAGTATCCTAAGAAAAAAATGTTGGATGTTATTTTTCTGGGTGAAGTTGGGAAAGAAATTCCATGGATTAGTCCACGGACTTATCAATCAAGCGTTTGAGGTATTCATGGAGTCCATACAATAAAAGAAGTGAGATTTGCATAAATAAAATGCATTCATCCTGAAACTTTAAATTTTTCTAATTAGATCTCCAAACGTTTTTCTTCGTCGCAATATAATTGTCACATGACAATCTAATATATGCCTTCTATTCCTGAAATGCCTTTCTCTCTAATTTAGAATTGAGGGTATGCTAATCTTTTTTCTCACTTAGTTAATAGTATTAAGATTTTGATGGATGGCTAGGTCACTTTGCGACAAAAAAATAAGTTTTAGTATCTAATTGAAAAGAATTTAAAGTTTTGGAGTGAATATATTTTTTGCACAAAGTTGAAAGGATGTTGCTCTAATTTTTTCTAAAATTTTTAATTACATTCAGATCCTTTATGTATCGTGCAATAATCATAAAAATATTTGAGTTGTAATTGCCCATTATACCGATATGTATATTGCGCGACAATTGAGATTTAGTCCGATGATACATGGGTATTCATGATTGGACGTCATATTATATGGGATCCATTTTATAACAATCATTATACTATATATAGTCATATAGATAGCTATGATTGGCAAATTGGGTCTCTCCACTCCAACTATGAATATGAGAAGATCTCAACTCAAACCATTTTTGCGGCCAATTTAGGAGAAAAAATTCTAAAAAAATATCCGCGAGTCTCTCAGTTTTCATTTAGTTATTTTTTTGATCTTTAAAAGTTCCATCATCCTATCATTTCATCAATTAAACGAAATAGATGATGACTTTGATGTTGGTTTTGGAAAAATTAGAAATCCCATTAAAGCGGCCAATGCTTTGGAAGAAACATTGTTTTGAATTTTCTAAATAAACGGATTAAGCATTGCCACTCTTATCCATAAAGAATTTAAAATGGCTATCAATGTTTATTTTTTTATTTTAATAATTATCTAAGAGATGGATCAATGATTACTAATATGGCAAGCATGACAAGAAGTTATTATTTGAGACATAATATGACATGAAATTAGAACAAGCCAATTCAAAATTTTGAACATCCCAATGCTGGTTCACTTAGATGTTTAATCATTCACACCTCCTCCTCATTTTTCATCGGCTTCCCATGTTCCCTGCTCTTTGTTTTTACTCCATTTCTATGAATTGTGATTGAAATTAAGCTAGAAGCATTTGGTTTTCGAAAACTTTGTTTGTTTTGTTTTGTTGCTTTGGGGGCTTGCATGTCCTCGCAGGTCCTTCACGCTGACATCGTGCAAAGAAAACAAAATCAACCTGATCTCCCCTAACGCGATATCTCAGCCACCCGTCAAGCACTGCCCCACTGTATGGTAACATCCCAGCCGTCCATTAGAAGCTCTCATCATCTCATAGCACGCAGAGTGATGTACCAAGATTCTCGTCAATATATCCATTAAAATATGGCCGTTTGTGATTTATACGCTAAAGCCAAGCGAAAGCGATGGCACACCGACAGCGAGAATAACATCCACCCGATCAAACATCCGTCTGATTCCAATCAAACGGCCAGAGGACCGTTTGTCCGTCCTGGACGCCAACCTGCTATATAAACGAGCGAAGATTTCCAGACCTGGAAACCTTGTTTTATCTCCGAACCCATCCAAGAAAACCAGCTTGAGACGAAAGGGATGTCTTATATTCCGCCTCATCTCCGAGCGGCCGCAGCTACTCCAACTCCATCCCCCACCGCGGCGATCCCCTCACCGCACCACCGGAGCGCCACCGCGAAGCCTTCCGCCGGAACCCTGGAGACCGTCCGGAGGCTCCCGTCCTCCACCCCCGGAGATGGCGCCGCCGCGGCCGCCTCCTCCTTCCTCGCCCCCGGCCGCCGGCCTGGCGCCGACGGCGGCAGCCTGGAGTCGCAGCACTCGAGGGCGCCCTCCGTGCCGGAGCCCGTCTTCGGGCAATGGGAGCCTTCTGATCGTGTTCTTGCCCTCAGTCCCGAGCAGGTCTTCGTTTTACTATTCCTTTCTGGATGTTTCTTGTAGTGGAGCCATTTGTGCTGCGCTTAGGTCACGATTTTTTTGGTTTGTAGAATGAATTTTAAGGTTTTGGTCGGTTTAGATTCTCGGGTTCTGGGGTTAATGCCTTAATGTTTTGGGATTATATTTGGAATTCCGTGAGCTTACTGGTATCCTTCTTGCATATTAGGCTTTGTAGGTTTCTTGATCCCTTTTTTATCTTCTTTTTCGGGTTCTTTAGACAGATTAGGTTGTTTATTCTCTTGGATAATGCTTTAATGATTAATCTTTTTAGAGTTCTTGATTTTTTGTGTCCATTGGTATTCATTGAGCTTGGTGATGCTCTTCTTGAATGTTTCTTTAATGAGTTTTGCTTGCTGGGTTTTGGTTATGGCATGGGCTGTCTTTTTGGCCTCGTATAAACATGGTGGATTTGTTCTCACAATAGGTTTGTTTGGCATTCGAACATGCCATTATTTTATCAACACCTCCATTGCTAAATGTGGGTAATCTTGTTCAAACCCCGATGACATCTTGAGCATGTTAGGCTGACCGAGCTCTTGTGCTTTTTAGTCACCCATGTTGTCCTGCAAGTTTGTTGCCTCATTCTCACGCAGTTGAATGGGAGTGTTGATTGCTGTTAAGCATATTTACCATTGTTACTGTACTAGTCCAATTATGATTTGTATTTCCTTATTAGTCTTGATACACTTTTCTTATTAGCCCCATTGTTATTGATGTACATATTGTTGTGACGCTGAATACAAGATACAGAGAATAAACGAATATCTTTCACATATTCTCTCTCTTCCCGTATTTTATCATGGTATCAGACCTTTTGTAATGCAGGATGGTCCTCATAGGTCAAAGCAGGTATAATTGGAAACAAGATGAAGTAGAAAGGCCTGGATTTATGCGCATGAATGTCTGTTTTATACCCCGTGCCCCCAGCCCCCCACCCCCAAAAAAAGCACATGAGCATGTTAAGAGAAGAAATCACCACCTCGAACTCACAGGGAATTTGGTGATCCTCTTTGCGCATATAGTGATCCAAAGTGCTGCCTTTATTTCATGTAGTGGGATATTTGGTTCTATTTTTATTTGGGCCATTTTCTTTACTGAAATGGGTTAATGTCTTCAATTGAACTGCTAATTCTGATTATCCGAGGGTTCCATCTCTTCTTTTTGACTATCAAAGTAGATACTCTCTTATTTTCTTGAAATCTTCATAATGTCTCCACCTGGGAAGAATTGGAGCGAGATGCTCCCCTCTTTTCTGCATGGACAAGGGTAAATTTTTAATCATATTGCCTCAAAAATGATCTAAAAAGTTAGCCATTTGGCAGATATCGTTAGCTGCATCACAAATTATTTTGGTGATTTTTTTAACATCTTTTTATTTTGCTTCACATAACTCGTCCACTGGTTGGAAGATGGGTGCCTCTCCATTCCTTTCAATAGATTATGCTTACACATTTGCAACAATATCTTCATTTATGCATCATAATGTTTTTGTTCATGAGCATCTTGCCTGGAAAATATTGTACTGCCCGAATCTTCTTTAGTTGTCCTGCTTTTTATGATCCTCTATCTCATTGAGTATTCCTCGCGATATCCATAGGCCTAATCACTCTCATCACCACTAAAGTGAGCACCACTATTATCATCCTCTAGGATGTCATGATTCGAGTCCTCAAGGGGGGACTCTATTTTGATGCATGGGCAATTTGTTCTCAAAGCAGAAAATACAAAACTGTTGCTCTATGTTTAGGTTTATTTATGGAGTTTGCCAAATTTCTCTCTACTTGGACTGGACTGTGAGCTTCATAGTAATATGTTCTAACTTCTAACTAGTTGCATGGTCATGTGGTCTTGGATAATGATGTATAATCGGTATATATATCTATATATATTCTATATCACGGATTAAAATACCACACGCTTTACTCATGCCAGTGATGGGCTTGCACAGTAAAACATAGCATTGCTTCATGTGTGCTATGTTCTCCCCAATTATGTGCCAAGTGTAATAGTACCAAAAAAATGGGCATGTGATTGCTTGTATTGATCCGCGCTGGCTGGCACACATTGATGCCAATGGTATAACTTAGTAGGCATGATATATAAGGACATTACATTCATGTCTGTACCTGTTCAGCATAATATGTGCCATATAGTATGGATGAGCTTGTTACATTACCTAAATCCTTGTTGTATAATCAGCAGCACGTTTCAATTATGCTTCCAGCAAATGTACAAAGATGAAAAAAAAAACTATAAAAATATATTGCTGCAACTTCATGGCTAATAGGACGCAATTGTTTAGAATTCCGTGAGTTATTGCTTTTGTAGGTGCTTTTTATTCCAAGTGGTGTTCATGATGGTTGCACTAATATTGATTTCCTTCAAGTGACGGTTCAAATTTGACAAAAAACAAGCTTCTTCTTTTGTCTTCTTTCTTTTTCTCCTTCCTGTTAAATGCTCTTAAACTCGTCTTAAATTTGAGTATTTTTAAGTTTGACTTAATTACACGTCTTATTTCACTATGATCTCCCATATATCTCTTTGCAATCTCCTTGTTCCTAAGCTCTTCTTTTGTCACTTAATTTCCATGATTTGATTCTCATGATGCCTCATGATTCTACTAATAGTGAATCACTGTTGGTGCACTAGTCATTATGTCAGGGACCTAGATGGCCATGCCCATAAAAGTTCCTATAATTGCATCATTAATCTATTGCAGTGGTCACTGATTTTCCCAACAATGTGTTTTAAATCTTTGATCAAGTGTATATTTTTTGGAATCTTGCTTATGATGTTGCAAATGACAATCTAACCTTCGCATGCTATCAATTCATGGAAAGATCTCACTGTGGCACCAACCTGTTTTGCAAGAACTCCGACAAAAATTTCATGGCTTTAAATAAGCTTCTGCATACTTGTATCAATAAGAGATAAAAAGTGAATACAGAGAAAATACATTAGCCACTATAGATAAGCAGACAAGCCAAGGGAATGCAATTCTATTACAAAATTTTGCAGCAATATTCTGTGCCTTGGAGCCAGTGCAAAATAATTTCCATCTGCTTACCTGATGTTAAAAAAACTATATTCAACTGTACATGTTTCCTCAGTTTTAATCATATCTTATGGTCATTTCAAACAACTCAGAAAAATGAAGAACAACCCCATTCTGCAAATATGTTGCCTGTTAGCTATTAAACAACTCTGCATTTGCTTTCATGTTTTCTTCTTGCCCGAGAAATTGTTCAGCAACTCATTCTGCATCAGCATCTCACTACTATTTTCAAGGCCCTATTTTAGATTTCTGTGCACATTATCTGAGTATCACTATTTGTTTTAAATACGTTTTTGCCATATTGGTTTTGCTCAAGTTTTCCTTAATATACTGAAACCTTAATTTATTATCTTTTATTGTTCTGCAATAGATTTATCTCACTGCCCTCGCATCTGCTAAACTCATCTTATCTGTAGATTCTTTCATTATAATTCAACCTTTTCTGCTTGCTGCATAGTTGCTCATACACATTGATATTGGAGTCATACATAAAGTTTCATTGGCACAATGTACCACTAAAAATGACTATTAGGCCTCATATGTGAGTTGGCTTTATATGCCATTTTCCACTGAATTCCTAGCCAAATGGTAATCTTTGTTACAGTATAAACTTAAAAGCCTCTTTTACCATTTATATCAAGATCTTCCTCACTCTTTAGTTGTCATTTTACCAAACATCCTCTTTACACATATATTTAGTCTTCTTCTTTTTTGCCATGCCTCCATCTCAGTGTCCTCATACCTTCGAAAATCATTGGATATGCACAATCTGTGTTGTCCAACATATGGATATATTTCTTATGACTGGTGCTATTATTGTATTTTGCATTATTCTTCCTCAATGAATTTATCTATATTATACACAAAAGTATGAATAAGTTTCTGTCCAGAAGCAATCAGGGCCTTTGAATCTAATTGAAGAAATCCTGACCATCAAAATTACTCTCTAAACGATTCCTAATATCAACAAAATTCTAAAGAATGGAAGAAAATTGTTATAAAATTTCAGCCATAGCTTCTAGCCACCTTTTGACCTATAAAATACTGGAATTTCACCGAGTGCTGTGAGATATCAATTGTAAAACTTGAAAATTCTTTTTTTAATGAGTCTAGGATCATTGAAATCCAAAATTTTTCAATAAGTTGTATGTTTCCAGAAAATTGGAAAAAATCATCCTTAGTTTACAACTATATTTTTCAGCCATGTTTTGACCTAAGAGCCATATGATTGATATTCATCGAGACCTGTGAGATATCAATTATAGATCTCAAAAAGACCTTTCCAACAAATCCAAAATCATCAAAATCCGGTATTTCTATGAAAAGTTATGCCTTCTGAAAAATTACAGGTTTCACATAGACTATAACAATATTCAAACATTTGGTCTAATATGTCTCTAAACTGTAATTTCACTATGAATTATTATGTAATAATTGTATAAGTTATGCTATACGTATATAATTATATAATAAGTGTAGCATAATACCATTGAGTAGCTTGATCTTGTGCAATATAACAATTAAAAGGGGTATCTTAGTGCATGAGCTCCTTCCGCTATGGGGTCCGGAGAGGGTCAGATGTACGCTTACCCACACTATGGGTGTGGGTTGTTTCCGTATTTGAATTTGTGACACTTTAGTTACAATGGAGCTACTTTACTATTGCATCAAGGCCCACCCTCTTATGCAACATAATAATTATATGTCAAATTTTTTTATTTTAAAAACTATAATTCTAACAAGATTTTATGGAATAATATATTAGTATAATTTTGGTGAACTTTCATAATTCAATTATTGTCAGTTTTTTTATTATATTTCTTCTGTCTACATGTGCATTTGCATGTACATTTTTGCTAGTATATTATAAGTCCATACATTTATTGAAGGTCTTCATGATGCCTCAATGTTTTACTTTTCTTAATCTTGTTTGGATGGTCATCTCTACTCCAAGTCTTACATTACTTTTTCTATACTTGTTAAAGCCTTTCATTCCATTGACATTATGTTATATTCTTTTGAATCTTATGTTGGAGATAACCCAGCCATCAAAATTTATTCTCCTATCTTCTTTCCAATGTACCTCTGCTTGTTGTTCAGCCTTAAGGACTCTCTTCTGATGTCTATTCACAGTATTAGTGATCAATGTGTGATACCTAAGAATATACATTCATGTTAACATCCTCTGATCAGTTGACTTTGTGATAAATGTATGATACCTGTAGTGTTGTTTTTGACTTAAACATGTGTGCATCAGAATTTATTCTTGTTTTGCCAATATCAGTTTTCAACACCAAGCAGCTAAGCTTACTTGAACCATAGTCTTCATGACAATCTCTGAACTTGTTACTGCTTTTCAAGTCTAATTTTTAGTTCGAAGCTCAGAAAATCAAATAACTTGCATTTTCATCGCACTGCTGTTAATGCAATGGTGCACCTTGGCTGTGGCATTGTCTTTTCAATTATTGTTGACAATAATTGATGAGCTTGGCAATAATGATGATCTAATGTTATTTAGTTAGATGAGAATGATGTATTGCTTTAGACCACAGTCATGAAATCTTTTTGCAAGCGATATTTTCTGACTCGGCACAATTAAAGGGCTGGTTGTTGCCTGCAAATCCATTTGCACGTAAAGAGGACTTGTAGTTGCAAATAGAAATGCTGCAATCTATTTGCAGTTGCAGTAACTGTTTCTTGTTTGGTTGCTTGCAACTATAATTGCAAATGCATTTGCTGTTGTTTGGCTGTATGGTTGAGATTAGATCACCAGTGAGATAGGATATGGAAGAGGATGGTCAACTGCTGGTGGTGGAAGAGAGGAGTTGGGGGGAGAGAGGGAGGGGGAGGGGGGGGGGGGGTGAGGGGGGGAGAGAGAGAGAGAGAGGAGGTCAAGGGTATCACAGGTGGCTGCCTTGGTCCTAGGTAGTCTTTTCTAGTGATTGGATAGTCCACTGCTTAGCCGCCTTCCAGGTAGCTACGGGGGGCAGCTGTCTGGGCACCTAGGTAGGTGCTTGGTTTCTTGGCAACCACTTTTTCATCAAATGGGCGCCTAACTTTTCTGATGTTATTGGTAAATTTCATCCATCTTTCTGCATATCTTTTAAGAAGTGTGTTTACTATTGAGTAATTTGAGATACATTAATGAGTACCTATGTATTTCCTAGAGCACTTTAAGACTACTCTAAGATCAAAGCGTAGATCTTGGGTCTTCCCTCATCTTTACAATAAAAACCATCCAACAAGCTGCCATCACTTAGTTTTAAACCTTCCCCTCCATTGCAAGTGGCAAGAGAAGAGGTTTAGGCGGAGGGTAGGTTTATCATAAATGTGATAATTTGAATATGCAAGACTATCATTGAATTTGTTATTTTTATCTCTAGATGTTTGTGTGCCACCTAGGCATTTAGGGGGGCCATTCTTTAGGACCATCTAGGTGTTTTGACAACCTTGGAGGAGGTGGAAGAGAGGCAAGAAGGTGATTGATGGTGGAAGGGGAAGAGTATAGTGTACAGTAGTCAAGGATGGTGGACAGTGGGGGAAAGAGATGAGATGGAAGAGGAGGAAGATGATGGGCGGTCGATGATAGAGGAAGGAGGTTGTGGTGGAAAAGAAGGACAACGATGGGCAATTGGTGATGGAGGGAGGTGGCGGTAGAAGAGAGGTAGAAAAGGTAGAAGAGAGGTAGAAGAGGATGGGGAATTGCCAAACAGGGAGGGGACTGGCTGAAATGGTCGTTGGAGAGGGGGAGGGATCACGCTGGCAGGGAGGAGGTGTGCAACCTAGGCCAGCAAGGTGAGGGGGTATTATCTTGATCGGATGGGATGGAAAAGGTTTCCAACCTTGCAACTTAAGTTGCAAAAGCTTTTGTACTCAATTTTGACTAAAATTTTTGCAATTTTTGTCCCCTTTTATGTAACTTAGTTGCAAATTTGGCAGTGCAAGAAGTTTCTATTTAAAGATTCTACTCTTTTACCTCTTAAATTTGAGTTCTTGGCACCGATGCTTATATTGTGAAGTCTCGATCTGGACCTGTTCCACTTGATTGGCCTGGCCCATCACTGGCCTGCACATGAGTTGGGTCGTAAGCCCATGGGAGCAATGGCTCGCATGGCCGTGCACGTGGGAGCAGAATGAATCGGACTCCGAACATGAGTCCTCTTCTTCCCTGATTCCGTCGGGAGGAGAAAACGGAAGGAGGCCAAATCCTTCCATGTTTGAGCCGATTTTTCTCTATATAAACGCCTCCCCACCCCTCCAATCCCTCAACCGATGGTCATCACTCCTTTCTTTTTTCCATTGAGTTCATAGTTGCCGGTCATTGTGCTCGCCAGAAATTGGGGTCGCCGACGCCTTTGGAGCTGAGGTAATATTGTGATTTTCTTGCCCTTCTTTCCATGACCCGAAACACGGCCGCCAACCGTGAAATCGGCCGAAAATCGACCGAAAATCAGACCCCCTGCTTTTTTTCTGTTTTTACTGATCCTTTTTTTTTCTTTTTCGACCACCGCCGCCATCAGCACTTGTCGCCGAAGCTCTCAGCCTCTCCCCTGCATCGACTTCTGGTAGATGCCGAAGCCCCAGACACCGGTGAGCGGATTGGGATCCGAGATCGACCGAGCAATGACCCCTTGTTCGGCCCTCTTTTGGGCTGAATCCGACCTGCCAGCCGCCGTCGCCGGCCACCCTCTGCTAGCCGCCACCACTGCCTGCTGCTACTTCGGACCACGACCACGACAGCCACCAACCCACCTCCCTTCCTCTCCCCTCTTTACCAAGAAAGAAAGAAAGAAAGAAGAGAGAGCCCATCCCTCTCTCTCTTATTTTCTCTCTAGGAGATCTATGGATCCCAGTACAGGGTCCTGTCGACCTGATCTATGAACCCGAGCTGATTCCTGCAAAGGCCCTGATCTGCCTTGGTGCTCGGACTGCCTGCTAGACCGATTACTCCGACCATGTTAAGTGTCCCTAGAACCTACTAATTATGAATTCTATCGAAAGACCTTGGCCCTGATCGAGTCTATACTCCATGATTCATTGATCGAGTTGCTTAGACCTGACTTGCCTAGAGCTACCGAACACTGTCACTCAACCAACCATCTTCTTTTTTTATTATTTTAATCCTATTAAATCATCGAATAGAAATTAATTTCGCTTTTAATTTTTTTACGTAGGGTTAATTGATTTGCCTAGTAAAGTTAGACGGTCTAAGACGAAAGAAGTAAGTAAATTGTGCACTTCTTATTATTTTTTAAATTATCATGTTTTTCATGCATAAAGTTTGCTTGTGGAGATATCATGCTTTCTTAAAATTATGGATCATCATATGTGTTATGAAAATCTTGCTTTATTATGAAAAATATTTTCATAAATATTTTTAACGAAAATAGCTTGTTTGTGAGATATGAATTTGATTATGCCATTTAGTATTTTTCGTCTATATATGTATGTATTTTAAGAAAAAAATTTAAGTTTTCTAAAGGCTCTCAGATAGCTATATATGATCCCTAGAATTGGAAAAATCGACATCCGGAGCTAACATCCATACGAACACATGCCCTGCTAGCGGGCATAAAGTTGGCATACGAAATAAGAATCTATGTCGATTATGAACACATACCCTGTCATGGGTATAAAGTGACTGTAGTATGAATATCTGTGAGCAATATTTTGAACTATGATATGGCTAAATGGCAGAAGAATGATTTGTGAATTTATTTGTAAAATGAACTTGGAACCATATTTATGAATTATGAATACACAATTGGCTTTATGATTTGTTTGAACATACTATACTATGAAATGCTTTATTTTGTAATATCCACTATTTTTCTTAAATGATGCATTGATATGGAAAAACTTATACTTGATCCGATAAGGTAGAGTAAGATTTACTTACTAAGCTGTGTCGCTTATATCTCTATTTTTATCTTTTCCTCTTCAGATGAATAGGGTTGATAGAAACGAAGGATGGTCTAGGCTTGGAGTTCGCGCTAGAAAGCTTGACGATCTTGTGGAAGAATTTTAGTATTTTAAATTGACTATGAATTTGTAGTTAATGATTTTCTGAATATTAAGGATTATGGGTTTAGTATTATTATTTGAATTTAGACACTCTAAACCAGTATTGGTTGCATTTAATGGATAATGAAATTGGATTTTTATTTATTATATTTTGTTTGAGATGAACTTGAAAGTTAAATGAAATGTTTGGTTTCGTGTTGTCGTGGGTTGTACCCCTTGGTAGCACGGCCATGTTATGTCCTGGATTTGGGGCGTGACACATATTGCTTATATTAACTAATATGGCTTAGTTTATGATGGGGTTTATATCAGGAGAGTGATATACAAGTGAACTCTTTGCTGTAAAATTTCCATTGTGTTTTGTGGAGAAGATTGGTGTCAACATAAGTAGCCTATTTAGGGTTGCTCAGACTTGATGTTCAAACTTGTGCTCCTAATGTTGCTTTTTCATCTTTAATCAATTCCCATATAAAATCAGTGAGCTGGTGGAAATTACATAAACCTAAACTAAGTATCTCGTTTTTCTTTTTTATCCAGTGGATTTGATGTATCTCAACTTTCTCCAGATTGAAGAGGTTAGGTTGCGGCTAAATGTTGATGTTACAGTTTCTCCTGATTCCCTTCCTGCGGCTGCACCCATTGAATCATTTAATGATATGGTAACTATACCTATGTTTGCCTCTGAGTGTTCCCTAAAATTTTATTTAGTTATATGGAAGACTAAGACTAAATTGCCTTGTTGGGTAATTTATATAACATCTTGTCTATTTTGCCTTCAGTGTTTGCACTCAAGCATCATGAAAGATATTGCTTTTCATGAGTACACAAGACCAACCTCTATTCAGGCACAAGCCATGCCAGTTGCTCTAAGTGGGAGAGATCTTCTAGGCTGTGCTGAGACCGGGAGTGGGAAAACTGCTGCATTTACTATTCCCATGATTCAGGTAGCAACAGTTCTTTTTCTGCTCATGAAAATTACTAGTGCTTCTTTATGTTGTACATCTGTTCAATATAGTTTATTTTATTCTATTATTGTACATTTCTGGATCTTTATTTTTTCCGAAGAGCATTTGCTTTAGTTATTGCACTTTTTTACAGCATTGCTTGGCTCAACCACCTCTCAGGCATGGAGATGGACCATTAGCATTAGTCTTGTCTCCCACAAGAGAGCTTTCCCAGCAAATAGAAAAAGAGGTCTGTCACAATTTCCTTTATCAATGGTGATTTTACTGCATTTCAATTAGGAGACAGCACGATTACATTGTCACTTGTGCTCCGATAGTCACAGTTTGTATTGAGTCCTACCTTTATGATGATATGAGATACATTTGCACATAATGCACTTTCATGCTTCTTTTTAATAATGAATTGGTTGTTAGCGTGTAGCAGCCAATTGAGGTGGAGAGGGAGTTTCTATAGGGTGAAGAGGGGGTTCTAGTCTTTAATATGGGTTGCTTGAGAGATTGATGCATGATAGTTCAGGCTTAAACTCAAGAGAGGCTGGTTCAGCTATAAGCTATCAAGCAAGCCAAATTAGTGGCAGTTTATCGCCATATATTTATCGGATGTGTTCTGATTGTGGTCTAGTTTCATAGAGGCCATATTTCCATTGCTTTTTTTTCAAAAAAAGTCTAGCAGTCATACTAAATAATGCTATTTCTTAAAAATCTGCAATATATGGCGATAAACTTCAGATTTTAGAAACATTAAGAATTAGACCATATTTGTATTGCCAAATTTCAAAAAAAATTAAAATTAGATGGGTTTGGGTTGGTAATAGTGTCATAATTAAGGAGTATTTTATCAGTCAAGGATCCAGAAGCTTAGTGTGGTGTTGGGATTTCACATGTAATGTTACATACCATTACAATTCATCTCTATAGGCATTTTGGATAGCTTCAACTGTAGATAGTTACAGCAAAATGGGCTAGTAGTGGTGTCTGTGGGCTGACTTTGGCCATCCCATGTTCAATTTTGGCATGTGTTGGAACTACTATTATGTAGACACTTGGCAGGGTTGCCAAGTGTCAAAGTGTCCTCAAGAATCAGACACAGCAGCATCTAAAAACCTAGCATGGGGACACGACATTTGTTGTATACATGCACAATGTTTTTGTTTCGATGATTATTTGACAAAAGAGAAACTTAGAATCATAGACGCCATCTAACAAATGAATGCAATGTAATATCCTTGAGTTTGCAAGTTGTCTAATTTACTCACTATTTTTTTTAAATCACTTAATAATATGTGTTGGGATCATGGTATGCTATACCGTACCAAACTGGACGGTACCGGACGTACCGACCCATACCGGTTCGGTACCGGTACCGGTACCGATGGTACACCGGCACTCGTGTCAGGATCAAGCGCTACCATTACACCAAAACCCGCAGGTGTTAGTGAAGGCGCAACTTTATTTCCTTAAACTAGCGCAGGGGCCCATAGCGCCACGAGTTGACTCCGACCAAGCCTCGCCCAACTCCGGACTCCGACAGGGCCTCGCCAGTGGGTTCAGGGACCCTCTAGTGGTATAACCCACCCTACTCCTCCAGCGCATCTATGTTGGCAGGCGGCAGGACTGACTCGGCCCTCCAGGCCTCCGCCAACGTTGACTCGGCCCCTCAGGCCTCCGCCAACAATCCTCCCCCCCACGTGATGCCTGGGTTTTGAACTCGAGACCTATTGCTCTGATACCAATTGTCAGGATCAAGCGCTACCATTACACCAAAACCCGCAGGTGTTAGTAAAGGCGCAACTTTATTTCCTTAAACTAGCGCAGGGGCCCATAGCGCCACGAGTCGACTCCGACCAAGCCTCGCCCAACTCCGGACTCCGACAGGGCCTCGCCAGTGGGTTCAGGGACCCCCTAGTGGTATAACCCACCCTACTCCTCCAGCGCATCCACGTTGGCAGGCGGCAGGACTGACTCGGCCCTCCAGGCCTCCGCCAACGTTGACTCGGCCCCTCAGGCCTCCGCCAACAACTCGATACGCCAAAATAATTTCATACTGTACCGTACCGATGCTATGCTAGTGTGGCACGGTACGAGGTCCGATACCGAGACGACGAATCTTAATTGGAATACTTAAAAGTGTTCATATAACTATGATAATTTTATATTAAAAATATAATGACACTTTGCTTAAAGCGTTGATGTACTTCATTTATATTAAAAATATTAGGACACTTCAGTTGAAGTGTCCATATATCATTTAGGACATTTTACTTAAAATGTCCTGACACTTAAAACTGACTCTCCTACATAACACTCAAAAAAATAGGTTCCAAGTGTTGGACACTTTTTGTTGATAACGAAAGGACTTTTCAAAGTTGAGTGTCCAGTTATGTTGTGTCATGCTGTGTCCAAGTATCCGAAAGTGTCAACATTTCCAGATAGCTTAAAAATGAAATGTCTAGGTAATATAGGTTGGAACCTTAGCTTGGTCTCAGCCCAGCATGAAAATGCCTAAAACTTGGTGCAAGCTTGATTTCGTGGCAGTTATGGGCTAGGATTAGAGTGCCACCCAATTCATATTTGTTTTATTCTTAGTCTTGGCTTGGCCTTAAAACTCAATTAGGCTTCACATTCTCAGGCCGAGCTCGGCCTGAGGGCTTCATGCCTAAGCTCACACAGTTTCTTTTATTCCTAAGTCCAGGAAGAATCCTCGATCCATTCTGGCTAAGGGAGAGACATCCCTATGGGTTCAGTTGTGGTTTAATAATGGTGAAAGCTAAAGTTGGGATTGAATGAGAAGTGAAGCTACATTAGTGAAGTAGTTATTTTAAATGCTGAACTGTGGAAGAAATGACCATGGAGGCATGAGAAGGGAATGTAATCAACTTTTAAAACTTGCTATTAGATTGCTATTTGAAGCAGAAATATTAAATGCAAAGGGTGTTGATGCAACCACTGATGATCAAAAGCTTTACATCTAGATCTAAATTATGTCATTTTGTAGGGTAAGAT
Organism: Phoenix dactylifera; assembly: GCF_051530095.1. Classification (NCBI taxonomy): domain Eukaryota; kingdom Viridiplantae; phylum Streptophyta; class Magnoliopsida; order Arecales; family Arecaceae; genus Phoenix; species Phoenix dactylifera. The sequence continues at coordinate 28,442,094 of NC_143197.1, forward strand.
AAAGCTTTACAAATGGTGCTGCCCAGGTGGAGCACATCGGCGTCACTTTTGACAGTTGTAGGAATTGCCATAAATTAAGATCAAACTTGCTGCTATAATGCTTTGAAGCATGGTATGCTGAACCGTTCGGTCCCTGACCGGTCCGGTTTGGCTGTAGAAAATGGACCGGTTCGCACCGGGGCAGCGCGCCTGCGGGGCGTGCGACGCTAGGAACCACACCCATGTGTGTTTCTGCGCGTGGGGCAGCATGCCCACTGGGGCGCAAGCCCGGAACCGCACCTCGCGCTGGGAACCGCACTGCGCGGGCGCGGTTCCCTGCACGGGGCCTTTAATGCCACAATGTGGCATTTAAGCCACTCTGTGGCGCGGCTCCCTGCGCGGGGCCTTTAATGCCACAAAGTGGCATTTAAGCCACTCTGTGGCATCTAATGCGGGCGCGCGTGCGGACTCATTTTTTTTCTTTCCGCACCTCTTTGTTCGCCAGTTCGGTACCGGTTCAAAAATGTCCGAACCGGTACCGTACTGGTTCGGTAGGCGACCGGTATGCCTTGCTTTGAGTCACACCATTGCAACATGAGAGGAGTTTCAGTAGTGTTGGGTTGTGTTGTAGAATTTTATGTTGGGCTAGGAACAACATGCGATGATACTTTTGTGGGAGAACTGACTTGTCTTTGCCCAATTATAACTTGGAACTTTGCTAGCATTTTTTTTTCTTAGCTGCTATAAGATACTTAGGATGGGTTTGTAGAAGCCTTTCATGTTATTTGTTGTAGTAGCATGTTGTTTATATAAACCCCACTAAAATCATCCATGTATGATATGGCGCAGTTTTCTGAACCTTGGTTGACTCACCTGGGTTGACCAGGCAGCCTTATCTGGTACCCACCAACCTTAGTGGTTCAGGTTGAATCAAACTCGACAAACCCCCAAATCCGTTCGATCCAATAACTCTCATGGTTCAACTGTTCGAATCATTTGGTTGAATTGGGTTTAGCTCATGAAGGTTAATTATTACCTACACCATAGAGGAAGCTTTCCTGCGGCCATGGATGTTCCCCATGGTAGAAGATGATGAGGGGTGTTGTGACTGTTTGACATTGCATGACTGTATCATGCAAGAAGGGAGGGGATGACTGGTAGCTAATGCCCTTGGTGTGGCAGAATTTAGATGCGGTGGGTTGTAGTGATCTCATCCTCTCATTTATCTAGTTCCAGGTGGTAGTACACCAGAAGGGAAGGGGAGGGGGGGGGGGGGGGAGGAGATGGAGGGATCGGTTTGATTTGGAAGATGAGGGGAAATGATGGGATTGGTTCAGTGTTTGAGGGGAAAGTGGAGAGAAAGCTGGAGAAGTGTATACTAATTGGGTTGACCAGTCAACTTGCAGTTGACCAGTGGTCAAACTGGAAACCAGCGACCTATCTGTCATAATGATTTGATCTGGGTCACCAGATTTAGAACATTTGCATGGAGGATGCACTAACCTCAATGCTAATTATTTACTATAAATGATGGCTTCACTTATTGCTGATTTTGTACTCTCTATGGAAATCCCAATTGATGAGGTGATAGCTTCAGTGTTGAATTTGCTTCGCTATCCAATCTCTTTAGAATCTCGTGTTACCTTCACAAATCAGCAATATCAGCTCTACAATTCTATATATAATGCCCTTTCTAAGAATTCCAATCCATATAATACAGCTGGGTTTATTTAACCTTGATGTTACTTTTCATGATGGTGTCATCTGACCTTAATACTCTACTGTATATGCAAAGTTTAGCCAATAGTGCTAGCTGACTTGGACTTGCTTTTCCATTCAGCAGTTTTGTTCTTCAGTACAACTTGTGATTGTTTCTTTCATAATATTACTATTTAGTCAACTTCTTTTTTCCCCGCATTATAATGTTTTTGCTTGTAAATATCATTCAGTTCTGTTTTTTTTCATGATTCGCTATAATAGATATTTCCTAGGTATATAGATAAATTGCCTTTTTTATTAAGCTATGCAGTCTAATCAAAGCAAACTATACAATGAACTCTTAGGTCTTTCTTCTATTCATATGAGCAACAACTGGAACACATGCAGCCACATGCATGCATAGACATGTATGCATATCACTCCTAGCATTATTATCATCTTGTCTTTTACACGTAGGGTTTATATGTTTCTGAATATCAGAGAAAGCGGCACCCTTCTTGGGTGCTACTGTTGTTACACGCGACACAGATTGCTTTTGAATCTTAAGATAATAGGACATTGAGTTCGCACTACTACTAATTATATGTGCAACTGTTTGTCATTGTTTGCAGGTTAAGGCTTTTAGTAGATCTCTGGAAGCATTGAGAACAGCCATAGTTGTGGGAGGAACAAACATTTCAGAACAGGTGTAACCGTGTAACTCTGTACACATCTTACCGCTATTGACTTTAGATAGCTCGCTCATATCATATTAGTGCTTTAAAATGTCAATTTGCTTATTAGCATCTTGGTTTGTCAGAGCCTAGTGTCTGAGCAAAGTGGAAGTTGTGATATGGATCAGACTTATTAACTGCCAAAAAAGCAAACTACAAATATAAATTACAAGGACAGTTCAATATATACTAGGAGTGAATACCATATGGCGTCTATGTATGCCTGCATGCGCTTGTGCACGCATTTAATATTTTATTTTGATGCATTTCAATGTCCTTTACTTTTGCTGTATGTGCCTAAAACTCTGATAAACATCTGAAAAACCTCGGAGTTTCTGAATAGCAGTCCTAAATGGCTTCTGAATTAATGTTATACGGCTGCTGTCTATTGCTAATGCAGAGGTCTGAGCTACGAGCAGGAGTGCATGTTGTTGTTGCTACGCCTGGAAGATTTATTGATCATTTGCAACAAGGAAACACCTCTCTCATAAGGATTTCGTTTATTGTCCTAGATGAAGCTGACAAAATGCTAGACATGGGCTTTGAACCACAAATTAGAGAGGTAAAAAAATTTCTAGTCTTTCTACTGTGTATTTTCCCTTTTTTTTTGCTGCAATATGTTTGCAATCTGTAAAAGTGAGACACTGTCCTGCCTGTTATCATTGTTCTTTTTCATTCACCTTTTCCCTTGGCCATCTTATCTTTCTAGACTCTATATATAGTACCAGAAGGATATGCTTATGTCACAGGGGAGGGCCATTACATCAATGCATCTGCTTCTTTGTTTTGCATATACATAAAAATTCCTGTGATTTTTGAATGACTAAAATATTGAATCATATGAGATTGTTTTTTTAGATGATTTCTGCAGATACCCTAATTGAATTGTTCTTTGCTATGGATGCTCCATGCTTATGGATTTCTAAAGACGTAAGGTTGTTTGCAAGAGACCCCACATGGTCTTTTGGAGTGTCTTAGAGGAAGAATAATTATGATAAGACTAGTGTGCCTACATGGTGGTTGACGAATCTCAAGTCAGAGATACATGAATGCTATTTTTGTTTTCTAGTCAAAGATCATGATGATCTGGAAATGAGAAGTCAATAGAGCAATATCAGCTTTGAATATTGTCTAAAAGAGAACTGGTGTTGGATTTATATTAACATCAAAAAAGAAAAAAGAAAAAAAAAACAATAGGAGCATTCTGAAACAGTGTTACAATGCAGTGCATGAGGCCACATATTTGGCTGCATATGCGTATGCTATCGCCTGATTGTACTGAATTCCCTATATGCGGTTACTATATGTATCCGGGCCGCATATGGGCCGAAAAGATGGTTTGCTAGTAGCAGACAGTAGGATTAGAATTTGTGGCAGCAATTGTAGCCTAATTTGCATTATATATGTGGCCCTTTAAGCATTGTGTGACACATATGTGGCCACTCTTATGCAGTTCGATGAAAGTAGGACGTGTACAAAACTACAAATTGATGGTTGGGCTGGATGTGGTTTTCAGATGGACCGGATGTGTATATTAGTTATTGTTAATGCATTTATTATTCTATAATTGTTCCTGTGGAATTTACTACTAGATTCTACTATTATTTATAAAAAATAATGCTATTATTATTTATTGTATTTAATATGTTAGTTTATCTCTAAATATTTAAATGCCAATTGTACATGGCCTGCATACTACTTATGTGCTATGCAGTCCCTTAACTGCCTGCATACCAGCTATGCTTTTTAAGAAGAGCTGGAAATGCTGATTGACGTTCTTGAAATCTTGAAAATTGAAAGGAAGGTGAATTTCTTAAAGAAGTATTCGATTACATAGGGCTGTAGGCAGACAAGTTCATGGATTGCCTGAGCTCAGCTCAGAAATACGCTCATTTGAGCTTGGTTCAGCTAGGAAATGAGCTGAGTTAAAGCATATCTAAAAGCTTGACTAATAAATGAGCAGAGCCTGAATACGTGAGGCTAATACGTGGAGCTCGTAAGTATGAATAGTAGCTTGGCTCAGCTTGGTAAGAAAGCTGAGATAACCGAGCCAAGCTTGAAGCCTACTCTTAAGCTTGGCTTGAGCTTGAATACCTCTTTCATATAGGAATCTCGAGTGGGTGAACTGTTACATCTTGTACCTATTTTTGAGGGAAGTTCATCGCCTATATCATTCAACTAATCTTCAGGGAACGGACAACCTACTTCCCAAACTGGTTTTTAGTTGTCACTGATCATTTCTGTTTCTCGGAGCAAGTTTAACAGAATGTATTCTTAATTTCTAGTCTCTGCTGTCAGGCTTAATTTCTGGATTGTTTTGATCCACTTTTTTCTTCTTATATATTTTTTAAATTTCAGTTATGGTTACTAGATTGACATGCTTGCTTATGCTCAAATGACAAACTTTTCTTTCTTTGTATTCTTTGGATCATTTCAAAATTTGAATGTTGATATGTCGTGTGTGCAACATTTACAACTATCTTATACTTGAAAACTACTTTATAATGTCAATCTATGTGCCAAGCATTCAGAATTGCCTTGTTTCATTCGTGCTGTTCGGATCATCAGCTCTTACGCTGTGAAAAAATTTCTTGTCATGCACCGAACCTAAAAGTTCTTTTTCTATAATGACAAACTTTTTTTTCTTCAAAGAGCTGTTCTACATCTCTCTTCAGTTACATTTTGCAAGGTCGCATGTTTTTCTCTGTTGAAAGTGTTACAACTTACAAACTCTCTTGGTTTTGCAGTAGATTTTTGGCAGGTTAACTGGCATCCTTTTCTAAATTTACTTTTCTTCATTTTAGGTGATGTGTAATCTTCCGAGAAAGCACCAAACGCTGTTATTTAGTGCAACTATGCCCGTAGAAATTGAACAGCTTGCTCAGGTAACCTGACAGGCTGCTGTTGGATCCTTAAAATGAGGTTCTTTTTGTCAAGATTTATACCTTGTTTAATGGACTGCATTTTTGGTTTGTTTTAATTTAATTGTGACTTAGATACTGGATTCCACCAATTTGGTTTGATTTTTAATAGATGATGCTATACTTATAATACTCATGACCTCTTGTTTGATGCAACTTGTAGGAATACCTAAGTAACCCGGTGCAAATAAAGGTAGGAAAAGTGAGTAGCCCAACTGCCAATGTATCTCAAATTTTGGAGAAGGTTGCTGAAAGCGAGAAGGTTAGCTTATCTTGTTTGTTAGGCAATTGCTATAGACAAATATTTTGCTTTGTCTCTGATTCCTGAATCTTGAGGTTCATCTTGCCTTAAAACCAATTTTTTCCTATCAACCTGTTGGTTGATTTTGATTTTATTGATTTTTCTTGTGCCTGAAAAGTCTCAGATTGGGATTCTTTTTGCAACCAGAAAACCAATGATATTTCCACCTATCTGATAAAGCTGGGTGGTTAGGATTAAACAAGTTTTTATTGTTATAAGCTGATTATACATTGTCATGAAGTTTGCTTTATGCAACCTTACCAACCTTATGTTTAACTAAGCATTTCTTTTTAACCATTATGTTGCAGGCCTTTCAGTTCTATGTGGCATTGCATGAGCCTCTAGTGTTAGTATCGCACAATGAAACTACACTTCATTCAATGATACTATTAATGCTATGGTTAAGGATAAATAAGTTGGTGGATAATTATGATGTCACCATTCATGCAATTATCTATGAAGCTTCCATTTTCACAGAATTTAACAAAAGAAGCAGGCACCTATGGCGACTGCTAGTTTAAATTGACTAGGTATTGTTTAAAAGCGATGGGTATAAAAAGAATTGCATTTTAAACACATATTTCATTAATGAAAATGAAGAAATATAACACTTATATAGAGGTGTCTTGACACTTTGGCAATTATTGTTTGATACTTGAATTAATTAAGAATAAAGTGTCATAAATTTTACTGTTGACACTTTTGGCTGATGGAAGCAAGACACTCCATTTCAGGGTGCCTAAAAATGCTGTGCTGTCTATAGCATGTTCAAGTGGCTAGAAGTAATAGAACTCTTGAAATCTTAAAGGTGTCCAGTAACACTCATTGACATGCAAGAAAATTTCATGATCTTTATTGCTGTCACTTGATATTCTTTTGAAAGTTTGTACAATAACATTTTTTTGAAGATGAAAGAAATGATATTATCACATGGTTACCGAACTTTATAAATATGCCTCCATTGTTAATTAAACCCTAACCAGACATCTGTTTAAGAATAGCCTGATGTCACCAACCTTGTCCATTCCATATGAGAGCTATCATTTTCTAATTTTATCAAGAACGTCTGTGTAAGTAAATGTATCTCAAAGCTGATTTTCTTTTCTTAAAGCAACTAATACTATCTTTGTTTGTTGTCCTGTACAATTATCACTAACCAATGCTATTTGGATATACTATCACAACCAATCCTATTTGAACATGTTATGCATAGTTTATAAGTTTAAGGTAACCAAACATTAGGCCAATAAGAAAATATGTATGTGGTTGCTTTCACATACATGGGGCCACCCTTTATTCTGATCATCACATGTTAGATGTATGAATGCATAATGTTCAACTTAGCAATCATGCATATTGATGATTTTGCTTCTTTATCGAGCCCCTTTATTTGGCCAGTAGTACTTTATCTTGTTTTCCCTGATACACTCCGTAGCTCTAATATCTGATCATGTGATTTCTTTTTACTGTTTGATTTTTATCTAAAGTACCAGAAGATCGCGAAGTTTATGATATCCTTTCTATAGACAACTTGTGTCATTTTATACATTATTTGTTCGAGATAATCTTTGGAATATGCTAAAATTATTGTTCCTGAGATATACTTCTTATTCTTTCTACTTGTGATGTAAGTATTATTGCAAACCCTGTCTAGATTGATCATCTTCTGGCTTTGCTTGTGGATGAGGCATCTCAAGCTGAAAACTTTGGTCATGCCTATCCTCTTACCATCGTTTTTGTTGAGAGAAAGGTACTAATGGTTGCACATGTTTATTTCTTGATTCGAGTTTGTACATGATAGAACTTAATCTTGCATTTTCATGCATCAGAACTGCTAAATCTTTTCAAATTTTCAATTATTTGTTATAATTTTCTTTTGTTTGTTACATTAACCAGTTCAATGAGGTAAGGCTTATCAGTCATGTTTCAGTAAAACTTCTCATAGATGAGAATAAAATTGAAGCCTTTTAAAACAAAATATGTTCTTGTGGTTGTGCTTGAGAAGTCCTACTTGCGCAAGTTTGTGGATCTTATTGCTCTCTTCAAAAGATTGGTTACTGCTAAATCCATCTTCATGCTTCATTCTTTTTATTATTGTTGCATGTTCAAAGTTCATGACGGATATTTATGTACTGTATACTTTGCATCTGTTGAATTGTTTAGACTGATGAATTTGGACAGCACCATGTCCATTAACAAATTTAATGTTTCACCCTATGAGAGCTGATTTTAGTTATGTGTATTCCTGGTAATATCAGTGTAGTGATTAGTACTTTCTGGTTCATGCATGCTGGTCTGTTATCCCCTCATGATATGCATTTCTTCACGAAGTACAGGGGTGCCCTTTTGGACCAAGGAAATTTTTGAGAGTAGGCCTGGGTTCTGAAATAATAATTTCTAAGAAATCTATTATGTTGAATGCTTGTTACTGTTAGTGTGGTGCTTATCATCACAGAGCAATTTTTATTTTCTGGATATATCATAATTGATGCTTATACCTAGAATACTCGTCAGTGTGTACGGCTCTAATTTCTAGACTTATCACACTTTTCATTGGCTTGACCTTGCTATCCATCAGTCAAGATGTAAAGAAGTTGCAGAAGCATTGGTAGCCCAGGGTTTGGATGCAGTTGTCCTCCATGGTGGTCGTACTCAAAGCGAAAGAGAGGCAGCACTTCGTGATTTTAGGAAGGGCTCTGCCAACATTTTGGTAACTTTGAGTGCAGTGCACCTTGACTTTCTCATATGATCTTCAATTCGTAGTTGTCTCCCCTTGATTTATTCCATGTAGCTTCTATATTTTGTAGGTTGCGACTGATGTTGCCTCTCGTGGTCTAGATGTTACAGGAGTTGCTCATGTTGTCAACTTCGATCTTCCGAGGGTATGTGATGTGATCTTTTCTAAACTGTAACAAGAAGTTGTATACCCTTATTATACTTGTTTCGATGATGAGATGGAAATTATTGTATGCTTTTTTCTCTGGAGAAAAGAATAGTACCATGCTATATGGTTTAGCTGTGTGTCCTTTTCTCTTCCAAGTCTTCATCCGTATTTGAGTGGTGCTCTTAATCTACCCTATGTAATTGACAGACCATGGAGGATTATGTCCATCGGATTGGAAGAACGGGTCGTGCAGGTTCCATAGGTCGAGCTACATCCTTTTACACTGATCGTGACATGGTCTGCCTTTGCTGCTTCTCTTCTGTTTATTTTTGTCCTGTGATCATTGCTTTTATGTGTTATTTCTGCTAGTGCAATATATTTAATCTGAGCACAAATAAGCGACTCCTCTTGCTCAATCTTCTCTGTGATTCTTCAGTACCTTGTGGCTCAGATAAGGAAAGCCATTGCTGACATGGAATCTGGAAACTCTGTTGCATATGCAACTGGGAAGGTATGATCATATGGTTATCTTATCTCAAAGATAGAGTACACGGGGAAAATTTTTGTTGCGCTTAACTTCCATCATTAAATCATCCAAGTTCTGGAGTTTCCTTGATTCGCTAACTCTGTTGCTTAGATGTTTTTTTTTAAATATTCTTTTTATAAAAGCAAGATAGTTGAGACCTGCCTATGTTTAATTAGACAAGTTAAACCTTTCTTAAAAAAATTATATTTTCAAATTTGAATAGATGAACGCTGTTTATGTTGTATTATGATGTTCTTCCTGTTTTTCTAAGTTGTTTGGTTGATTTGCTTTATGCTATGCTTTTGAAATTTGCTCAGATTGCAAGGAAGAAGGAGAGGGAAGCAGTAACTCTGCATAGAGAAGCTAGACTTGCATTGTCTAGGCTCTCATTGAATGGTACTGCATCCATAAATATTGAGGACAAATATCAGTATATGCTGACCACAACATCCGTCAAGAAAGAAGGTGCCGCAGATGGTGCATGGAATGATTAAGGGGGTATCTCCTTCCTTGCATGCCTCATAGGATCAACTATATCACCAAGTTTTATCTTCAGAGCTCTAAACTCAAAACAAGTAAGCATATTGAATGGGCATCCATCCTTCAAAAAATATTATTTGCTTTCTTATATTCCATCTATATATCTGATGATTCAAGGGGTTATTTTCTGTAACCATAAAGTTCTCTTTGAAGAAATTTGTGCAAAGTTAAGCTGATGCCTTATGCTAACATGTTTGTTTTTTCGTTATATTGTTACAGCTGTTTTGTTGGATGGGCTAATGCCTAGTTAAAAGATATAATGATTGTGAGTTTGGGATATAGTGCCTTAGGCGTTGAAACTGACAGCAGCTTGTTGTAAGTGCATTGATATATTTTCCCTTTTGTAGTCACTCAGTCAATGAAGTTGAGGAATTCTCCTGGTGTTGGTTAAATGATGCTACTAAGATCAGATTTTGTGGCTTCTAGTTAGTGGATGTTCCTTATTTTTATCAGTATTGTTTTCTTATCAAAAACAAGAGGACATATATCAGGTGAAATACTTACAACCACTAGAAGCTAAATTTCAAATGCCATTTACAGTGTCAGAAAGCTAAAATGACTTATGACAGTGTATAGATATTGATTTTTAATTTGCAATAAAGGCAAACATATGTGAATACATGCTAAAGCTATTTTACTGTGTTAGTTGTGATAAAAGAATAAAAGGGGGAAGAGAAACTTTGAAAGGACCTGCAACCCTTTGTTGCTTTATGCTTTATATGGTTTGTTGAGGCTTGAAGGTGAATTTTGTATTTGCTGGTCTCCTTCACTTGTCTGGCATTATCTATTTGCTTCTTCCTGTCATATCATGTTATGCTTCAAGGTCATGCTGTTTTGCATTCTCTAGGTTCATTTCTGAGAATTTCTCATGTACTTTTGATGTGCCAATCCTGTCAATGTCCTGTCCAATAATTAGCATGTCATTCAATCCAATGCAGGATTATGAAGTAATTTTCTGGAATATAACCTTAAAAAAATACGTTAAACTTATGTGGTTTTTTTCACACATCCATGCTGTACCATAGATCGGTCAAAGTCTAGACATTGCCAAATAATTTTTGAAACTATTGGTCTTTTTCGTTGCTTTCTGACCATGTTCTCATTGCCCATAATTAAAAAAATTATGCTTAATCTTTAGAAGTTTAATAAGAATCGCACGGACGGGTAGATGCATCCTCATCCTTTCCAAATTTTGATTTGGAAGCATTATTTATCGAGTCAGATTGCATAATTTATGGCAAGAGGTGCTATATATCTCAATGCATCCTATAGCTAAACCCATATTTATAGGAAAAGGTTGCATTTGTTGTTGTAAAGCTATGTATTCAAGTTGCTTTAATAATGACCGGAGCTAGTTGAAGTGGAATCTTACCCATATTATTCTCATCCCGAGGTTCATAGACATGCAGCAGTATGTATTGTTAGCCTAACCCTATGCACAATGTAAGGTACATGATCATTTCAGACATCCTTGTGAGCAATTTCGAGCTGATCTTTTTGACGTTAGTTCACAAGAATCTAATGTAATAGAAGGCGTGCATTGTAAACTTGCCTAATTGTTGTTTGTACTGCCAATAAAGTAGTATATTTAAAGTATTGTGACAATTAAATTTAGCATATAAAATGTTTATAATAATTTGAAAATTGATTTTCAGTGCTTGGGTTTAAAAGAAAAGTAAACCAATTGTGTCGTGATGCATTTAATATTATAGTATTATTATCATACTTCATGGTACTATTCAACATCATTCTTCATGTTCTTGTCCTTTTGTTGTGAAGAAGCTCTTGTTACTCCTGTTTAGTGATATTGACTGGGGTGGTTGTGAGCTATATCAGCATGGATAATTCTTGTACAACCCTCAGATCCTGATTGATGAGTATCTTTTGTACAAATTTGAGTTTCTAGTGTCTTCCAGGAAGAAATTTGATGCTGAGGTTGTCTTTCTGATTATTATATAGAAGGTGAGCCTGATTTTTTTTAGTTATGTTGCTAGCTAGGTCATCCAGGCACCGTTTAGATGCTGGTTGTATGATGGTTACCAGTCGAACAAGGGTTCAAAATGCTCCAGTTAATTTTATTTAGTAAGGGTGAAATAAAGTTAAATTACCAGCTCCCTCTCTTCTCTCTCGTTACTCCTACACTCTTTCCTCATCTTACTCATGAAATTTTAACCAAACAGTAAATAATCCTATGGTTGTCTGGTTAACGAGAGGTCACTAATGGTTTAATCTATTTTACCTTCCCACTTTAACCATTTCATGGCCAAACGTAGCCTGGGTGAACAATCTAAGGCTAAATGGGAACATAAAGCACGTGGCCTTAAAAACAATAGTGGACCATGGAGTTACCAGACCTGATTAGTGAGGTTTGTTGCAACATTACCATTCATCGAATGTGTATGTCAGCTTCGATCGATCGCTATGTGCAGGTAGGTTTCATTTCAATGGGAAAAATGTTTGCAACATATATAACATTTGCTGCCTTCGGAAAATGCTTGCAGAACTTGCCTGCATCAAAAGTTCCCAGCTTTTCCTATAATCTTCTCTATTTAGCTGCATCATTTTGAAGCGAGTTTGATGATTGGATCCGCCGGCTAGCAAAGATGGAGCCTGGGATACGCATGATATATGATCCATTTTCATGCCCATAGGATGCTCATTAGATTTCGTGGGACGCGTGCACTCTCGTGGGTGCTGTCAAATCCTCAGTTAATCTCCTCAACTAATCTTCGGGTCCCACTGTTTTCGTTCCTATCTTCGGCTTTACTCTCCCCCTGTTGTCGTGCTCAACAGACTATTACCACTGTACCTTCCTAGCGACCTCAGCTTCTCCAGTCGGACACCCACGCTAGCTTGCGGCCATCGGCAAAGAAATCCATAGCTTTACGTTCTTCACTGCTGACTTTACTTGCCTTTCTACTGCAGCCTCTTAAAGTGCCTGACAATACCATCACTGTGCCAGCTGGGCCTAAGGTAGCTTCTTGGCACTTCTCTCCTTGTGGGAATGATGATGGTACTTCCAGTGTCCTCTCTCAAATCAACCACTAGTACTTCTGTTTTTTTTGGCTAAAGGACCACTAATACTTCAACTTTATCAGTTATGACAAAGAACAGTGTGCAGCACGGCAATGAGGCGGTACTTGTAATAGGGCTTTGCCTGCGACAGCTGTGCAGCGGGAAAATACTGTTCGGTCGATGCTACTGACGCAGGACTTTAAGAAGTTTTATGGTTAAATGCAGCTAGGGCCGTTGGGAATTGAATGAATGCAGAAGGTATTATCCACTGTGCAGAAGCCTCAAATAAGAGATAAGCATAGAACGGAGTTTGCAAGAAAAAAAATTGTACCAATGAGTCTCCCCGTGGGCCAATCAGAGCACATTCTAAATGGAGTCCATAGGAAAGAGGCGAGGTGATTGGTTGCAGTAAACGACTTACATGATGCGGGCATTATAGAGTATTGTTGGAAAAAAAATGGATCACTCCGAGACACGTGAACGCATCACCAGCACGTGACTGGAGGCGCCCGGCCTCGAGGCTTCTGACCTGTAGGCGCCCGATCTAGAGGCGCCCGATCTGGAGGCGTCCGGCCTGGGCACCCGACTTCAGCATTCTTGACCTCGGAAGCCCGACCTTACTATTCGCCCGCTGCGGTCACATCCTTCTGCAGCTCATCCGGGGACCATGCCCTGCTACCGCCGTCAACAGTTAATGCACATGGCCTCCACAGATCTCCGGTTCACTCAACAATTAATGCGCATGCTATCCACGGATCTCAGGTCCTCCATGGCAACTAGTTGACCCATTCGGCTACGTCCAATCACCCATGATGACTCATTGACTCCAGCCTGATCTCCCATGGCAATGCATTAACTCACACGATCGTGCTCAATCATGACGGTAACTCGTTTGCCTCGTCACATCATAGGTAATCCCGTACTCCTCTATAAAAGGGAAACCCCCCCTCTTAAAGGGGGCTGGACTCTGAAAACTTCAGGGGATAATCTCTCTCCGCTTACACATTAGCCCCTCCTGACTTAAGCATCGGAGGGCCGGCGCCGGAAATCCCGGCCACCGGCTTTTTGCAAGTCCTCCAGAGGACGTAACCCGCCGACGGACCGCCACCCGCCATCTCTTGTCGGAACTCCCTCCTTCTCGGCTAAGTGGTCGCCCCCGGGTCCAATTTGCAGCAACATGTATAATTTCTCGTTGACAAGAGAGTATAGCTCAAGTACCATACAGAAAAATAACAGTAGGATTTGATTCGATCCGGAAAACGTGAAAGAGGGATCAATTTTAACAGATAGGGATGACATTACGGCTGAGGGAACTATTTTTGTGACCGAGAAAATAAAACAGAAGGATTCCAGTGCAGTCGAATATCATGCGAGTATCATCAAGTTGGAAAGTCGACGTAAGTGGTTAATCCGTGTCATGTCGGCAGAAGCTTTCGTCATGCCAGACCGCGTCATGACCCGCTCATCACCCATTGATTTCAAAGTCCAAAGTCATTAAGTCTTTCGCATCCGCGTTCTAGAAACCCCGGAACGGAACAGAATTTTCCACATAAAAAACAGAAACAAAATAGTGAATACCGTGAATTCGTCAACAGCCTCGTCTAAAACAGCTTGCGTAGGAGCTTCTCTGTGGGTGCCTGCTCTCCGTGTGACTTGCTCCATACATGGCATTGCATCCGATCATGTCTGCCGCCATGACAAGAAGAGAATAATCCTTGTCATGTAGTAGTATAATTCAGGTCATGAGATCAGTGCGTTCATTCACCATCTGACAACCTAAGTTATAGGAAATTCTTAGAATCTGACTATATAGTAAATTTTGACAACCTCCAAAATAGTGGGAATGAAATATTCCTTCCCTTTTTTTTTTTGTAATCAATTAATTATGGACCTGAGTTATGCAGCGAATAAAAATTTGGTACGTAGTCATGCTGTAAGGATTTCTTATAGAAAGTTGCAGGAAAGCTTGCACTCCAATATGATCTTTATCTTGAACAGGGTGGAGGGGTTTGGTTGTGCCATTAAGCACCAATCCATCAATCACATCTCATGCTTGTAGGGGTTTGGCGGTGACATTAAGCACCAATCCATCAATCACATCTCATGCCTCTAGGGGTTTGGGTGTGCCATTAGCCACCAATCCTCTTTTTTCGTTTGATGGACCACGGTCTATACACCGATAGAGATGTTGATGATGCTCCCTGTCCTCCTAAAAGTAAGTAAGAATAAAGAGGATTGAAGATAAAGAATTATAACTACATGGGAACAACCTGGCCGATGGTCCACCCAACTCATTCAATATTGGATCCAGACATTTCTAATAATGTAGCCTGGTTGTTGAAAATGATGCATTCAATTATATCAGTCCGTACCCCGAGAAGATGGATCACCATCACTATAAATCACTGATGAAGAGAGAATTGCCTGAAAATTTTACCCATAAAGAGAGATCGCAACGTAGTTTGTATATTCAATTAATTAGTTAGTTTCAGACTGGAGAGTTGAAGGGCTTGGAAAGCCGTCGAAGATGTCTTGTTAGCCATGTACTCTTGGGACTTAGTCTTTGATCATTAGGCCTTGTGTTCTCATTCCATTAATAGATAAAATAGGGGGTGGGGGTTTCCCAACATTTTTGCTAAGAAAAAAAAAAGAAAAATAGAAAAAAAAATGTTTCAAACCAACTTGGACATGTCCTAGCAAAAATGTTTCAAACCAACCCTTCAAGTTTCCAAATTTATCCAAAATATTTCTTCAGTTTCTGAACTAGCTGACAAACTTAGCTTGCCATTGCAAATGACCAAAGCACTCTCATCCTTTTTAGACATCTATGAATGTCTTCTGACTTTGCAGATGAATGAAGGAGTTCGAAGTGCTTTGAGATCTATGCTATGGGTGATCTTTAGCTAGACGTTATATATTAAGGATGTTTTGAGATTTATGCAGTGGGTGATCCTTAACTATGGGTCATAAAATAAGAATGCTTTGAGATCTATGCAGACTGATGAATAAAGTAGTCCGAAGTGCTTTGAGATTTGCGTGATAAGTGATCCTTAATTATGGATCATATTAAGGATGCTTTGAGATCTATGTAGGTGGATGAATGAAAGGGTTTGGAGTGCTTTAAGATCTGCATGGTGGATGATTTTTAACTATGGGTTCTATATTAAGCATGCTTTGAGATCTATGCATGCATATAAATGAAACAGTTCGGAGTGCTTTGAGATGTATGCGGTAGGTGATCCTTCACTCAGGATTCTTTGAGATTTGTGCAGGTGGATGAATGAAGAGGTTTGGAGTGCTTTGAGATCTGTCTATATGGATGGTCCTTAACTATGGGCTATATACAAAGGATGTTTTGAGATCGGTTTCATACGAAAGATCCTTTGAGACTCCACCCTATTTAATACATATCAATGATATATTTTTGTCCAACAACCACTTTATGCTATCATGTGATAGTCACGTGTGCTATTTTGTTAACGGAGATGAATGGAAGGGTCATTTTGGGATAATTTAAAAATTTATGAAATTTTTTAAAGTTAGGAGGATGTGTCCTAAATTTATGAAACTTTTTAAAGTTAAGAGGATGTCTTCAGGGCACATCCAAAGTTCAGGTGCCATTATAATTTTTCCAAAAAAATATCCCTGATGTGGAAGTAAGTCTTGTTTGCTCTCACCATGGGTGACCTCATCTTCACTATTGACTTGCTAAAGACGAATAAAGAGATGGTCCAGCCCACTGTAGAAGCCTACAACTTTGAAGGCTGACCCGTGGTCACCTCGGGCACGGAGGGACGTTATCCATCGGTAGAGAGAAGAGCCATTAGGTTTTAATAGAAAATCTCACCCTAATAATAAGGTAAATTTGGCTAGGTTGTTCTGCTCTTAGCATTCCAAAAGTATTGTTATAGTTTGAAACCAAGAACCTCCTATAACTATGGTTCCATCAGTACTACATCGGCGTATCAACCAAAATTTTCTTTAATTTTTTTTTTCTTGCCCAGCTAAGCAGCCCGAGAAAGGAGGGGTTAAATTGGATTTTTCAAAACTTTAACTGATAATATAGCAATACTAAAAGCTTGATAGACAAATCTTTGAGCAGTAATTAAGCACTTAGGTAAATAAGAAAGAAATTAAATCAAGGCAAACACAAGAAGTTTATAGTGGTTCGGTGCTAACTCTACACTTATATCTACTCTCTAAGACCTGAGAATTTTACTATAATCTATATCTTAGATTACATCCCAGTTATTTTCTGGGTTCACAAACAAAATCCTTGCTGATTATATTTCGGATTCACAATCAGCCCGGTTGATTTTCTAGGCCAATCAACCAAAACCTACTCCGAGCCAATCCTAAGTTCAACACAATCTAATTACAGATTTGGATGGACCTTTTTCTCATATTTCAAATTTAAAACTCGTTACAATCAAGCAGTAGAAAGAATTAAAGCACAATGAGCATTGCTCTAAAATAAATACAAAAATAGTAAGTGGAAAAAGACTCTGTTGGTTGACTTGAATGCACTTGAAGGTGCTTCTCCAACTCTCTGAGATTGAGAATGTGATCTTCAGCTCCTAATAAAAGCTCTAAAATGATGTCTAAGCCAAGATGGACCAATGTCTCAATTTGTTTTGAAATGTGCCATCCATCAGGAGAGATAGTATTGTATAAAATTCTGCCTATCCTGAAAGAGTATTCCATTTGCAAATTGATATGGTTTACTAAATCCAAATTTTAAACTATATATGAATTACTGATAAAAGTCAAAAATCACCGAAAATATTATTCTAAAATTAAACCAAGGTTTTAATAGCAACAATTTTTTTCCTGGTGTAATAGATCTCAACAAAATTGCTATATACCATTGCCATAAGGCATGCCCTTTCTCCTATCCTTTATATGCGGAATTATTTAATATTAAAATAATAATCATTATGATAGCCATGATGATGGTGTTACAACAGAAGATTGTGGGCAACAACAGAAAAATAGTGTTGTTATTGTCGAAATCATTGTTCACTCAGTAAGAATTTATTTTACATATTATGCACCAAAGGGAAAGTTGAAAAGATTGCTTTCAAAAAAGGGAAAAGATTAAGCACGAAATTTTTTGGTCTCACCATAGACCCTCAACTTTGAGTAGCCTGACACCAAAGGGAGGCCGCTTGCAATCAAATTAAAAAAAAAAAAAAAAAAATTGACAAGGTAAATATTGCTAAGTAACAACGAAAGAGGCCGTCCAAGTCCATTTGGTCAAAGACGTATGCATCTAACACTTCCCATAATAAGCTGGAATGAAGGGAATATGACGACACTTCAAGCATTCAAAGAGATGGGCGGTTGTTGATGCTTATTTACTTGAGCTACCACAAAGTATAAGAAGTGGTCCAATCTTGAAGAATTGAGTGTTTACTTGGACATTTGCCGGGATCTATGATCTTTAGCTTAATCCTATAGCCACCAAGCAATAGCTGAAGTTCCAAGAAGTGCTTAATGATCAGTTTATGATGACTAATATTTTTATATAAAAAAAGAAGTTTCTGATGTGGAAATAAGACTTTGTTGCTCTCACGGTGGGTGACCTCATCCTCATCCTCACTGTTGGCCGTTGGGTCGCTGAAACCTCCATCGCCGACGCAAAAAAGAGGAATGGTCGCAGCCCGTCGCAGAAGCCAACAAATTCCATGGCCCCGTCCGCGGTCACTTCGGAGAGACGTTATCCGCGGCTGGAGGAGGGAAGAGCGACGCGAAGGTTTGAACAGCCTGGGCCACTAAAACGTACATCAAGAAATTAATACTACCGTCCGTCGTGTAATGTGACGTCTGATCATGATGGCCCTCCCCGTGTTGCTCATGTCTTCGACCCATACGCGTCCATTTGTTCCTGATAGGGCCCCACCTAAATTGTTCGTCGTAGGGCTTTCCGTTGGAATTTTCGTGATATACTCTTTGCCTTTCCCACCAAGAGAGATGGGAGGGAGAGCTGTTACTCCCTCAAGATAATACTGGATTATGTTGGAAACTTTTTTTAGGATTATGTTGGAAACTTTTTTTAGGATGCTTTGCATCTACTTGTGTCCCTAATCATCTTTCGCACTAGTGTGTCCATCAAATCAAGGAGCCATGCAACCAGGTATTGGCAGCTTGTTCCCCACCAGAATTCAAAAGGTTAGGAGTTTTGTAGAAAATTCAATATCGATGTCCTCATCAAAATTTGAAAGCTTAAAAGCATATGAGAGATTGCTATCCTAGATTGTGTGGCCTATTTTCTATGGATCTTTTTTCAAAGAAGAGAAATCTAAAACAAGAAATAGCAACAATAGTAGCAGTTGGAGAGCGATCACTATGGCCCTATTTGGAAGAATTGTTGGCAGTAAAGCTTCTGAAAATAGAGCAGTTGGAAGTAAAGCTTTCTGAAGTAGACCTTTTATCAAAAGTTGTTTACTATTTGGTAACTACATTTCTAAAGTGCTATGGCACTTTAACATGTATTTGGTAAACAAACTTAAAAAGTACTTTTGTATGACAAAATTATCATAAAGAACATTGCATAGTATTATACAATAGAGCATAATAAAATATAACAAATATTAATACATAAATATATGATATAGTATAATATTACTGTAATGTAATATAATATTATTATAATATAGTAATATAACATTGTATACTAGAGCATAATAATTTAATATGATATCAAATTATTTAACATAACATATCAATGTATTACGATATAATATAATATAATATTATATTTATAGTATAATACAATAATAAAAGTACAAAATATTATAATTATTAGCATACATTAATTTTCCATAATATAATATAATATTAAATTATTTAACATAGAATTTTAATGTATTATGATATAATGTAATATAATATTATATTTGTAATATAATACAATAATAAAGATATAAAATATTATAATTATTAGTGTAAATTAATTTTTCATAATATAATATAATATTAAATTATTTAACATAACATATTAATGTATTATGATATAATGCAATGAAATATTATATAGTATAATACAATAATAAAGGTATAAAATAAGAATAGGAAACAAGAATACCTTTTCTTGCATGGAACAGAGCCTGATCCACAGCTAGGGTTCTTTATTAGGGTTCCAGTAGATTTTTAAGTTTATAAAGGGACGAAGTATGTAATTATTATATTTTATTATGGGTAATTTGGTAAAAAATAGCTTTCCGACAAAGCTTAAAACAATTTTTTCGGAAAGCTCCAAAATGTAGTTTCTTCCAATAAACTATTTTCAGCTTTCTGAAAAATCTAAAACAGCTTTCCGAAATTTTTACCAAATACTATTTTTCATCTGTAGCCACATAGATATAGGCCAGTTTAGGAAAGTTTTGGGAGGGCCAAAAAGTACTCCTAAAATGTACTTTTTCACTTATTTTTTGGCCCTCCAAAAAAATACTTTTCCGCCCTCCAAAAACTTTCCTAAATTGGCCCATATCTATGTGGCTACACCAAAATCACCTCCCCCAGGTTCTCAAAGATTCGCCACTCCCAATTCCTCGCAAGAGTGGGGTCCTTCTCCCCTCTGGCCGACTTCACCTCGCTCTCTAATTAACTCTTTCCGTGGCGTCCGGAGTCTTGGAGGTTGACTGACACCTGAAGGTTTGGGTGGGTATTAAATGTTAAGATATATACTCGCGGTGTAAAAACGAGAAGTTTCTCCGGAGAATAGAGAAGCAGAACCGGTCGAACAATAGCTACAGGAGGACAAAGCTCGGGTCCCACAACCAGGAAACGACTTCAACTAATAAACTCGAACACCTTTGGATATATATAGGGACGAGGAGACTGCAGAGGCTATCTCACATCTTCTAACATAGGAGAACGCCAGAGAGACCACTCCAGTTTGCTGCGACGACTCCAATTAATTCATCGAGATGAAGCAGCAGATGGAGCCGAGTTCCACATCCGAGCTGTTGGCATGCGACCAGGAGGCGGCAATCAAGGAGATCAATCGAGGCCATGAGCTCATGACTCAACTCCGAGCCCTCCTTATGCCGTTGCTTCCGGCCGGTGTCTGGTCGGAGCTGGCCGGGGACCTCTTTGAGGAGATACTGAAGTGTTCCACCGCAGCTCTCTCCGGGCTTCGCAACGGTGGGTGTGGAATGTCAGCTGCCTCTGACTCCGATGATGACCGGAGAAACAAAGTGTTTGATGGGAAGAGGAAGAGCACCGAAGAGAGAGAAAAGCCTGATGGTCGTAAAAGAAGGTTAGCCAGATATTCTAACCTCATCTCTTTCTTGATTATCCAGCCGATTTTCTGCTAAGAATTTTAGCTCAGAGTCACAAAATTTAATCTGCTAGCTTTTTTCTTGTCATTACTGCCGCTGTTGTTGTGGGGATAGCCAACCTTACTTCAAAATAGCCAATTTTCTTACTTCTCCTCCTCCTCTTTCCCTCCTTTTCTTTTTCCCTTTTTTTCAAGCAAAGGAGGCAAAGAGCTATAGTTACATCAGCCAAGAATTCCATCCTATGGTTCAAATCACCATTAACCATCAACAAGTTTAGGAAAAGCCATCAGGCAACATCTGCATCTTCTTGGGAGGTGTGTGATGAGGTGTGCTTCGATTAACAAGGATTCTCTATGACCTATCTGTACCCTTTTTGTTTGGGTAGATTATCATGCTGCTAGCCCTTGTACACTTCATACTGAAAGCTTTATCTCTTAAAATATGCTTTTAACCTTCTAAAAAAAGTAGATTTATCTTTTTTTGGGATACCTCAAGAGAAGGTATATCATTACGTACTGTTATTTATTTATTTATTTATTTTTAGTACAAGCATTAAACCTTTGATTGTTATATAAAAAATAACCTTCCATTTCGTTTTACTGCAGGAGGCAACTTAACTCGTGGTCCATTGTTACTTCTGTCCCACATTATGATGGCCATCAATGGAGGAAGTATGGGCAGAAGCAGATTAATAATGCCAAATACCCAAGGTACTTCAGTTACCTATTGACCCAAATTCCAAGAAAAACAAAACTTATTCACACAAAATAACAATTCAAAATTAAAAAGGAAACATTCCTATAGACCATCGACCTCAAAATCACTACTTTTAAGAGAGGACAATATAGGATTCCTGCGATACAAACTGATCAACTGTTCCTCTACTATGAAACAGGAGCTACTACAGATGCACTAATTCTAAGGACCAAGGGTGCCCAGCAACTAAGACTGTGCAGCAGGAGGACCGCGATTCTGATCCACCCAAGTTCAGTGTTACTTACAGCATGCAGCACACCTGCAAGGATGTGGATATCAATTCCCCTTTCGTTATGGATTCTGCACCAAGAAACACTTCACTTCTTGGCTGTGAATCCGTTTCCTTGTGCTACCAGCCCTCTCCATCCTTTCTTTTCACTGAGAACCAGAGCCAAGGTAACAGCCTGTTGATCGGCGGTAAATTGCCGACAGATGAGCTACTTTCTGGACTTCTTGAACCTGCAACACCCATTGGCACACCTACTTCGGTAGATGAGATATCAAACATTTTCTCGCCATTTTATGCTGATTGGGAGATGATGATGGATGCAGTCGATTTAACTGAGGCTAAAACATATGAGAAGGGAAGTTTCTTTTGAATCTCCGTGCTGGTTGAGATAGGTTTCTTAAGGACTGGACCTGTAGCTCTTGGGATAGGGATATAAAGTTGACGAAGCGAGGCCTCTTTGGAGCGCCATGCTCCTGGAGAAGATGTATTTCATGCGCTAGGAGATGGATGTATACATATTATAAGTTACTGATTTTTTTCCTCTCTTCCTGTTTTTTTTGAAAAAAACAAAGTTTGAGAAGCTCCTTAGATGTAGAGGATGTGCAACTGTAACATGTAAAATTTTATGTACGGTTCTGGCAATCTAATTATCTTTTCAGTCAAGCTTGTGGCATAAAATTGTCCTTTTTTTTTTTTTAACCTCGCACTTGTCTCATATGCGGGGCTAGATACAGCGGGAATGGGACTCACGTGTGGCAAAGACTATTGAAGTCATCCTCGAATAGACTTCTTGTATGTGGGCCTACCTATTTAATTTAGTGTTCACATGGAAAGATACCATTTTGCCAGGAAATTTGATGGACGACTTGGCAGTTGAGCAAGAATTTTACCATCATCATGTCATCATTGTTTTAAGAAAATGATTTTTTTTTTTTTTTTTAGTTGGGTAACTTGGGTTGGGCCGGGTGGTAATTATTCAATCCAATACAATCTACAGATATTAGACTAGGTTCTTCGAAAGATTTCATTATTTATTAGCTTCAGAATTCAAAGGGAGCCTTGGAAAAGATAGGAGATTTATTGGTAATTTTATTTGGGAAATCTTTTTGTTTGAGATTTTTGCCTTGAGCTAAGATTTTTCATCTTGCTATTGACCCAGCTGCATATGAAATAATGTAGCTAGCTCCTTTTTTTTTTTTGAAAGAAAATCCAGCACGTTTTATGAGGATTCCCTAGAGATTGTTACTTGATATTTCCTAGAATTTTCTTTTCCTGAATCATTTTTTTTCTTAAGAAATCTATGTAGATCGATTCTAGAATATGTAATAACCGTAGCATGACATCAACCACTTAATCGTTGAAGAATGTAATTCCATGGGATAAAGCCCCTCCTCCCTCTTGTTGGCCCTTGGGACAAAGTCCTCCCCTTCTTTCTCTTTTCTTCTCTCTTAGGCGTGGACACTTTCCCCGATTCTGCTTCCATTCCTTCTCCTCTTTATATTTTCCCTCCCCTCGCTCTCTTATTTTTAATGTTCGAAGCAAGGCAAGGTACAGACATACCCCGATCTTCTCCGGTGGGGCAGAAAGAAAACTTGTGAAGCGAAGCTGTTTAGTTCTCTGATGGTTTACTATGATCTGATGGCAAGACATGTTATTATCTGAATTTTGAAAGTTGAATTTCAAAATTCGAATGATATTTAAATGTTTGCATGGAGGAGGTCTTAAATTTTGAATTTTGAATTTTGAATGTTATTTTCGATGTTTGGATGGAAGTAGAGAGGTTTTTTTCTCATTTTTTTGGTACTCTTTTCTCTTTTGTATTTTTTCTTATCTTAATAAAATATAGGGTGGATCCTCCCTCCCTTTGCCACCACCAATCTAGAAAAGCAAAACCTAAAAACCTTGTGGCTAGGGAAAGAAACCAAGAAAGAGAGAATAGGCAAGGGATGACTTACATTAGGTAACCAAGTTTGTCACTCAAAACCAAAGCCACCATGTTAGCAAAATAATCCTCCTGCAGCTTTGTCTAAAACTGTTCTAGAAACCTAGCAATATTACTAGCAAATAGGGATGCATAATAGGGTGATAAGGTCTACCGTACTAAAGGAATAAACTAGATTTGGTGTACATATTCTTTGAAAATAATTGGGAATAGGGTGGAAAACTAGAGGAGGTATAAAATAGCTAAACCAATTCTATCTTCATCCCATGTGTAAAATTGGCTTTCTTAGAGTTGAATAGATTAATAAAATTAACAATCTGCTCTAACCTAGCATAATAATTTTTGATATTAGACAAAACAAAGCAAATGAGTTGGACTACATACTTATTGCTAAATCTTTGCTAATGGAATGAGTTAGTGATCATTTGATTCTATGAAGGAACCTAGTGAACCTGTGGACATCTACCCCTATCATGACATGTATAGATTTCTCCCAGTAAAAAAGAGTGCTTATAAAATCTTTATGAAGATAAAAAGTATTGGGATAGAAGAAGATAAATGAGGAATAAGATGAGAAGGTGAAAGTGTAAAATTCACCACAATTAATTCAACATGGTATAAATCTCAGTTAATCAAAAGAATACCTAACAACCTTTTTGCTCAAAAAAAAAATACTAGTGCTCAGGAACTTATAATCTGTGAAAACATTTTAAGTTCAAACCTAAAAGGTGGGATTCCTATGATATCTCTCACAAGAATTTGAGAATACAAATAAACTCCTTGCTAGATTATAATTGTAAACTTGACAAAGTTTATTACCCTAGAAAGATTAGGACGTGGCCAAAAGGGCCATAAATTATATCTCAAAGAGATCTCTCCAATCAATCCAAAATCGATGAAATATGAAATCAGTGTGGAGAAATATGCTTTTAAAAAATTTACAACTTTGTTAGATGTTACTACTAAATTTTTCACTATTTTATTTGCTGATTCCTACGGATGATATTATTCTAGATTGGTTCCATAAATCCGATTAACCCCCCACCTCCCCAAAAAAAAGAAGAAGAAGATAATTACTCCTTATAGGTTTTAGCAGCAACTGTTGTATGGTATTATTTTTAAGATAATTGGGCATGAGACCTGCAGTTATTAATCCAAATGTTAATGTTGGCACCAATATAAATGCAAACCCATGACTAAAATTCATGGAATCCATCACTAAAGATTAAATGAAAAACATTTATTCCAATCCAACTGCTTATTCTCCTACGATTGTCAAACTGCGTTTGGCCTTCTTACAAAATCTTGGCTTAGCTCGTTTCTGTTTTTTATTTTCTTAATTGCTTAGGATGGCAGTCTTGAATTACTGATAAAGAAGGCCCTACAACTTTTGTCATAAAATTTTATGAAGCTAGCATTTCTGTTTGTCGTACTGATGAACTGGGCTTGCCAGCAAGAAAGTCTGGCTTGATATCGTTGCATGGCAATTGGCAAGGCGTATCCAGCCGGCTGGTGTCGTTCCCAATTTGTGCAGTTAGTCGTAGAAGTACACAACTCGCCATTTAAAATGATTGAGAGATGAAGCAAAGGGACAAATACGTCCCATATCAACTTAACCCGAAATGGATCTGTCCTAACTTTCCCATATCAAATTAACCGCGGGCGGGGCGTCGTTTTCTCGTCGCAGACGCGCTCTGGTCCTCCTGTTTGTCCGACTTGGACTTGGAGCCATCACCGGCTGAAGAATTTCTCGGCGGGGTCCACAGCAATACACGCTGCGTTCTGCGTGGCATTTTCCTATTGGTTCGGATCAGTGCGGGGGAGTGTGACCGGATACACCAACACTGGCCACGTGACTCTCGTGGTCCGATCCCAAAGACGAGGAGTTAATGGTGGCGTCTGTAGAATAATGATCGAAGGGACGTAACTGGGTAAAGACTCTAAGACCAATCACCTTGCTTCATTGAATGGGGCGGTTCCGTGTTGTCTATTCTAAGGAAGCTAACGCAGGCACCTTAGTCTCGGGAGAAGCAAATTCCATGCAGAGTTAGGTTTTTCGCTTGGTGGTCAAAAGGACTGGTTCAGCTTCTCCAGATCCGACAAAAGTAGGGACCAGAGAAATCGATAGTAAATTGCCTGGACCAGTAGAAATTGTGTTAGGTGCTTAACAAATAATAGAGTAGCACGGCAACTATTGCAAACTATTTTCGTGACAGTTTCTTCATGGCTACTCTAAGGTTTACCAGGTCTTAACCTTTCAGCGTGTTGCTATGTGTTCTCTCTGATTCTTTACCTTTTGGGTGATTGTTGTAGCTCATGTTTTTGCCTTCCATTATCTGCATGTCATGCGCTGTTCATTTCCAGCAGGACTAAATATTATATTTTTACAACATTACTCGTTTTCCATGCTCATGTTATTTCTTATATGTTTTATGAGAAATTTATTATATTTGCTTCATGCTTGATATGTGATTTATAATTTACTTCAAGTATCACTATATCCAACGGGCAATAAGTCTCTTTATTACCATGGAAGAGAGCTAAAAGAGTCCTTGGCTTATAAGGTTAAGATGATAAGAGTTAAACGAGGACACAAATAAATGAAAAGATGATAAAAAAATATGTTTGACAACATATATCTATTTTTTCCATGAATAAAGATGCTTACTTCTCTCTGATGAAACCGAAGAGTAATTTAATGTACAATTTGTATTTTATGATATAGACGGTATCTTAAAATTAAGATTGAAATGGTAAACAGGGAATTCTAGATTTCTTTGACCCATTTTCTGCCATCTTTATACAATGTACCACTCTCCTTAGGTAATAGAATGATAGTCTACAACCCGAATTATGATTACAATATGAAACAAGGAAAGAAACAAAGTATATATATTGGAATTTTATCTTTTGGCCGCTTACCACCAAGTCTTTATCCCTTTTGATTTAAATTAAAATGAAAGATATGTGCAGAAAGAGTCTTGGCAATAGAATTCCAAGAGTCAAGTATAGTTAATATAAAGCACAAGAAAGTTTCATGATGTGAACATTATCAACTAACATTTGATCGAACGTGCTAGCTTCGCAAGTTGGTAAAATATCTTGGTTTTTGCACCAAAGTCTTGAGTTCAAATATTATGTTCACATCAATTAGAAGGTTTAGGGGTATATAGAGGATTACAAACACTTTTTCTTCTTTGGCTCATCAGACTCTTCGATTCAAAAAAAAAAAAAGAACCTTGTTTATATAAATTAGTTTGATGAGATATGATATATCAACTATTCTCCATTATTGGGGATGTGAAGGAGCATTGCAAAACTCATGCTCGAAGTCTAGGTGGACTTGCAATCATTTTCCCTAAAAATAGAATAGAAAAGAAAAGAACCCCATTTGGGTTTCTAAATTGAAGAATAGAAGTCTAGTTTGAAGAGATAAAAGAAACAGGCTTGAATTCGAACCATAAGAATTTCATGCATGGACTTCATTTGATATAGTGATTATTAATTATTAATGCCAAGGGAAGGAATTAAGCCCGGTCTTTACTCACATTAAATTGTTGTTGATAGAAACCTACTTCACCTTTTTAAAACTTACCACCAACTCTTCCTCCAGAAAAGTCTTATACTTTGAGAAAGTTTTCATCAAAAGATTGTTGGTCATTTGAGAAAGTCAACCACACTAAACTTTTGGAACTTCACCAATGAGTGAAAAAAAGAAGCATATCCATTGGCCCTGGATGTTGTACTCACCATTCTTGAAATGAGATAATTAGTTTTGAAAATAGATAATATGTATCTCAATCCAATTCCATTGATACCAATCTCTAGCTCATTTTGTGCCATATTGGCTGTTATCATGAGCATTAAATTCTTAATGCAATTCCTTACTTTTAGTAGCTAGTCTGCATGTAACATGTGTCATTCTAATTTGTGGAGAGGCTATATAAGATTATATATATATAGAAATCCATGATGCACGAACGGACATTGATCCATGTAGTAATCCATGATGCACGTCGCGCTTTTTGCATTGAGATGTAAAATGCAAGGTCATTGCCATTGGTCCAAGCCCATAAATCTAGCGTATTATTTCTAGGGAAATTAGTCCATGAACTCTATTATCCTCATGATGCATTATGCATATATCATACATACATACATAAGAAAACAAAAATAAGCGGATAGAATGGATGGAAGTGCTATAAAGAACACGGTTATCCTGCCCAATATAAACAAAGCATTGGTGCAAACTATCATGGTCAAAGTTTTGACTAGAAGACCAGTAAACAATTATAGAATGAACAGAAGGAAGCACTTAACAAGTTTTATTTAATGATTGGGTGACAGCCATGCATCCTGGGGAGAGATAACAACAACAAAAAATATGTATTGTTACCTATTGCTGCGGAATTCGAGTTAACGTCGGAATGCAGCTCGAACGATCCTAAGGTCAGCTAGAGACGAGCTGAGCAGACTGGCCGAGGTGCGAAGGGTAGATCTCCTCCAAACGTGGCCTGGAAAAAGTCTGCTTGTCTAAGAGCTTCCGGCGGAGGACCCTTCAATGCCTAAGTCAGAAGAATGAGGCAACAACGTAGAAAGAGAATTTTCGCAGAATGTAGTCTCTATAAGTAATGTTGCATGTGTACTTGAGGTCTCCAAAGCTGCTCCTTTATATAAAGAAGCATATTTTATCGTTACTTGTCCTGACGTGACGTGCAATGATAGGCAGGTAATGACTGATAGTACGGTTGAGGTATGGGTGTCCTTTTGCATAGGCGACGGGCTACGTTGGTGGGGTGCAGGCCATGGTTCTGCTACGACTGCAGGCTGTCAAAGCTGTCGGTTGTTGGGACTGTCGATTCTTATCGATAAGTGCTGATTGTTCTCTTTAGTTGATGACTCGTTAGCTGATCAACTTCTCGATTTGGGCTGAGCTAGCTCACTTTGATTCGTCGGCTGCTCGGCTAGGACCGAGATTGTTCTCCTCAACTTACATCTAAGATAAAAAGGATAAGTCTAGTTCAAGGTTAAGATGTCTAGTATTTTTCCCAGCACTACTATTGCGCAGCTCATGATGGTCGGGATCTCATCGATCTATGGCAAGCCAATCACCCAATTCTATGTTACCGATGGATTGAGCTTGGATCACTAGCGGTCCGTAGCTTCTGTTTCAGCAAAAGAAAAGAAAAAGGAAGAAGTCCCGGGCGGTTAAGTTTGATTTCATGTTCCGTAATATTCCAAAACCGGAGGAAAAGGCTGGCATTCAACAGCGAATAACTTTATAAAAAGGAAGTGGATGGATAAAATCTTTTACTAGATATTGTCCCCCGTCTGTCCATGTCTTGGAACCGCGGACCGGTCCCCACGGGCGGCGGTCCATCGGATTCTGGTCGGGTCCGCGAGCACGAGGCCCGCGTTGACGCGTAACAGACGCGGTCGGCGCTGTCGTCACCAATGGCTTACGTAACTGGACGTCCCTCCGCTGACGTCAAGTCGGTTGGAGGACCACGAAGAACTTAATATGGCACCTTCGCTATCCGACAGCGATGAGTTAGACTGGCTGGCTAGCCGCCCTGTCCCCTCTGTGGATATAATTCTCGAGAAGATCTGGTCAAAATATAGTTAGTTGTCTTTTGGCACCGTCTTGGTTGGTGGAAGCCCGGAAGGGCTTTGGATTTGCCATGATAGTATTTCGGACAAATAGAGTCATTTCGGAGGGGATTCATCCGCTGTTATCACATGGGCATTCATCCTTTTCTTGGAGAAATATGAAAGATGATTAAAAATTTTGACTGGGTGGGTGGATTCATTTGTGGCAGAAAACACTGCAAATATTGGATGGGCGGCGAGAGAGGCTCTTCCAGTGCAGTTATAGGATATTTTATACATCTACCCTTCCATATATATATATATATATAACAATATATTTTACATTATATCAGTATATTATATTTGTACTGTGATTATTTATTTATTTATTTACTATTAAGTAATTTGGAAAGTCCATAATTTGTTATTTTTGGTGCGGTCGTACGAGGATATGGACATAAGCTTGCTGGAAGATCTATTAGGTTTGTTAATGGCTTTACAGCTTGGAAGCCCTAGGAGGATCAAATCAACCCTTTCCAGCTAATGCAAGCACTCAATGGTGTAGTGTAGGAGCAAACCCAAATGATATGGAAGGAAAGGAAACATCAAATACTATAAAAATTATAGCAACAATAACAACAGCAGTAGGAGCAGTGTCAACTAATTTCGTAATAGTTTCTATAGCAGTAGCAACCACAATAGTAGAGACTGATAATAAGCCAAAGTATATATAATTTGGGCTTTGGTCAGATATAAACAGATTCTTGTGAATATTTAGTTAAAATTAGAAGCTTGTTGACCGTATGACCACTTATTTATCCTTTTCTAAATTTTCCTAATGGCATGTGACAAACCTAGTGGTTTCCTAAAACAATGGTTCTGCTCTTAAGCTGGAAGTTAAATGAAAGATGAAGCTGCTCAGATTCACAAAAAATTTGCACTAATCATCTAAATGTGCATGGTCATGTATAGGAATTAGAATTACAACTACATATAGTAAGGAAGTTTTGGTTTTTTCCTTTATTATTATCATCATCATTTTTTTTGAAAGAGAGAGCGTTGAGAGATCCACTTGTACTATAATTTTCGAAGTTCAAGTTGTTGAAGATATACCTTCAAAGACTGGATCACAACGTTTGGTTACTAAGCAAAAAGATATGATCACTAAAATGAACCCTAGTTCACCATCATTATTTAGTAATAATATTATTTGTTGTGAGAATAATGATGGGAGCAGCACCAACTATGTTTGGAGATAGATCATCTTCGCAGTCTGAGTCAAGAAACTAATATAACTAAGTCCAACTAGTAGGCTATGATCTTTCTTCTAATCCTCACTTCTTCTCATCATGAAATTCATTAGAAACAATCGACATTTGAAGTTTTCTATTGATAGCAGGTGAGTGTTTAGACTAACTAAAAGGTTGAGAAGCAGTTTGTTGCCTATCATTTTGGCGTGAGTGCTATACATCCTTTTATGTAACAGGTTTTTACAACTGGATATACTGGCAAGTTTATAATAATTAAACAATTCAACTCAGTAATCATCTTGACATTTTAGGAAAATGGTGGAATAGTTTGATGCCACATTTTATTGAGAAATAAAACACAAAAGAGAAAAGGGGATGAACAGCAAATCATTCTAATAACCCAACAGAGAAAACAGGATGTTACATGGCTACAGGCCTTGTCAAGTGCCACAAGGAGATTGGTTTTTAATGAAAGGAGGATTTTACTTAAATTGTTCTATAATAATTTAAGAAATGAAATACGAAAGAAACAAAGGGGTAGAAGGAACAACAGATCAATCTGACGCTCCAATGGAGAAAACATGATGAAAAGAAAATTTTACATAAGTTTTCCTATAACAATTGAATTTGTCATGTATAACATTTTGCAGGCATCTTAATCAAAAAGAGAATTTTATTTAAGTTCTTCTATATGACAATTGAATTTATAACAATATAAGATCTCACTCAAAAAAACTAGTCAAAATTTATTTGTATTCCTTGATTCTATATAAATATCTAAAATATTTCCGGTATATGACCAATAAAGGACTAAATACATATTTGCATGGGTTTTCGCAGAAAGTTTACTTCAAATGAAAGTTTGATAAAGCCATGTTTATCCTCGGTTATGGCTCATTGCCAATAAAGCTCTAGTGGTGGTTTCCCTTGCCTACGAAACTATGTTTTCCCCCTGTACTTGTACTTTTGGAGTATTTCTAGCTAGCCTCATGTCCAAGGGTACATTTCCTAGGTAGGGATGTTCTCGTCCTTCAAATAGTTATGCTGAGTATTGCTACAATTCTCTACAATGGGGACGTGGTACATAAATTGATCCTATACAGTACCCATATATATGGCACAAGGAGATTGTATGCTTCATACTTACAAGTGCAATATACTTTAGGTAGCAGTATCAAGCACCATTTCCCTTGCGAAATGTGAAACTAAAGTCTTTGTAGGTATGAGGTTTTGGCTCCGTAGGCATGGAGGGCACTGTTTCTGACGCTATGCACCTCTGACGGCCGGTGAGTAGGTTGACAATATGGTAAGATTTCCTACGAGTCAGGCTCGTTCCGACCCGTTTTCTATTTTGGAGAGATTTCGAGTATGACTTGGAATAGAGGCATGCATCAGTAGACATGTATGACCTAACTTGGATTCACTCACATACCACAGTTGCTCACAGACTACTTGGATCAAGATGGCGTTTGGTGGGCTCTTCAAGGTTTGGTTTGATCGAGCGATGCAACAGCTAAAAATTTTGGTGCTATTATAAAGTCTTAGGTTTCTTGAAACGCTTATTTGGATTCCAGAAGATCTTGATGTTAGAGCGCATTCAGGGAATCAACCATGTCAGGAGACAACTAATCTCCATTTCTTATGAACAACATATATAAATCACCTTGCAAGAGCAATTAATTATTTTTGGTAAATAGAGATCGGTTGTTGCCTGCTGCATGCATGCTATCACCTTCTTAAGCCACCCTATATTGTCTACATATTTTTAGAGTAACAAAAGAGCGTTTCCATAACATCTATATATATTCCAAACCCGAAAAACTTTCTTGCAGCCAAATGGCCCCAAATAGTTAGCCTATATGGTCAGGTGATGCAGTAACTTGGTTTTTTAGCTCCTTCTAATGGAAGGGAAGAAATTATCTTTTACGTAGACTTAAGCAGCTTAATAATTTTATATGAGAACACTTGGAATATGATGCAGTGTGACCCAAGCATTCTTTGGAATACTTAGGAGTATTATATGTCATTGGTGACGGTAGGCTGGGCCCATAACTCACAAACAGATGGCTTCATAAAAAAAACATATAGGGCCATGCAAGTTCCATAGATCTAGTATACACTAAAATAAAAAAATAGCAATATACCATCATTCCACCTAGGCATCGTAGTAAATAATAACATTTGAAAATGAGTGACGCATTCAAAAATTATTGAAATAAGACAATTTCCATCCAACTTAATTTTTTTTACATGACATGTCAACTGCACACTAGGTCTAACTGGCGAGAAACGTTGGAAGTAAACATGGCACAGTTCCATATTTTATATGTAATGGCAAATGGCAAAAAAAAAACCAACAAAAGCAATGGTAATTTAACAACACCGCGTAGACTAGGCTGTTGACTGAATTCATGCATACGGATCACACGTTACTCCGTTAATCGAATGAATTCCCGTGTATAGGGACTCCCACCCAGCGTCGTGGGGGCGTCATGCTCATTTAATGCAATGGCAACCTACTCTGTAGAATATTTTAGTTTCTTTATGTTAGATTATTCTTAGGCACCATTTGGATCCATGATATGTGAGGTTTATTCCCAGTTGTTCAAAAAAAAAATCCAAACGTGTTGAGCTGTCAGCCAGAATAAGTTAATCCGGTTATCCGGT
This sequence comes from Phoenix dactylifera, assembly GCF_051530095.1. Taxonomy (NCBI): domain Eukaryota; kingdom Viridiplantae; phylum Streptophyta; class Magnoliopsida; order Arecales; family Arecaceae; genus Phoenix; species Phoenix dactylifera. The sequence goes on from NC_143197.1 coordinate 28,475,410, forward strand.
CAACGCCTTATACCCATTAAACTGGGTGAAAAATTAAAAATGTATACCGGAAGCACCTATCCTCACGCTCATTTTTTGTTTAGCAGCTTGATTGCTATCCTAAAACTATACATTTCAACTTGCATTATAAAACAATAGTGTGTTACATGTTTTTAAGTTTGCATTTAGTATTATTCCGTTGTTGTACCTTGGAATGCACCCCGGAGATTAAGGGGGGAAAGCAGCATCAAAAGAAATTTGTTGAAGATGAAGGACCTGTATTTTTGTATTTCGACTGCAAGCATCAAGATGGACAATCCCGACGTCAAAACTAATGTATTTTGGGTTTAGAATTTGGAGGATTATACTGGTGTCACTTTAGATGATTAATTGTAGTTCTATCATGAAGTCAAAACCATATATAGCTAGAGAGCACTTAGCAATGTTCTTGTTTTATTGTTGGACATGGTTTACATTACATGCGATGGTAAGTATCAAGAAATGCACCACATGTGAGCAATGAAGGGATCCAATGACCTAAATGCATGATTCCCAGGGACTATTGGATCCATACTGCAAAACTTATGGTGCAAATTGCCAATATATTGGCATGTTAGTGCCCATAAGCTAACGTACATTGTTATGTTATTTTCCAAAAAATCTCAGCAAAATAGAGAAAAATGTTGCACTCCAGCCTTATGGGGTTGTGTTTAGGGAAAAAAACATATTACTTGATTGAAAGTTATTCACCCATTAGAAAGGTATTGGACCTATAATTCTTGGAAAAATGCTTTTTTACGAGGATTATTTTAAGATTTAATCTATTACTGCTTTCTGACATTTTTATACTTTGCAGAGATGAAGCTATGGATATGACCAGAAGTGCCTGGCAAGTTGAGAGCTATTACAAAGGACCGGTTGGATAACCAGTAAAGGTGGTTTGGGCATTAATTGGATCCAAGCCATATCAATTAGGTACAAAATATATTTTTTTAAAGAATAAAAAACCAAGTAAGGTACAAATTTTTCATAAATGGGACAAAATAGCCGCCAACATCCTATTAACGACTCCTTTAATGATCCACTTCTCCACTCTTCTTATTCAAGGTTATAATAGTAGATTACAATTTGGTCATGTTTATCTATATGTTGTCACATATGGCTGGAAAGAAACTACTAAATCTCCCTGCAGAAGAAATCTTCCATGAATTCTGTTATCCACAAGGCCCTCTATTCCTTCATTGAATAGAAAAATATTTGTAATGGAAAATCTAAAGAGAGACAACAAACTTTAGTCATACTCCTCGATGATCTTGTGCCAAATCAAAGGTCATAGTTGCTATTATCTTGTGAGTCATTTTATTGTTTTATATGACCGAATCTCTGAAACCGTAAAATTTTGAAACTTTGAAACTCTGTACATATTATTTATATTAATCGAAGCTACGGGAGGTATAGGCTTTGCTTCCTCAATTTTCCTTTTAAAAAATATTTTTTTCCTGTTTAAAAATCAAGAAGCTTAGTCATTAATTAGACAATGAGAATCATTTTGTCCTATTTGCAAAAATTTAGATTCTAAATATTCATTTATATAAAAAAGGACTATATTGGGATTAGGCGGAGAAAGGACTAAGACACCAAAATTCCTAAATAATAATTTTCAATTCATGACCAATAGTTTGAGTACCCTACCATTATGATCCATTAAATTTTGTTATTTTTATCTTGTATTTATAAGACGGACCGCTAAGAGAACCTCACTACTCGGGCCTTTGGCCCATATGCAAGACCTGGATCGCTCGAGAGATTAGGGTTTTTGTGTTGAAATTTTCTCCTTTATATACTTTCTTTGTCATTAATGAAGCATTCTCTAGTCATCTCCACCCATAGATATAGTTTGTAGCCTATATCATATAAATATCTATGTTCTTCTCTCTGTGTTTGTTTGCTTTCTCTAGATCTATTCTTGTCATTTAAACTCGATACCTATCAATGGAGTAAATAACCACCACAAATGTTGAAGGTGTTCTCTACCAAAAACAATGCTAACAATGCTAGCTAACAAAGGTGGAAAGTTTTACCAATAGGTCCAAAATCCCACCTTCATAAAGATTTCCAAGTGCTAGGGATATTTAAAAGAAGAACGACCCTCCTATAGATTTCTTCCAAAAAAATAAAAACATTAATACTATTGAAAAATTAATATACTATTTTACGATCCGAAAGTTATGATTTGTATTTTCAACTGAATTTAATTCATTTGAAAATACAAGTTCAATGTTTTTATGGTGGTTATCTTAAATAATAATACATATATTTAAGTCAAAAATCAACAAATTACAGAAAGTGTAAACCCAGCTTTTACTCTTGAAAGGCCCACAATAAGCATAGGCCCAAAATATGACAATACTTCTTTTTTTTTTTAATGTCCTGAGATTGGGAAGGGCTAATCCCCACCTTCTATCCTATACTCACCCGTTATGCACCTCTTTAAGGATAACTCCAATCCGAATCAACTCCTTATCTTGTGCAAGAGGTGATATTATTCAAGCAACTGTTGTTGCTAGAACCACCTCCAGCGTTCTTTTTTTTTCTGTTATGAAACGGGAGGTGTGACCACCCGAAATTTATTATGAAAAAAGATAAGAAGATTAAAACAACATCAACGGCAGCATATACGGAATGTTAATAAGAAAAATAGCACAAAAAGAACGGGAACATTAACACATTATTATTTCTTTTCGGTTTTGAGCTGATGCTGTTTTGCCGCGTATTAACCTTTCAACCTGTTCCATCCATTTACTTTTCCAACTTTTCTGATTTAACTTATCTGGCTACCAAGTGATGATACCAAGGATGCATTGGTTCAGCCTCGGAATTGGACCGGGTCGAAATGAAAATCACAATTGTTATATTCTCCGATGCCTTTTTTCTATAACCGGAAAGTTCGGAATCGAAATAAAATTTGAATACTAGGCGAAAGTTCAGATTAGATTTTGAAGGATTGGAGCATTTTTTCCATTCTCCTCTTGAATTGGAATGAAAAAAATGTTCCCTCCAACCAAATAAGAATGAGAGTCGTTCATTCCTGTTCCTATTTCAGAGTCCAACTTTTCCTAACCAAACAAGCGCCAAATATTGTCTCATTCGCGGCAATGCCATGTGGACAGAGAAATGGCCTAGAAATGCCTATATTCATATGTTAATTTGTAAGATGTGTCTTTTAAAGCTGTGGTCACAATTAATCTTTTCTTAATTGTTATAAAATGAATCTTTCTTCCCCTATCTTTGTCTAGACATAGAAGAGATAAAGTAGGTGTGGAAATACACCTAGCAGATATCATAGAAGAGATCTCATGCATACTAAATTCAATGTTTTCATATCATCTGCTCCTTTTGGTCTATCTAGATAGTCTTCTATCGGAGACCGCCCATTTTTTTGGACTCTTCATCTCTCTCACTTTCTCCACGAAGGTAAGGATGTTCACCAATAACGAGCATAACATCCAAACGCGGTAATTTCGTTGCATTAAAATTAAATTAAATGGTAATCAAACTAGGAACTGTGAATTAATTTCTCCTATTTATTTAGGAAATTTCTGCCTACAATCCAATTGGCCTTGTCGGCTCGTGGACATCATCTCATTGCTTATCCTCTCATCTTTCTCAACTCATCTTTCCACATGAAGGTGGGCTCTTTGCGTACTTTTATTTCACCTAAGATAATAATGTACGTTTTGGAGACGACAAATAATGGTTGAAGAAATTATATGATGAGAAGAATTTTATACTGAGCTCATCTCAATTTTGTTACTGTTAACTATGTATGAGTACATAAATAATGATTGCTACCTGTAGAGCTTGTAACAAATATATATTGTGCCCCAAGCGGGCTTAAGCAAGTTCTTGGTCAGCTCAATCTCTTGGTGATATTCTGAGGCACAAATGAAGTTGGGACCTAGTGTGAATCCCAAACTCTAAGCTATGCCCACGATCTCATTACTCAACTGAAATGTAGTCCTGCGATTAAATTAGGCGCATATATATAGGCCTGCAAAATTAGCTATAGTCTGAGACATTAGAAGGTATACTTATGTAGGTACTTGACAAGGATAGTTTTTGCACCGTTTCTTTGAATGGTTTGTGATGTTCTCGATCAATTGTTATTATCGCAGAAAAAAAAAGGCATAGGTTTAGAATTAAATGGCTCATTGTGCCGGTAACATCATAAAGCGAGCTCTACTTCAACGTTGTATTGGCCTTATCCAGTTCCAGACAAGAATTTTCCGCCTCCATTGAAGTGTCAATCTTTGTTCGCTTAAGAGAATTTGGCCTAAAATATGACCAGAAAAGAAGAAAGGAGTGTATTATGCTAATGACAAACAAAACATGGAAGTAATAAAAAGTTATCGATGCTAAATATTATTTTCTGAAGCCTTTTTTTAAAAATTTCTGAAAGTAGGTTATGTGTACATTTCTGTATATTATTAAGCATACCCGATAAAAGTAGGCTAGTTTTATGTGTTTTCTTTTTTTTTTGGCTTGAGAAGGTAGTATAAGTGTACATTGAGCATATATTTAATATGCTTATAAAGCGGAAGAAAGCAAAGAAAAAACCGATAAGAGTAGGGTCCTTGAAACAGGCTGCATCATGTACACAGGCCACTGAACCACGCACGAGCCTTTTCTTCTAGTAGACACGCCACATTTGCCGAATCCCATATTAAAGTGTATCAAACTTATCAAGCTAGCACTTAGGCTAAGCCCATTGACGCCTCAAGACATTGTTACCATCATAAGACAACATTATCTTAGCACCTGGAAATTGGAATGTTAGGATGCGGCATCACCACCTAAGGTAGCCAACTTATTTTGTCTTTACAGCATCTTTCCAGCATCATAAGTAATCAAAAGAATAAGAACAGGGTTTCAAAAATGATCCTCCTCCAAGTCCTCCAAGAAGTTCTTCTAAGCATTACTCATCTTTCCCACAAGTGACAGATAATATATACTATAGCAGTAATACATGCGATTATCATTGTGTTGGCATAATTTTAGGAATTACGTAATAACCTATATTAGCCCATAATATTTTTCTTTGTTAATACGATTATGTATCAGTCAGTACTTTTTCTCATCTGTTATAGCATGATTTTTTTAGAATGATTTTAGGAATCACATAATTTATATTGACGAGTAATAGTTTCCTTTGTTAGCATGATCGTAAATCAACTTATATTATTTTCTTTGTATGGAGTCTGTACATGAGTATATATAACCTCAGAGATATACCGAATATGATGGAATAGAGAAATAAAATCACTTTTCTTTCTCTTTTTCTCTTGTTTTCTTCTTTTCTGCAAATATTTTAACATGGTATTAAAGCCACTGATCACCTAATCTCCTGCCATCATCTTTTCCGCCTTTGCTATTGTTGTCGTTGCCAAGTCTAGAAGCTTTGAAGACCCCTATTGCCGATCTATCGATTTTTATTTTTGAATGAATAAACAATCAAAAATTCTCTATTTTTTGGTGGATCTACAGATCTTCTGTTTCTCCACGGATCCCTTATTTCCTAGTAAATCAGCATTTGAAGATTTCATATTCCTTAGTAAGGCTGCATATCCTCTATTTTTGATAGATTAATACTCAAAAAAAATTATTTTCTAATGGATCCACGACTCCTCTCTACCACTTTTTGCCTTAACTTCAGGTCTTCAATCGTCTCTTTTTATAATCGCTTTGTTTTTTTTCCATCTTCGGTTTTATTTACTGCCTCCTGCTCCTTCACCATTCGGTTCAAGATTTTTTGCTCCTCTTCCATAGTGCCTCCATCTACGAGGATCGTCAACCTTCGGTTGACTTCTCTCTAAGCTATATCCTCACTGCATCTGTCATCTTTTGCGTGACTTCTCGCTACTACATCATCAGACAAGTCAGTAGACATGTTAGTCTATCACATCAATGAGACATATCGACATACATATCAGTTTGCTATGTTAGTCAGTCATGTCAGTAAACGCATTATTTTGCCACATCAGTTAGTTACGTCAGCATTGCCAAATAAATCAGTTTGCTATATTAGCTTCCTGATCTGTCTACCATATTCTGTATTGTCACAATAGCTTAACACATCAGTCTGTCATATCAACTTCTAAGTTGTTATGTCTCTTAATTTACTACATCAGTTTTTAAGCTACTATAATAGCTTTTATTTTGCCACATCAGACTCTGTGTTGCCATGTTAGCTTTTAATCTACTACCACATCAGCCTCTAAGCTGCTATGTCAGCTCTTAGTCTATCATGTCAGCTTCTGAGCTGTTACTTCGACTCTTGATTTAATTCGTTAGTTTTTTGGTACATTCGTGATCTAGTTTTCAAACTCAAGTTGGCACATATAGTACCATCTTGAGTTTGACGAGAGATGTTAGCATAATTTTAGGAATTATGTAACAATCTATATTGGTTCATAATTTTTTTTTTTTGTCAGAGTGATTCTGTATTTATCAGCATTATTTTTATTTATTAGCATGATTTTGTTAAAGTGATTTTAAAGATCACATAATAACTTGTATTGGTGAGTAATATTTTTCTTTGTTAGCATTATTCTATATCAGCCTATACTATTTTTTTTGTATGGAGTCTGTGTATAAGTATATATAATTCTTAAGATATATTGAATGTGACGGAACAAAGAGATAAAATTATTTTTATTTTTTTTAAATTTTTCTCTTCTTCTGTAAGTATTTTAATATGCCGAAAAAATAAGGAAAAGCCAAAAGGGTCCTAAACACCTAGGGAAGAGAGAGAGAGATTACTTAGGAGCTATAGTTGTCTCAACTTTTTGAACTTAGGCTATGTACAAAAGTTTAAGTCTCTACTAGGACCTACATTGATTTCACAGATTTGAAGGCATGAGTGTGCTATCGGTGAGAAAAGCTATGGAACGCCGGACGAAAGCTATAAAACTTGTTGTTAGAAATATGTTTATTATTAAAATATTGTTTGAAACTAAGTGCATAAAAATGGTGCTAGCAGCACCAAATACGGGGTGAATTCATATTTTGTTGAACACCAATTTATCCTACGAGCGATATAATAATTTAAGAGTCTATTTGGATATTTCTGTAGAACTAGGCTAAAAGTTCTATAGGAATTGAACCGGATCTTAGCCTTTAGGCTACAGATCTGCAGTCTAAAGGCTGAGATCTAGGCTGAGTTTGGACAATAGACTCGATTACTATGAAATTTTTAGTCTAATTCTGCAAAAATATTCAAACAGATTCTAAAAAGGTTTTATTGGATCTATCCGCTGCCCATCCATCTTATCTTGTGCCCACGATAACCTCTTAGGTTATCTTAGCCAAAACCCGGGATCCTAGGCAGATCAAGCCATTACTCGTTTAATCAAAATTTTATATACAAGGAGTGCCAAAGCAGGGCCCTACGAATTGAGCACCACTTCTGATTCAACCCAAGATTTGGTGATATGTAATAATTTAAAGGTAAGTGGAAGATATATAATATTTTAATTAGGGTTCCGAGCATTTCTCTTTCTTGTTTGGGTCGTTGGGTTTCTCTGCATGCTTTCACATAGCTTATTGTCCTTTTCCCACCATTATTTTCAAGAGGAAGCTTCCTGGGTTCTCACATATCCTCACTTCTTATTTAATCCATCCAACATTAACCATGTAACTTTATTTATTATATTTATTTTCATCGGTGTGGGACCCATTCTTTCTACTTGAGGCGATCTAATTTCCAAGATTCCATGCACGAGCTTAGATTGCGTTCACACCATTTCACACCGGACTTTTCGGCACTGACACGTCAGTTTTAACTGACGTCAACGTTTGATGCTCCGAAAACGTTATCCACCACTCGGTGGCCGCACGGCCGTCCGCTGCCGTCCGTTAGTAACCGGATCGGTTGTTGGGTTGCAAACAGCAAATATCCTCCAGGCGAATCATCAGCTGCCACCTAATAGGTTCCACGATGATGACCTCGGATTCAGTTTGCCGGCCATGCTTTCGTTTCTCCCGTAGGTGATTTGGTTGCATTTTCATGGGATAAGATTACTCCTCATAAAAAGGAATTTGGGTTTGGATTTTTGGAGCTTGTTTGGTTGTCAAATATTTTACTCCACGAATAAATGATTTAGTTCCAAGTAAAATGTCTTAGTACGTTTTAGCTAAGAGTAGTATTATTTCACCTTTTAAGAGTGAGTTTATTCTGAGTTAACTGAATCAAGTGGTGGAGCTACCAACTACTTAGAATTTTTGTTCTATGCTAGAAAGGCAGGCAACTATATATTTCATGTTTGATTAGTTCTCCTATAAAATTGATGATATGTAGTTTATATTAACAAAAATATTTTCCCTGTTAATGATAGTCAACCATCATGATTTCATTCAAGCATTTTTGTTTTAATTCTAATGGTAGATGAATGTTGTAAGAGCAAATGCAACAAGCTGGACAACTCTTGGTAGAGCAGTATTTAGATCCAAGTCACTAGCAACAATACGTAGCGGCTATACCAAGAAAAATCTAGTTCTGAGTAGTAATAGATCTACAAGTTACGAATTAACATAATTGGCTAAGTTCTTAGGCGTTGATATTGGGATTTAGATTCCAATCCTGTTCGTACTAGATTTTGGCTAGGCTAACCTAACTTATGCCTCAAAAAAGAAAAAGTAATAGTGAAAGGTACTTGCACATAATGCTATTGGCGCAATTTGAGACACATCACTTTATAGATTTCCTATTGATTTATTTCACACTTTTTTACAACTTTATATTATATCTCAAAAGATATATATAATGTTTTTTCTTTTTATAATCTTCTACAATGACTGCTAAATTAGTTGTTATATATGAAGAAAAAATGATTTAACTTTGGATAAGATAGACATCAGTGGACCGGCCAAGGCATGAGTCACCATCATTTTGATAAGACTATTAAAAAAAATACATGAAGAAAAATTGTGATAGCACCTTATTTGTCATTTGTGTAGGTTTTCACATACTTACATCTACTCATGTAAAAAGGAAATGCTTGTTGAAATTAAATATGAGAAAATCTTAAAAAAAATACTTGTCGAAACTAAACATGGCCTCAACTATATCAACAAATTGATGTGATGCTGATCAATTATAAGCCTTATTGGCTATCTCTCAAACTCTTTTTGGGGTTTTGTTGGCATTTCTCGGCACTTCGATGAAAATAAATATCGATGCTTATAACATTATTTTTTATAGCTTTTGATTAATAGGCTTTTAAAGGGGTTAAAAATATACATACAGATATAACTTTGATTAATAGGCTTTTCTTTTACCCCCTTGATTCACAAATCGAAGGTTCAAGGCTTGAGTCTTGAAGTGCTATTAACTCAAAAATTTCATCCCAAATAATTACATTACTAGGAGACTAGTCCAATGGTTACATATACGTGGCACTTCCAATGGGACCCTTTCCTATTTTTCCAGGAGGGTAAAAGAAAAGGCACTCATATAAGTTGTATAGATTTTACAGTCCCCAACAAAAGTCAAATTTATGAGAATCATCAAATTACTTATGCACCACAGACTTACAAACACATCATTAATTAGATACCATTCATGATGTCCAAAAAATCACTTTCATCGTACTAGTTAGAATCCAAAAACCATAAAATACAATAGAATAGTAAGGTAAGAACTAAATTTACAACCTTTATTCTCCTATTCTCCTTTTTATCTCTGCTACTACAGCAAAAGATCCATTTGGACCTGTAGCACCAAACGACAGGTCGATGGGATGGCAACATGATACGAAAGTTTGACAGCTTTCCGCATAATACATAGAATCTGTGTGGCAACTTTCAGAAGCTGTGAGTTGTGACACATCACAGGAATGGGTGGTCGTTGCCCACAACGAATCATGACAGTACAGAATAATGACCCCATTTCCACCTGCAGTAAAACACTGAGTTGGTAGGCTATGTTTTCCGTTTCCATAACATTTTGTCTTTTTTTAATATAGACGTTCTTGCAAGAGTACATCTCACAAAGTTATGTCCATAATATAATCATTTTGTGTACATTCTAATGGCTAAGCACCCCATACAGATACAGTGCAATTCTCCATCTGAATACTATCATCCGATAATGTTAATAGTATAAATTAGAAGTAGTTTTTTTGAGAAGATACTGGTCCAAAGTAGTTAACTAATCACCATGTTGGCTTATTCAATTAGCATGTTAATCTAGAGGGAACGGTCCCAGGGCCTGGGTTATTGCGTCAAGACACGTGATGTCCAGTTTGACTTGGCACATTCACTAATTTTTAGCGAAGACTTTGGAATTACCTAAATTGCCCTCGACCAACTAACGGGAGAGAGATGACACCCACCATCAGATCACTTCATCATCGATCAGGACAATTGATCGATCTGGCACCGAGATTCGAACTGCCAGCTGTAAGAACACTATCGGGCCTTAATTTTATTGGATTTGTGAGTAATTTGGAAGGGCCGTCGTGAAAGCCGCCAAACCTGCCCTCGCCGTTAACGGAAAAACAAGACAAAAATTCGCAAAAATAATCCCTCCCCCTGACGTTACAAATTACCGAGCGCCAGCTGGCAGAGAAGCTGCCGGAGGAGTCACTAGATGCGATGACGTCGCTCGCATGCGTCATGGAGATGACGGAATCGGCTTTGTCGTTTTTGGGGTTCGCTCTTTCCGTCCTGCTTCCTTATCCCTTTGGGTCCCTTTTTCTTCTACAGCACATATTTTCCCTACATAAAAGCAGAGCAGGCTTTCCCCTTCTCCCCCTCACAAGTCACAACCCATCGCCACCAGCTCTTTATTTCGATGAAAACAGAGAAGATTTTAGGAAGGGTGGGGAGGGGAAGGAGTGGGAGTATGGCATCCTTGGAGCAAGAGAATTCTCCCTTGATACATCGAAGGACGGCGACCCAAGTGCTGAACAAAGGGAAAGAAGCAGCGAACAAGATCAAGTGTCTGTTGCAAGAGTCCTTTCCATCGGAGGATCATGGAAAGAATTCGATGATCGGGTTCTTAAATGAAGAAATTTTGGACTCCTTCTCGGAAGCACTCATTATTTTGACGTCTGAAGGGGCACCAGAGACCCCTTTGGATCAGGCGAGTACTCCTTGCTCTGATGAGCAAGGAAGCGATCATTCAAGTAAGAAAAGGAAGGTCCAATCAGGTCGAAGAAATGGTTATCGGAGAAGGTAATCTTTTTTCTTCTTCATTTATCACTTTTTTTTTTTCCGGGCAACCGTATACCAAATTTAAGGAGGAGTACAGAGCATGCTTATATTTTTGGGATGAGTACAGAGCAGCCCTTTTTGGTACCTACTTAATTTATTGCTATTTTGGGTTGCAGGGCTCATCCGTATGCGAGCACAAGGGTCTTATCAAAGACGATGGATGATGGTCGTACATGGCGAAAATATGGACAGAAAGATATCTTTAGTTCTAAGCATCCAAGGTACCCCTTTTCCGTTGCTCCTTTTATCTATGTAATTTCATATTTTAGATAAACTTTTGTTTTGGAAATTGTTGTGATAATCATGGCAATGGATTTCATCACAAACCGTTAGCCATACTAGTTTGCAAAGTTTTATCAGCTACAAATTTAGGTAAGGAGCACGTTGGGTGCAACCACTGATTCAATACAAAGTTTGATTTGTTGCATATGTACGTTATTTTGTTTTTTCTTTTTTGGATGAAAAGTAGATTTACTATACCAATTTATTGTAAAAATATTCATAGGAATCGAAAAATAAAATATTTAACAAATACATAGCCGTCCATAAAGTAGTCCTCATATGATTAGCTATATGTCGCCATCCAATCTATGGCACTTTAAGCTTTTCTATCAACATATGTCATCTCATAACCCAGTAAATTAGCCTCCATTCTCCAACAATAATGTCTTAGAGGATGTGAACTATGTTTTTTAGTATTAAAGACCCAGTCCGCCACCCTTTTTTTTCTTTGGTAATTCTGGTTATGAGACTATTCTTTTCTTTTTTGTTTAACATCCTTATGGCCAAGTACAGTTGTCGTCCACATAAACAATACCAATTATACCGTTTTTTACTATTTTGATTACCTAAACTACTTGCTTGCTGATGACTATATGGACAACTTGCTAGCTTGGAATGGGCACCTCTCAATTGTAGTCAATTGAGTTACTTTCCCTGCTGCCTCTTGCTTGTTTTCTTTCCCATCTGAGTTCCTTGGATGGTAGATATATCTTGATTGGTTTTGATCCAAGGCACTTTCCCTGTTGACATCTCTTCTCTTCCTTAGATGAAAACATGACTAGGATTATAGATAGCTTTTATATCATGACAAGATGTGCTAGCGGTGACACTGTGGTGGCCCCTGAATACTTCTCGTGAATAGCCTGCTCAATATATTCTGCGTAAAGTGAAACTTGGATTAGTAATTGATGTGCAACAGTAGCCGTCCTTCACTATAAATAAATTTATCGTATCTTAAAAGCAATTAGCCCAGAGATATGTCGCCAATTGGTTGGGTGGATGCAAGTTAGCATCTCGAGGAGCTGGGCTCCTCCAAGCGAAAAAAAAACTATTTAACTTGATTTTATGAGACTATAAGAGGTGGGGTGGGGGCCGTGGGAGCACCTAATTTGTGATGAATCACTGCCTGAATCCGTGACATAGATGATTTTTTTTTCCCCCCTCAATGAGGGAATCTCGAGCTTGAGGACCAACATGGAAATTTCTTGTACATAAATCTCCATATCATATCATTTGTATGTACTCTGCTTTCTCTCATTTGAAATTTTATATGAGAAGTTTGTTATGTAAGACTGCGTTTGGATAATTTTATGTCAGCATCCAAACTTAGGCTAAATGTACTGGCAGCGGCTTCCAAATCCCCATCCCTCCCTATTGGATAAGTTTTCTACTAAAAAAATATATTGAAAATTGATGAATCCGACTAACCCAAATCAGAGGGACTGAATCCAAATTGATCGAATTCTTGCAGGAGCTACTTCAGATGCACTCACAAATATGACCAAGACTGTCAAGCCACAAGACAAGTCCAGAGATCGGAGGATGATCCCTCCATGTATGTGATTACTTACATTGGAGAGCACACATGCAGAGATCCAACCAAGTCCCCCCATCTCCTTCCACCTTCCCATCAGAGACCACCCTTTATCATTAGCTTTGGATTGGAAACCGCTCAAGATGATCAACAAGAGCCCCAGTCGAACTCTCCCCACTCCTCAATACTAAAACAAGAGAGCGATGAGGAGGTGGTGAGCGATCCCAGTCCAGGCAGCTCAGCCTCAGAATTTCTCATGTTGCCCGACCTCGGCACCTTCGAACAGTCTGCACCAATGGCACCATACATGGAAACTGTTTTGGATCAATGTGATGTTATGTCCGACGTGCATTCTTCTAATAGTTGTTTAGATATGGAATTCGAGATCCCATTTGAGCTAAATGAGATCGATGATGTGTTTAGTCTTGATCATGACAAGCTTTTCCCAGATTAGAAGGTCTTCCATGTACTTCAAAAGGTCTTTCTGGCTATGAGAACCTTCTTTTACCTTTTTTTTTCTGAAGGGGTAGAATTTGCTAAGGAACTTTTCTTCACTGGTGAGGAATATGAACTAGCTCTGATGTAATTTTATTGTATATTACTTTTTTATGCTTTTTTCTTATTAAGAAAATAAACATGATCCAGCTTCCACGTAACTTCATATTCTCTGCTTCACTTTCAAAACATCACTTTTGTTTTATCAACTAAAATCTCCTAGTTAATTTGATGGCATGGGGAGGAATTTGGTGCACCATTAGGGCACACCCATTATCTTCTTAGCAATGTGCGAGGCCATTTGGCGAAAAAAAGTCCATGATTAGAAGATTGGGCTTAAAAATAGATAATGGCATCATGTCATCATTGCGATCTATAGTACTAAATCGATTCCAAGGTGATAAGGATGGTCCCCTCCACCAAGCTATGCCTGTAGGGAACTTTATTTTGAAAAGTCAAAAGAAAGACAGAGAGAAAAGAGAGAAAGAGATGGAAACGAGAGGAACGTTTTGTGTTAATCATTACCTAAACAAGCGGTTGGGTTGTATTTTTCGTGCAAAAAAGTGGGTAATCTTCTTTCGCTATGTTGACCTTTAGATCGTGCCTACATAGATCTCAAAATACTCCAAATTTCTTCATTCATCTATCTATACAGATTTTGAAATGACTATTGCACGATTCAATAGTAAATTTATGCAAAGAGAGGAGAACCATTCTTTCACATGAATGATACAACCCTTGTCCTTCAAGTAATACTTCCATAGGACATCCATAGGATCCTACTCAAGCCTTTTTCTTTGGTGCTATGCTGCTGGAATTTGTTTTGGGAGACTTTTTGGTCTAACTGGCTTCTCCACCACATGTTCTCACAGGGGGACCAAATGTGGTCTTCGCAATGGGTCTTCTGGGGTAGCTTTTTATTCTTCTGCCGACCCTGCGTCACATTGTACTACCAGATGCGAATTAGGCTAACAGTGGAAGAGCCTCTGACCCCACCATCACTACGGCTCTTACGTTGTAGATGGCATGGAATTAGCCCGCAGGTGGTGGCGTGTCATACTGCCATTAAACTAAGATTACTTTAGCTGGTAATTGCATAGATTGGCTGCACAAAAGTGGACGAAATGATTAAAAAAAAAAACACTTTATATGATCGATGTTGATACATCTATCAAATAATCTATGTATTTTAAAACACGATCAGATTTAAATTTACTGTATTTTGATGATTACGTCATACAAAAATATGTTATCAAAATCACACATTTTATACCACATTTAATATTTAAATTAGTAATAAACATGAATTTTCATTCATATTTTTTGGTATTGCAGATCATGTTTAATAATTTATATTTTTAATTTAGTTTGTCTGTAATTTGTTTTAAATTTTAAATTTTATATATAAAATTATGCATGGTAAACTGGGAAAGCATCCTCTCCGCACACAAAAAAATAAAATAAAAAAAATAAAATCTGAATGGTTTAGAGTGGATCACTAGAAGGACAATAATAAAATTAAAGAAGAAACAAAGCAAAAGATAATCAAAGATTATATATATCAATTTTTCTGGTGATGCGTATGCACGATTCAAACACCATCCTTTGGTCTAAGATTTTGATAAGTTAAGATGGCATCACCCCATAAAGAAATCTCAATGTTCTAGATTGGGTCAATAGAAAGATTGGTAATGAAATTTGAAAAGAAACAAAACAAAAGATGGTCAAGGATTGTGTATATCATTTTTCCTCCGGATGCATGCGCATGCGTCGCGGACCGTGGGGCACAATATGAGCAGGTGTCGACCTCAAAGGTATCACCTCAAGCTACAACAATATTGCAGCAACTTTCTAAGGCATGGTGAGAGAAATTAGGTAAGCTTGGACCCGGTCAGGATCAACAACATAGGAAGAGTTCTCCGTTTCACACCATAGTAGATTCTTTTTGATAGGATGGGAGTAAAAATTCTATCTTGGAAAAAGCTTTGTTGCACCACTTCATTTCCCACTTGCTGCACCATTGGTTGTATAGCATATATGGGAAGCCTTGACTGAGATCCATGGACACTTTCTGCATCGAATCAATCATCGAGGGTCTTTTTTGAGCGAATTTGGATGATATCTATCCTCAAGCATCACCAAAATGAAGGGAAAAGGAAGCTGGGGAATCATGTTGTTTTCCCGTTTTTTCTTCAAAAGAAAAGGTCACCAATGACCAGATTTCCCCAAGCAAAGAGATTCTAATTGTGATACTTCTCTATGTAATGATGTTTTTTCGGAGTTTGCTTTGTCACGGCAAACTGATTGTATGGAACTTTCTTACATGCAGTCTTGTTGAGGCCATTTAAGGGAATCATGTTTTTTTTCTTTTTTATTTTCAAAAGAAAAGGTCACCAATGATCAGATTTCCCCAAGCAAAGAGATTCTAATTTTGATACTTCTCTAAGTGATGATGTTTTTTCGGAGTTGGCTTTGTCACCGCAAACGGATTGTATGAGACTTTCTTACATGCAGTCTTGTTAAGGGAATCATGTTGTCTTCCCTTTTTTTTTCAAAAGAAAAGGTCACCAATGACCAGATTTCCCCAAGCAAAGAGATTTTAATTTTGATACTTCTCCAAGTGATGATGTTTTTTCGGAGTTGTCTTTGTTACTTTAAACTGATTGTATGAGACTTTCTTACATGCAGTCTTGTTAAAGCCATTTAGGGGTGTTCTTCTCTTTTACCGGATTAAAAAAAGAAAAAAAAAGAAAAAGCTAGATTTCCTTTCAAACACTAAGGTGACGATGGTGACATTGGAGGCTAACACATAAACGAAACGTCACGCTCTAACAAACACAACCTATATTTCTGGTCTAAGGATAATTAATGCATGGATACCCAAGGATTCTCCTTTCATGTGGTAATTAGAAAGAGAGAGCTGCTTAATTAAATTCCATGTACTAATTAATTACAGTTGAAACAGATAAATGGGTACCCAAAAAAGAAAAAAAGAAGGCTGTAGCAGATAATTCCTAGTAACGGCCAAGGGCTACTTTCAACTTTATTTCTGTAGTTCTTTTCTCTCTTTTGATACCTTTTTCCACCTTTTGGCCATGATAGGTGTGGTTCGTTTTCCTCCTTTGCTTGCATTGATCGATGTGTGTTCCAACGTAATGGTGGTGGCTGGTGCAATGCTTCCTTGTTGCCATTTGCTACTTTTTAACTATGTTCATTAATATAATGAGCGGATGGCATGCGCAATGCACGTGACCGGTAACATTTTATTGACTCATGTATGATTTCAATAAATATTTATATCAAATTATAATATGTTTATTAATAAAATAGTTTAATTTCATGGAAAAATTTATAAATTGAAGAGTGCTAGAGTTACAGGTGCATCTCCGAAGAGAAATCCTTCATGTACTGTCTGCTTGACACAGTACAAAGACATGCTCAACCTTGATTTCAAGTTAAGTTTCATCGCCTGATGCATGTGGTATATGTATCAGGCAAAATTTGTGCAATAAAAATCAGCAATCCAACAGCTGAGGCCAAGCAGCACACTGAAAAGCACAGGATTTTTAGACTATGAAATATTGCTTTGCAATATGCAAACCAGTTTCTCTGCAGCCAATTCAGTCTGGATTAACATGGATGTCGGCAATGTCGATGCTTGAATATTTTCTTGGAGGAGAGAACGCAATTCCTGCTGGTATCTAAGATTTGAGGCTCTGGCCTCTCAGGTTGTATTCCTCAGACATTGTGATTAATGGTACATGACATCAAGTTTATGTGAGTTATCGTATAAAATTTCGTGTCATATTTTACCATTAAAGTATCATCATGAAGAATGTTGTCTCTCACCTTCAATGGACAAGGTATCTTGATTCATCCTTAGAAGCTCATTAATTAGGCCGCTTAAGTCACTTTTCGTACCTCTTCAACCTATAAATTAGAAATCAAAAAGTAAGTGATTAATAAGATTAGCAAGAACGCTGCCACATTTTATCATTCAAACAAATAAGAACTTTTCACATGACACTTGAAGACATTACCATCACCATCAGTGCTCGTATATGCCCTACAATACATTTCTAGCCTTTCTTCTTAAAGAGAAAGAGATATTAATGCTGCTAGTTTAGATGAGAACAACTTGGCATAGAGAAATAAATTCTTTGTCTTCAAGCTCCAAATAATTAGTAAGCACAGATGACTGAAAAAAATAAGAGGACATGAAAGCAGTGAAATATTAGAATTCAATCAAGGGATTTTTTTTTTTTTTTTTTTTTTTTTTGTGTGGTAAAAAGGATGTGGCAGCATGTCTGTAGTTTTATTATGTTCTTTTGAGAAAGTACATCCATATGGATTAGCATTTGCAAGAGTAGATAGAGCAGATAAAAGATTTGCTACATCAAATAATGATGTGAAGCCCTGAACCCCTTCTCGCAGCCAACCAGTCAGCAGGTTTGTTGCATCTTGTAAAGATGTGGGTAGTAGAAAGAATCAATAATTGACCAAGGGTCCAATAGTAATGGATTACTAGAATCAGGACCCACTCTTGGTCCATTAATGCAGGAAATAAAATTGTTGCTGAATCAGCACTCTTGATGGGTTAGGTAGCTTGAGAGCCAGCTCTGTGTAAGTCCCTCACAAACAGCTCCGAATTCATCCTGCGTCACATTACCAATGCGAAGATGTCTGCAACCAGCAATGAGAGCTCTGCCTTCGTGGTTTTGTCGTAGAACCTGTAGTCCCACAAATCAAGGGACAATCAAAGATGACATGATCAGCGTCTTCCACCTGAGTTGGGAGGTCCCAAGAGATCATGTATCAAACCCCTGGTGGAGAACTGATATTATTTGACTACCAAATCCATCAGAAATTGGCATCTTGCATGGAACTTGATTCTGCTCGTCCGATGGTAAGGTATAGATATCCTATAAATGAACTGTAGTGGAAGTATTGTTGTTCCAACGCATAACATCATGTTGAAAATTCCTTGGAATAACTAGGCAGTGAGGAAATTCAATGGACCATATCTGAAGGAAAGATTTGATGCAACTTCAAAACATATCCCAGTTCCGGTCTGTAGTCAGAAAGTCTGATGCTCTTAGATTTTGAATATCAATATCCATGTTGAGAGGCAGAGGCCACCGACTAGGAGTGGTGGTAGTGATCCCAAAGTTGATAGAAAGAAAACACTGATATCAGAACCTGAAGAAGTGATCCACTTAAATAAAAAAATGACTGGAAACAAGATCAGTATACATTGTTTAATTGTCCAATTTATGCATCTAATTCTCTTCAAATTTTTCTGCAACTCTGCAGCAAAACTATAGCTGTCTTTTGAGTCAGTTACAACTTACAAGGTTGTAGGTAGTAATTTCTCAAGGCACTCTTCCAAGAGGAACTTCACCTATCAAGCCCCAATACAGTCTTAGCTGCGCGCTGCCAAAATATGGGGTGACTTGAAAAAACAATACCTAACAAGTTTATTGTCTCAAGAACCTGGTAACTCAGGGGAAGGGAAATCCATCCACATAAATTGCCATTGTTGGATTACAGCATCCATGGGCTCCCCATCGTGGTACCAGACCCTTAAATAAACCATCCTTGGAATGAGGTTATGCATTGTCAGCCAACCACATTACCAAGTAGGATGAAAGCATGGGGCTTGGTGGACTTTTAAATGAACACAGAATAGGGGAAAGGAAAAGTAAAATAAAAAAATAAAAAAAATATTATATGATGATTTTTTCCACCAACTAAATGCATATCTGACATAAGGGCGTTACTTTTCATTTTCCTCATAATTTTAAAATGAAAAATGTGTCAACAACAAATAATAAGGTCAGGATAAGCATAACACTAGCACCAACTGCATGCTTTAAATTATAAAAGCCCCATTAACGATAAATATTTTTTACAAATCACAGCTTTTAGTGTAGAAAAAAAAAATGCATTACTTAGGTGAAGTGCATGCACACACTCTTTCCATAATGATTTTCATCTTCTAGATTTCTTTGCTTTTCATCTCTAGTCCTTTTTTTCATCTTTCCCTCTTTCCCTAGTTATTTTAAATTCTTAATTAATGATAAAAATGAATGGAATATATAAGAAGGCACACCCTCTTTTGAGAAAATAGCCTGGATCTGATAAGTGGTCATAATCTATTTTCAAGTCATTTCTTCTCTAAGGCATATACTTTCCCTTCCAAATTTATTTTTTCCTTAAAATATGAACTATATTCCAGTTGGTGGTATTATACAAAAATAATTCTCCTAAAGTTAGTATGCATAACTGAGGATCATTACTGATAAAACTCGCATATCAAATTTCCTAAAATGAAATTCTTCACTTGGGTGGGAAGGGTAGCAGTTATTAAAACTGTTCTTCGTTTAGAGCACCTTCAGCACATCACATCCTTGAAAGTTGTATTGGAACTGAAGTTGGTCGAACTCAATTTCCGTACAAACATTACAATAGTTCTCTCATGCAAGCCTCCTTTGCAAGGTGACCAACTACCTCGTTACCTTCTTTAAAGATATGATTACAAGAGAAGCAACCCTCATACTCCTGATAAACCGGGTTTAATGGGGGATTTTTATCATTTAGCCAAGCAACTACTCAGCCTGGTGTCGAAAAGCCGAAAGAAATTGGAAGAAAGGTAGTGCTTCCCAAGGGTGGATACAAAGCCTGCCAACCTAATTGGTAGCTGCTTCAAATTCCATATATCTATGTTTTTATTAAAGCCTTGATAGGGACCTCGTAGCACACAACCATGCCAAATACACTAGAGCACAGCAATGAAAGAGAACCAAGCTCGATAGGGAATGTTAAGATAGTGAGCTTCACCAAAAAAAAAAAAAGAAAGACTGTAAGTACAAGATCTTCTTTTAGATGAATCTCCTTCCATTTCAATCTTATGTGCCTGTATCCTGTGTATAGCAATTTTTAACCCATGCCAAGAAGACATTTATGCTGTCGCCCTGCTTTTATTTCCCTAGGCCGGCAATTGGCACGGCCAGATTTGATGGTTATATTTTTCAGTTGGGCCGGGGCAAATTTTGATACGTTCTGCTGCTAGGGTCAGTAATTTCAGTAGGTTGATCGAAACAAGGTTGAGATTTGTACGGTGTTTTTTTTTCAACACCTTTATGAAACAAACTACAGCACCTGACTTCATTTAATCTACAAACCATGCCTTCTTGAGTATATAGTAGGTTCGAACTTTAACGTATAAAGTGGCCTCATCTCGAGTGTTTGAGATGTATTGGCTATGTATCTAGACCAAATGGTGCCAATTACCAAAGGCCTTGTAACTAAAACAAAATAAATCATGTGAGGACTTATGAAAGAAGTATCTATAGCTCCAATGGTAATCTGCACACTACCTTAGCTTTTGTGGGTTGGCTTACCGAATGTCCTTTAGGCATTTCTGGTTGTTTTGCTTCAGGAAAAACCAACAGCAACAATGGACTCCATGAAGTGTGCACTCAGATGAGTATTGTAATATGTATACAATGGACTTTAGCTACCAAGGAGTAAAATCTCAGTAGTCAGTGGAAAGCATATTATATAACTGGTATTCTGAAGTTGCTGCCAAGAGTTTAAACTCAACACACAGAGTAACCACAAAACATTTCAAGGATAAACATATCTCATAAAAAGCAAGAAAAATGCTGATGAAAGAGAAGAGTCGCAAGAAAATAGGTCTGAGACATCTCTCATCCACTCACCCTAAGGGCTTCTTACCTACAGTGGAGAGCATGTGAGGAGAGAAGCCCTTGAGGGAGAGCAAGTACTAGATGCCTCCAAAGAACACAAACTCTCTTGGTTATATTTCTCCAGTACTAATTGCTTCTTAGGTTGCTTCACATTGAGGACAAGCCAGATTCTTCATATAAATCTCTGTATAAGGAACAAACATCAGTGATTAAGATCTCCCATTACAAACTGGATAGAGAATAAGATCCTCCTGTCGCCCACTAGGCGCGCACTTTTCCATTACCCCATTGAGATTTGTTATCAAGGGAAATCAGTCTTGGCATTATGTTCAAATTTTCATACTTTTGTTGTGGTTGACTTCTCAATGCTGCTCCTTGTTGGTCTGACCCTTGGGATGCACCAAAAAAATAGTGTATGCTATTATTAGAGAATAAAGGATAAAGAATTGAAATAATGTTCGCTGAATTCAACTTGATGTCTTTGAGATGGGATGCAAGGAATGCATGGATGAAGATGCGATGATTCAACTTGCTTCATTGGATTCCAAAGATTATCTTTGATGGGCTTCCTTTGCAATTTTTAGTTGGACAGTTGACCATGATGCATGGAACTTAGGATCATTATTTCATCTCACCATTAAAATGTCCTTTTAAGTTGTTTTAAGCTGATTGTATTCTGTTCAGTTGTCTATAGAGCACCAGCTGGTCATAGGTAACATAATCTGAGGATGGTCTATTTTAACTGCAGAAAATGTTTGTTTTGATTTTTAAGTCTATGGTTATGATAAGTCGTTCCTCTTCCGAGGACCGCACCTAATCAACTTCTAATGCCAAGTAAGACGTAGTGATTAGCTTTTGAGAGACCATCTTAGACATGGACATATATAGTTCATTATCTGAGAAAGCTCTTACAGTCAGTACTTGAAAGATTCAGCCTTGTGAAGATTAGGACACCAGTTTTAAGGTGTTTATGTATAGAAATACATTGTGTAAGTAACTAATTATAATTACAAATAAAGGGCATATATTGCTCGTTTAGGTAACAACTTCATCAAGAAGGTCTGATATTTTTATACTGGAAGAATGGAATTGTAAAACTTGCAAATATAACTGCTGCGATCAATTTCAGTCTAGGAGCTTTTCCTTGGTATATATAGCTCTTTTTTCGAGAATTTTGATATATATAGCTCGTGTTTGCTTGATCTTTTCACTGCATACTTTCCCTTTTTAAGCATACACTATTGATGCTTTGATAAAACATGAAGCTAGTTCATCTGGTATTAGCTGTCCATTCAGCCAATAAACCATTAGACTATAAGAGGTAGATGTTAAATTTTACAAACTTATATAGAAGACCCTTTGTACATTTCATCATTTTCTTCTTATTTTGAAATGCCAGTCATTTCGATAACATAGTTGCTAATTTTTACTGTAGGATCTGGGCATCTCATCAAACCTTTTTTTTTATGACCATATGCGGTTACATCATGACCTAGACTCTTTGAAGTCATCATATTGTGTCAAACTTACTCATAGTGGATATCAAAGCTTTATCTTCATTGATCAACTAACCAAAGAAATTGAAGACATGAGTCTTGCAATTTTCTCACATCTTTCAGGTTTTTTTTCCTTGTTTTTATTTTTATCAATAATAGTGGGGAAAGACTTGATGATTATGGTTATAGTATTGATCAAAGATGATATACTATATAATAACAGGTAGAAAGGGAAAGGATTACAAAGGGAAACATAGAGGCCAAATAATTGAATAAGAAGACAAACTACAAAAAGCTTCTAAAATGACAAAGAGAGCCAACGAATTCATGAGTAAAAGATAAATCATCAGATATCGCTAAATTCAATAAGACCTTTAAGTTCTTGATATTTGAAGTTGTTTCTTCATGCAAGTGTTTAATCATCGAAATCATCTCCAACAACTATTAGTAAGCTTTAATGAGTTTCTTGATTTTTCAAAATCGTAACAGCGAGCAAGTTATGGCTTGCTATCGATCATTATCCGCAATATGCTTAGCTGATGAAGAAACACTTGTTCTTCCACAAGGAGGGCTTCTTTCTCTCCTGCCACCTCATTAAATCATTATTTTTTAAACGCCACCTACTCATCCTTCACTTCACTCTTCTTAATAAAGAATGGCCATTCCAACTTCTAAGAGAAGTCTAAAAAATTATTAATGTTACTTAAAACCATTTCATGTGCCAAAGTGATGATGTATTACTCCATCCATTTTATATTTTTGGTAAATACATCCTGATTTATTTATTCTTTCTTTATAGCATTTACTTGTTTCTTAGAGAGAGCTTTGAACAGTGATGCCTAAATTTCTTTCAGTGCGCATCTGATGAATATTGCATTGTTAAGTAGGAGAAGCCCATCTTTACATATACATGCAGGAACATGTTTTCATTATTCATTTCGTTCACATGCTTAATAAATAAAAATATATATACGATTTGAGCCTTTGATACATTCTAAATGCTTCCATATCTATCAATAATTAATCAAAAACTTATGATTAGTTCTCTTGTTTTATTTTTCTAACAAGAGTTCATCATCTGTTATATTGCACAATATGAACTTTAAACTTCCATTTAACAGGAAAAAGCAAAAACTAGAAAGAAAATTACAGCTCCTTGTAAACTCATTTTCATTGCACTTCTTAAAAGAGTATCAGAAGCTTGTTTGTACAAATTATATCCCATTAAACATAAAGAAGGGTTAATCAATTTCAAGCAGTGATTGATGGAAATCTACTCTGTTGTCTCTACCTGGATAGCTAACCTGGATATATTTCAACTTTAATAAATGGATTCAACAAGGGAGTAGGATCTTCTACAGGGGAAAGCTTTGAGCCTAACCGGAAATTTAGGTACATATTTACTGGTGATTCACCCGTTATCTTAGCTTTGTTGGTTTCAGTAAAGAATGTCCTTTAAGGAGCATGAATTCTATGGGCATGCAAATTGCCGGCTGTTTTGCCTCAAGAAAAGCCAATAGCAATAGACCACCAATGGAAGCTAGTAGCAGCCTAGCAGGATTTATTGATGACTGATGAAGAACCAGATTTTAGACCTTATGAAAGCATAGGAGACTGTTTTACCTAGATTTTGTCAATCTTTCGATTAAAGGAAATCATAACGGGATTCTTACGAAAACTACTTAGTTTTTGATTTTTATGATCTCAATGTTTTTCATTGAACTCAGCAACTGAATAGTTCAATCTAAAGAGAATAAGCATTATTTGAAAAAACAAACCATGCCAGTAGTACAATTATTTTCCTTCCCTCAAGAAAAAAACAAATTATGATTGTTTGCTCGAGTGTTGCACTTGATGCAGAGTAATTGCACAGCATTTACAAACATAAGCTACTCTAGAGGGAAGCCAAGGAAATGCTCAGAAGAAAAGGTGATAGCAAGTACCAAAGCCTGAGACATCTCTCCTTCACTCTACCCTAAGGGCTTCTGACCTACACTAACAAGCATGTGAGGGGAGAAGCCCTTGAGGGAGAGTGAGTGCTAGATGCCTCTGAAGAACACGTCGTCTCTTGAAGCGTACTTGTGTAGTGCTTGTTGCTTATTAGATTGCCTCATATGAGGACTCATAGGACGCTTTATATAGATCTCTGTATGAGGATAAACATCAGTATGTAAGATCTTCCATAATGCACTAGATGGAGAATAAGATCCTCTTATCCATCCACCTGGACCTTCTCCGTACTCCCATCGTGATTTCATTTCAAGGGAAATCGATCCTAGCATTGTGCTCTAAACTTTAGCTTGTGATTGACCTCTCAAAGCTACTCAACGTGATTGAGTTTTATGGTAGCTTTTATGTTGTCTTCTGGAGGACTTAAAAGAGGTTGCATTGTATGATTCGGATATGGGGACCCTTCTGAACTGGCCCTTGGGATATATGAGGAGTTAGCTTATTCTATTATTAGAGAATAAAGTTTGAAGAATTGGAATCATGTTAGCTGAATTCAGGTTGATATTCCCCCCATATCTCTAACAAAGGATAAGATGATTCCCGAACTCATTTCCTTGGCATGCAAAGGTTTTCCTTGATACATTCCCATCACCATTCAGATACAGGTAGGTGGCAGTTACGCGCGACTTCAACGTCAGAGAGAGCAAACCTACTCGTAAAACATGCAATCCTTTATAGTTTCAGGCAATCTGTCCTTTGGTTCGGTTGTCTCGAGTCCAAGGCATCACCCCAGATATATATACTATGGTTCAACAACATGACCACTCCGTGATCACGATGTTGTTGAGGCATTGTACTTCAAAACTCTACATCTTAATTAATTCTAACCTATGAGTTCTATTACAGTAAATTGTTTCCAAGGACCGCTGCAAAAAATTGAAAGTAGTTAAGGTTGAGATCCAGGCAATGCTCATGAATCATGATCCGAGAATGCATCCACACGTAGCTTTCAACCTTGTGTGGACACCACCTTTTTTATACGTTAAGACACTAGATTTTAAGGTGTTCATGTACATTATCTACGTAGCTCAACACTGTTGCAAGTACAAAATAAGCATGTTGATACTACCTTATTGGTGATCTCCTTCGTCAAACATGTGTTGTATTACAGCTGAAACACGCCGGACTAATATTGCATGGCTTGGTTCCTTCGAAATTGTTATTGAGAGCACCATCTGACGGTGAAATTGCTCCCACAGCTTCTTATGCTTGCAAGCACTGATGCATTTTGTTATAGCTTGATCTCCCCTTATATTCAAAAAATAACAAATAAAAAAAAGAAGAAAACTGTGTATATCTACTGAAATGAACAACTGATGCCGCTTGTGAAGTTATTATTCATTGTTTTGCATGAATATCCTCCTAAATATTAAATTTTTCATGAATACCTTTCTAAAATTAATATTTGCATGTATACCTTCGTAAAACACTTATTTTACTAATCTACTTTTTTTTTATCCTTGTTTTTGCATATGTACTCACGCTATCTAATACCTTTAAAAATTAACGATTTCAGATTAAAATTAAAATGATTAAAATATTCTTAATGGGTAGATGTGCAAAAAGAAATATTTATAAGGCGATTGTGATTGAAAATAAAAAATTAATTTCAAAATTTTATTTTATTTTTAATTAAAATAAACATGGCTTTTATTAAATATGTTAGAAGAACCGTTATTAGGGGCATTTGTGCAAAAACAGTATTTTATGAGGGTACAGAAATAAATATAAATTTTAAGAGGGTATTTACATAAATTTAATTTTTAGAAGGGTATTCATGCAAAAAAATCCTATATTTTTATTTATCAGCCTATGAAATTTTTAGATTTGCATATTAACTCTTGTGTTTTCTTATATTTATATTTTAATTTCTGAAATTTTGTTAGGTTAAATTAACTAGACGATAACAAAATATTCTGCTTATATTCTTCCAGCGGTATTGATTTTATATTTTTTATTTTCCTATTTTTATCTCTATCGCTTACACTTAGTCAACCCCTTAATCCATGCCACTCAACAGTTGGATTTTATATTGATTTTATATCAACTCTCTAAATTCCAAAATGCTTGCCAGCGAAATGGGCCACATCCCTTACTAATAATGTAAGATTGAGCCTCGTAAGAATGGCTAAGACAATTATCGGCCCAGTTTTATTGAGAACAGATCCAACCCGACCCAATCGAGCCTAGTTGACTCACCATGGACCGGTCCAAGCCTGGTGATGCTACATCTCACCATGGATCGGTCCTGGGGCATTTGAAGATGATTATTACCCAAAGAACGCCAAGATGTTAGCTTATTGTGCTCGCCCTGTTGGAAAACGCTTGCAGTATTTATTTACGGGAAGGCCCGTGAA
Organism: Phoenix dactylifera; assembly: GCF_051530095.1. Lineage (NCBI taxonomy): Eukaryota > Viridiplantae > Streptophyta > Magnoliopsida > Arecales > Arecaceae > Phoenix > Phoenix dactylifera. Next base: position 28,502,549 of record NC_143197.1, read on the forward strand.
GATCCGTGTAGGCGTATGTTTAGTTTCATATCGATTATTCGTTAGATAGATTTTGGATACTTATACAAAATCAAAAAACTCAAATAATACATTTTAATTAGTTTTTTTGGATGAGATCCTGAGTTATTTCAAATAGTATCAAAGTGGACTTGGCCTATAATCTATGTGGACTAGAAGACATTGCAGCATGAATTTATTAGAATTGACTACTAGCCGATCATGGTGCTTGTAATTAAATTTGAATGAATTTGAACTCTTAACCTCACGTGGATTTGAATGGATCAGTGTAGGTATATGTTTAGTCCCACATCAATTATTTGTTGGATCGATTTTATATATTTATATAAAATTAAAAATTTTAAAAAATATTTTTTAAAGTCAAGGCCAAAGCCACGGTGCCCGCGCTAAGTACACGTTTTTTTTATATATATACAAAGAGAGAGGACGCCAATCAGGGCGCCCGAGAAACTTACGTGGCGAAAAGGTATTGGGAGGCACACGTGCGGCTTGAGGCCTCTTCGCCAGAAATGTTGCAACGCCCAACAATGATACCAAAATGGATCGCCGGCCTTCATGTGTCTGGGGAGGAAAGATGAGAGAATGAAGTTTAAATGACACTTATTAGAATTGGAACGAGTCGAATGAATGACACACATCCTCTAAATCATAGACCGGCAATTATTAATTGATACTTTTAAATTTTCACAGAGACATCAACAATTGAAGCGATATCATTAGTTGATATTATTTGCACAGTATTATCGAACTAATGCTATCTAGATAGCAGGTAATCCGTGCCTTCGATGAGGTTGATGAATGGTAATACATGGTGGGGTGAGGTTATGGGATGGATTGGCCACCGGTTTCCCTCTGAACGCTTGCAACAGGGAAGGTTTGGTATCGCAATTGGGCCCCCAAGCACTCCTTCCATTTGGAGTTGTTTCAATTCACGTGGTTCACGCCTAGAAGTCCAATTTTGTCATATTATCACGTCGCTGTCGGCCGTGCGTCCTGCACCCAAACCCTGGTCCCCGCGTCATTATTTTTTACCGGTCGTCATTGGCTCATTGCACCTTAGTTCAATCATGCGATCTTGGTTAATTTTATGTGTTTTCTATTTTACTAATTAAATGCCATTTACTTATTACCCTCTGATTCTAATCACCCAACACTAATCACATGGAATGGAAAATGTGAATGAGGGGCTCCACTGTTAAAATGGAGATCTCTATTATACTTTCATGGTCCATGATAAATGGCTTTCCAGGTGCAACATTTTGCTCCACTTTTTATTTCTCCTCCGAGAAAGAGGAACGAGAAAATGCTAAGACTTAATCTTGGATGATGCATCTTCAAAAATCTAGACTTCAATAACTATAGTGTAAATGGGTCCCCTCCTCCCTTTCTTTTAATAGAAATTTTATAATGCAAGAATTTTCTAATCTCACATGTGTGGCCATCGATGTGATTAGCAATATTTACACTCGATGTTTAGTAGCCATGCATGATGTAGATATGAGCAGTGCTTGATCTATAAGCATATGATATTAATGGCTCCCTCGTCACATGAATTTTGCTCATCAACTTGGATATTGTACATATCATGAATTCATGCTTGATGTATCGTGGTAATCCCAAACAAAAGAATTTCTTGGGCAGTATTTTTTATTTATATCATCAAGCTTTTGCACATGAGATCAGGGTAGGTTCCAAATGAATTTCACGTAGCTACGTGTAGTAAAACAATTGATTTAAGAATCTATGTTGGTTGTTTGCCACTCAAACACATCTCCATGCATTTGTCCACTTATCAATAAATTCTCCTTAATCCCATCTATGACCCATCAATTGTACATAAATTTCTAGCCTTTGTTTGCATTTGTTGGGAGAACAGGTGGGAGATCCATTTTCACTGATATTACCTAGATCTGGATTTCTAGGGATGTATTATCTAATTGTTAAATAACATCTGATTGCTAATTAAACAAAGTAATGTGATCACTGAGACCAGCTCCTGTTCACTTTGGTCTTTGTTTTCATTATTTCATTCCTATAATAAGATTATGTTGATTGGCTTGCTAGCTTTCAACATATTAAAAAAAAAACCTTTGCTTATGCATGATAGATACTTATGATGCAATACATTATATTAAATATTAATATATTTATTAAACTCATTCATTGAGTCAATGTTTTGTTTGCATGGAAAAGTAGTTGATAATGATCATAGAATGATAATGATAAGTAGTCAAAGGCTAATCTTGAGTCTATACCATGCATCACTAGTCCATAATACATCGTGAATTAATCATCTACCTTGGTTTCCTTAAATTGAGATTATGTGCCATTTTTCTAGTATCTTTGTTAAAAGATTGCTATATTACCAAGTATGTAATATAACTTTGGATAAAAAAATTTATAGTTAGTGTACTATTAAAACATTATCATTGTTTACATCTATTGTTTGCTCCTAATTGCTGTTAAGCATGTCTTGAATAAAATTGTTTGATAAATTAATATTCATAGAGTTAGTTTTAATTAATTGAGTAAAGTTTCGATGGTGATGATTATAGTCATGACATAACCTGTATTTAATTAGTCTCAAAAACTGTATTCCGCTTGTGGGACAATTTTATTAAAATTATCCATCTGACAAATATCTTTAATCATCATTATACTAATTGCATTAAAAAAATATAGAAATACCCGTCCAAGTTTGGGCTATTTACATTTAAACCTTAAAAGTTTAAGAGTACCAATTAATCATTAAAACTTCAAATTTGTTACAATATGGTCAGTCGTCCATCTAGATTTTGACACCATTGATAGAGTGAGAAAGAAGATAAAAATACCTTTGATTCAAAAGAACCGGTTTGTAGCTTTCTCGAGATCTCAAAATGCTCCATTCAAGATCATTCATCTATCTATAGAGATCTTAATCTGCTACATCCTCTATCTATTTGCTTGCATAATTTTTAAATTTCTCTATTGCTATCATCCATCCACTTATATAGATATCAAAATACTCCATCTTTTGTCATCCATCTAATTGCACAAATATCAAAGTACTCTATCCTCTATCATGTATATGTTTACACAGTTGTCAAAGCGCTATGTTCGTGTGACTCTTTTCTCTTCACCTTTCAATTTGCATCAAAATAAAAGCTCTTGCTAAACTAGCGGAAGGATGGTTCTAGGATTTTTAAAAAAATTACTTATAAGGTGAAACCTCACGTGATAACATTTAACAATGATGGCTATATAATATTGCAACAAATTTAAAGTTTTAGTAGTTATTTTATTATTTTTTAACTTTTGAAATCTAAACGTAAATAGTTCAATTTTTAAAAAGTATTTATAAATTTAATTTTCTATATATATATATATATATATATATATATATCAAACCGTCCATCATATTTGATCAGGAATATTAATAAATCTTCCTTTGGTTGGACCGTCGGTTGAGAAGATAGATCATAATGGTTAATGCCTTGCTATAAATATCCGTGCGAACAGTTGTCAAGTTTGAAAATTCCAAGGAGAGGAAGCTGCAAAGGCAAACACGTCGCTGCGATCAGTCCTGCCGCTACGAAAAGAATACCACCGCTTCGCTCCCATCTCAAACCCTAGAACCAATAAAAGACTCCCCTTTTTTGGAGAGATCCGACTTTCCAATTCGAGTTTGCTTCATTTATTCCGTCCATCCTTAAATAGCGATCAATATCACACCAATCGGTTATCTTCAAAATCTGATCTTTCGAGGGGAAAATTAGCTATCTAGACGCTGTTTTTCTTGGATTTTTGAGCTGCCCGCAGAAAAATTTGGTTTTCTGATCTGATTTTTCTTTCTAGATCTAGTTTCTGAGCTAAAGATTGGATTTTTATGATCGTGGTTTGTCTAATTGAAGTTTTAGACGTATCGATCTGGATTTTTCTCCCTAAGTGAGCTTTTAGGGTTGAGTTTAACTTATCGTTTTTCTGGGAGACTACGGTTGGGTTTTTGGATGTGGGGAACAATGAGAGGAAAGCTGTGGTTTTCGGTCTGGGTTCTGTTTCTCTGGGGCTCTTCTTTGGGGAGATTTGTGGTAGAGAAGAATAGCTTGAAGGTGACTTCACCTGAATCACTGAAAGGGATCTATGAGTGTGCTATTGGGAATTTTGGTGTTCCCCAGTATGGTGGGACGATGGTCGGGATCGTGGTCTATCCGAAGGCGAATAGAAAAGCTTGCAGCAAATTTGATGATTTTGACATCTCCTTCAAATCTAAGCCAGGAAGTTTCCCCACTTTTCTTCTTGTGGACAGAGGAGGTGAGATTTGATGTTATTTATACTAAATTTAATTTAGTTTGTGTTTCATTTTGATCCATATGATTTTCCATCAATACGGATTTTCTTGAACTTTTTGGTGCGATCTTTTTCTGCTTAATCTTGAATTGACGAGGAAAAAAAAAATTTGTTCAACTATAACTGTGCAGATATTTTTTTCTTTTTTTCATTCGGCTGGGTTTAAATTGTTGCAGTGATATTTTTCCCTCTTGTTGCTGTTTTTTTTACCATAAAGTGGTCTTAACTTTTTGATTTTTAGTTTCATGTAGTGCATGCCTTATGTATTTGCTCTGGTAAAACAACTATTAGGAAATTTAAAAAATTGGGCTGCTTTATGTTATGTTGGGCATCTTTTTAGCTGGAGTCCACATATGTTAGCTCTTGCTCCTTGGGTTGGTTTATGTTGTTTGAGTACATGTTTGGCCATTGATTGTGATAGTGGAGTCTGAGAACTGATTCATGAAGTTGCTAGCTATTAGATGTTTCCATGTTCAGCATCTTTAACATGGTTTTGGTGACATATATTTGCTCATGAGAATGTGGATCTTCTCCTAATTATAGAAGGCAGTCTGAAGAACTGATTGAATTTGGGAGCTAGGTATGTCAAAAGCTAGATGTCTACATCATGCTGAAAATGCAAAAGCTTTCTATTTCTTTGAAGAGTGCTTCATATGATCATCTGTAATTGATTGAAGCAGCCCACCAATGGAATCATACTCACTCCCAAGTATAGTTTGATATTCAAGCACATTATGAATGTTGGCACTTCCCTTAGCAATTCTATTTGATTTCAAGTTTTTAATTTTTTAAATAGAAAACCTTATTTTGCTAATTGCATTTTCTTCTGAACATTGCAATGCAGACTCATCTGCAGTTTGCAATTCATATCTAATGATGACAGGCTGTTGATGTTGAGTCTCTTAATATATTGGTTATTTTAGGTGCCTCCATGTGAACTAACTAATATTCAATTTGTTCTCATGATGAGCAGATTGCTACTTTACGGCAAAGGCATGGAATGCACAGAATGCAGGAGCTGCTGCAATCCTTGTTGCTGATGATAAGGTAGAACCTTTAATAACAATGGACATGCCTGAAGAAGAAAGTGGCGGGGCAGATTATCTTCAAAACATCACAATTCCTTCAGCACTTATTAGCAAGAGCTTTGGTGATAATCTAAAAAAAGCACTAGATAATGGTGACATGATTAATGTCAATTTAGATTGGAGGGAATCTCTACCTCATCCTGATGAGCGTGTGGAGTATGAGTTTTGGACCAACAGTAATGATGAATGTGGCCCAAAATGTGACAGTCAAATTGAATTTGTAAAGAGCTTCAAGGGACCAGCACAAATACTGGAGAAAAAGGGCTATACCCAGTTCACACCACATTACATTACTTGGTACTGTCCTGAAGCTTTTATCCTGAGCAAACAGTGTAAATCGCAGTGCATCAACCATGGCAGATATTGTGCCCCTGATCCAGAACAGGACTTCAGCAGAGGCTATGATGGGAAAGATGTGGTGATCCAAAACTTGCGCCAGGTCTGCGTATTTAAGGTTGCTAATGAAAGTGGGAAGCCTTGGCTGTGGTGGGATTATGTGACTGACTTCTCAATCAGGTGCTCGATGAAGGAAAAGAAGTACACAAAGGAATGTGCTGAAGAAGTAATCCAATCACTGGGTAAGTTTGACAGTTCTTCCTACTATCTATGCTGTTTGATAGGTTGCTTTACTGATGAGGGAAAGCAGATCTGTGCTAGTGAAGCAGGATCAGATGATTTTTGATGGTTTTTACAGGTGTTGATCTCAAGAAGATAAATAAATGTGTTGGAGATCCTGATGCTGATGAAGAAAACCCTGTGCTTAAAGCTGAACAAGATGCTCAGGTGAGCCTGACATTCTTGTACTAGGTTATAATATCTTAATCATGTCTATGGCATTATCTATCCACCTGATTTATTACTTATATCTTGTAATTTCGAAATTTAGATTGGGAAAGATTCACGTGGTGATGTTACCATACTACCAACCCTTGTCATTAACAATAGACAATACAGAGGTGTGTTTTACAAGCAATTATGATGTGCACAGTGGTTCTATAGGACTTTGGTGAGCATTTCTTTAAATCACTTGTTATTGTTAGGTAAGCTGGACAAGGGTGCCGTGCTTAAAGCAATCTGTGCAGGTTTCCAGGAGACCACTGAGCCAGCTGTTTGTTTGAGTGAAGGTAGCTGAGATTTATTTGTAACTTGTGTTGCATTGCTAATCTCATGATATATGTGTAGGAGATTTGTTTGTATTTATTTCTTATTTGATGTTGATTTTGCAGAGATAGAGACAAACGAGTGCTTGGAAAACAATGGTGGATGCTGGCAAGATAAAGCTGGAAATATCACTGCTTGCAGGGTATTTGTTTTATCATGCATCATGTTTCGTCCCTTAATGTATTAAATCTGTGTTTTTGTGCCATAATTTTGCATATCACAGGATACTTTTCGTGGAAGAGTATGTGAGTGCCCTGTCGTGCAAGGTGTAAAGTTTGTTGGTGATGGATACACCCACTGTAGAGGTATGCTATTGATCAAATCATTAAAAGGAGCTCCAATTATGTATTTATCTATTGTTCCTAATGTTAAGTTGTACTAGGTAGCATTTGGATCAATCAGGTATCTGCTCTGTGATGTACTTGTGCTTTGTCAGTATTTATTATAAACAAATGGACATGTATCATGCATTTGAAGCATGGCTGCTCCATATATCTCCAATATGATGTAGCAGCAAGATGCTGCTAATCCCATAGCACCTAAACTTCTCCATCTAAACTTGATTGTCTCAAACAGTCATTAGGCTATCCTGTTTCTTGATAGTTAATGTGTTGCGGTGAGTTCCAATACTGATATGAGCAGCATGTTGACTCTTAATAATAGTCGTGGTCATCATTGTCGTTAATCTAAATTTTAGGTATTACTTTTTCCACCCAAGGTGACTGATAATGTTGTCATATAATAACTGTATAACGTCCATTTCAACTCCTAACCTAAGCCTGAGGTTGAGACTGTCGGCTTTCTAGTTTTTATGATCTTTTATGCTTAGACACTCATAAGATATGCATATTCAGATTTTGATACAAGCTCAAAAATTAGACTAGACATAAGACAAATATATCACTTATGTTTAAATATTCCAAGTCTCTTCAGTGTCTAATTAGAGAAAGGTAAGTATATGTATTGAGTCAAATGCAATTTATGGATTTTTTTTTTTTTTTTTTGGTCTGAAGTCTAAATATTTGTCAACCACCATAATCGTGTTTTGAACATGCCATCTCATCCTAAGAGCTTAAATGGAGAGAACTATGAAAGCACATGACATGCTTCTTTCTAAAACAATTTCATTATTTGTAAACAGTGTATACCTGATATTTTTTGTTTGTTTTGTTCTGTATGTTTTTCAGTTCAAGTGAGTTGTTGTTGTTGTTCTACATAAATAATCAATGCTTTCTGGATCAGTAAGATAGCAGAAGATTAAGATTTATCAGTTATCATTGGATCAACAATTTAAATTTTATATGCATTTGTAATGGAGACCATGAAAGATGCTCATCTTAAAAGGAAAACCATGCTACTGGCTTCGACAGGGTCAAATTTGATGACTTATTACGAGATAAACCTTGGCTTTGAGAACCAGAGGATTATCTGGAAATCCCATAAGTGATCTGAGGGATATACAAGTTGCAGCAGATAAAAATATTTTTGTGAGATTGATTTTCAACCCTGATTTTTGCTGTGAATCAATAGGATGGTTTTTGATGAACATTTAGAAGTTTTTAGAACCTTGATTGTATCAAACCAAACCAGCAATACTTATCCCTTCAGGAGTGGTTGGCAGTGTAGATGAACATGCGATCCATCAAAAGTTCGAGAACATTATACAACTAGCTCCCCATCTTAGAGCGATTTGAATGCACTGTAAATGCCTCCTTTGTGCAAAGCTGATGATTTGTTCGCCATGAAGGTGCTCTCACAGGCATATCCAAATGTCCAAATTTATCTCAGTTCTTGAACGAGGCAACTTTCATAAATGTCAAATTTTGCTGCCTTTTCATGTCTTTTCATTTATAGGCTCATCTTTTTGCTGTCAATATAATTTGCATCCTTTAGAAGCAAAATCACCATGTACAACCATCAATTTGTGGAAATGAACTTTTTGTACTTCAGCTTCTGGATCTGGACGGTGTGAAATTAACAATGGAGGCTGTTGGAAGAAAACCAAAGATGGCAAGACATTCTCTGCCTGTGTCGTAAGTGTTTCAGAGGAAGGGCTATTTTGTTTTAAAGAAAACATATTTATTTAAGCGTGTCCTTCAATTATAAGAATTTTATTATGGATAATGCAGGATGATGGATGCAAATGCCCACCCGGCTTCAAGGGTGATGGGGTCAACACTTGTGAAGGTATTTTCTTACATGAGCTCCCTTGTATTTTTGAACAACTTAACTAAAGATTTATCTGTTTAGCTAGCTTTCGAACTTTCTGGGTCGCTTCTTTTTGGACATAAGGTTATGCATGCATGTGTATAAATCCAATCGTGTTCATTTTGGCGTTCTGGTTCAGTTTGCACCGCTGAAAGGTTCTCAGGGTTGCTGCAGACATGGCATTCATATGCTTGAGTTCTCTATTTTATTATGCATTTCTAATCGTAATTCTTTTCAGATATTGATGAATGCAAAGAAAGGATTGCTTGTCAATGTTCAGCATGCAAATGCAAGAACACGTGGGGAAGTTTCGAGTGCAGCTGTAGTGGTGATCTGTTGTACATTAAGGAGCATGACACATGCATAAGTGCGTATTTGTTGTATCTCATATTTTAAATGTTTGACGCCTTTTTCTGTAGTACAAAACCAGAGTAATGAGAAATGTATATAAATATTTTCTCGACAAGAAACTACTTATAAACATCAAGGTGCAGCAAAGTATCAAACTTTTACATATTATATTACTAGAAGTGCATGAACATTAAGCTGGGGTCAAAAAAGGATTAGTTGGCATCTATGGTCTTGGACTTTTAACATTGTCATCTTAGTCATGTATCACTACACCAGTTTCTAAATATGATGGATCAGTGAAAGGATTTTCAGCTGCAAAATTTTATTTTGGAGTTTTCCTTCCCTAATAGGTTGTAACAGTTAATAGTATTGCTATGCCAGTTTGTCTTATTCAGTTGGGGTTGTGTGTTGCATGTGGAAATGTTGTCCAGGTAAAAAGGCAGCTGCAGAGATTGGCTGGAGCTTTTTGTGGGTTATTTTCTTTGGTCTGGCAGTAGCAGGAGTGGGAGCCTATATGGTGTACAAGTACAGAATCCGGGTAAAGCCTTGCTTGCTAACCTTATCAACTTTGCTAAATTTTATCATCTTTCTGTACATTTATTCATGCTTGATGCTTTAAAGTTTTGAATATGCTTGCATTAATAAAAATGTGTTCTTTTCTGCAGTACTTTTAAAGAGAAAATAGTCAAATATGTGAAATCTTTTTTTTAAATCTTTGCGTAATCTGTATTCTGTACATTAATCTATTATGCAATACAAAGCTGCTTGATTTATGCATGCATAAGTTAGACTCTGTACAGGTTCAGATTTTTGCTTTCGTTTAATGAATAAATATTCTAGACCAGCAATCTGATTTTGGTTCCATATTTTTGGTCAGAGCTACATGGATTCAGAGATACGTGCCATCATGGCTCAGTACATGCCATTGGACAATCAAGGGGAAGCCCCCAATCATATCCCTCATGGGGACATCTGAGTTGCAACAGCCTCTTGCGGGAAGGAGAGCGATTTTACAAAAACAACAAATGCTTGTCTGCCACCCAGTTGCCTGTTTAATTGGGTTGTATTTGTACTAGTGGGGCTAGGTTTCGCTCAGGTTGGTATTGTTGCTACTCCCTTGATTATGGGGAATCTAGGCAGCTTTAGTGTAAATTTGAAGTTCGTTCTTGCCACCATTTTAATCTCTGAAGTGGTGGTGCAGGTCTGTAATGCTCTCCTGCTGTTGTAACTTTTGCACCACATATCTACCTGATGAATAATGTGAATTTCTCCCTCATTAAATTGTCAGATAAAGCAAAATTGAATCTTATGATGTTGCTTGAGGGTGTTATGGTTTGTCAGGTGAATTTCTTACTGATTATTGGGGTGGAAACAATTTCCTGATCTGGGTACGAGTAACCGGAGTGGGTTACTTGCACGACTTAATCACAGGCTGAACACTTTGTGACAAGGTTGTGCTTCACTGTTCCCTTCTAGTGTGGGGTGCCCAGATTGCTTAAGGGAAATTGCTTGCTGAGGACTTTGTTTTATAGTTTTCTTTTGGTTAATTAATGTGGTTGCACTAGAGATTGAGCATTTTTATGCCAACCGGTTCTATCATTTTTTTTCTTATTAGATTTTTCTGCTAGCTTGAGGTTGCTCTAGTGCTCATTCCTCTGATATCGGTGCAAGTCTTGCAACCAACCGTGGCTCCACTTTCAGCCTTAACCTCTTCTCACAGGTCAGAGCAAGTGTAGAATCATGAATAGAGATGGGAATTATGATTTGCCTGATTTCTATGTGAAATTTTACAAATATTTTCTGCTTTTTGGGGGAGTAAATTTGGATTATAATACCAATCTAGCAAAAATGCATCGGTGTGAATCACAAAATAAAATTTGCAAAAAATAAGAAGGGATATCAATCAGTGCTTTCATTTTTCTGTAAATATGCATCGTTTTAAAAGAATATATCACTTCTCTATAAATATGTATGTCTTAAAAGAATATAGGATGGAAGCCATTCTCCTACAGTCCTGAATCAATGGCTGGGAATTGATTTCAGAAATTGGTGGATTCAATAGCCACCTAATCACAATCAACAAGTCCTATTCAAGAATAATACGATTTGCCCTCAGATATTATTGCATACAACAGTCCTTTCCATGCCCTATGCAACTCAGCAATTGCAACCATTATCTTAAAACTAGCTGCAATCATTGCACCGCAAACTAGCTCTACGAAAGTCACCCGTGCACTGCTTCGGCTTCTAATATAGAATATTTTCTGCTTTCACTTGTCATTTTGGAAATTGAAGTAGGGCCTCTCAGGATGGCCGAACAGCTTGTGCGATGAGCATTCCCTATGTGGCTAGTAGTTGGACGATGATGGAGGCAGGGAGCAAGAAAGTTTTCTAATTAAAAAAGTTCCTTGGAAGAGGAGGAAGATATAAATCATCATTCAGATTGAATGGGAAATCCTGTTTTTTATTTTCTGTTTCAGGATTATGTGCTTGGGTGAGTTTTGGATCTCAGTGTTTCTTCCTCTAGACTGCTTATTTCCTCATATCCTGCAAAAGAACACGCACTGCGAATGGCTTGTGCTTGTTCCTGTAAATTACTCTTAACGGATCTCAGCTCGACCAGTACTTTAAAAGAACCAACGTCAGCTTGCTGCCCCTAGTCCTTACTGACATGGACGAGAGACACTTGGTTCTCTGCGAGAGACCGTGGAAAAGGCTTTCATCAAGCTGAGCCAAAGATCAAATGCGTATTTCTTGAGACTGCCTGCGTTTGGGGATCAGCACCGGCAACATGCATAAGTGATAACCTTTACAAATGGTGGGGGCGGAAAACACTAATTAGTCTGCAGAATTGGGGTGTTTTCTGAGGCCATGCAAATTTGCATCCTGAAACACTGCAAAGCAACACAGCAAACTTCCTACAAGGCGAGCTTAATGGTGAAATTGGTACGATGTTGCAAATATCATTTATGGGTCACCCAACATTAGCAGCCGCCAGTAACAGTGATCTGATAGCTATGGTTGAGATCTGAATACTTGTTATGAGAGCTACGAGAACAGCATACAAGGAACTGACCTGATTAAATTTGCCAAAGATATGTTCCTCGAAATGGTGCCTGGCGCATCGAGTTACACACGATTGGCCCTATAACAGCACCTGACAATTGGACAAATGGAAGGTGCTATGTGGGCTATTTTCCATGAAGATCAAAATTCTAGGGAAATCTGTGGAATTACTGGAGTTACATTACATGCCTAAGAAGAAAAGGAGAGAAGTTCTTCTTGATTCAAGGATGGGAGATCCTCTCACACAGAAAGCAAATTCTACAGACCATCAGAATCCAGCTTTTTATGCCTGATGACAGAAAAAAGAAATCAAGAAATTAGAAGAAATCCTAGTGAAAGAGAAGGCAAGACAAAAAGATGGTGAGCGCTCACTCTTCCTGCTGCTGAACACTGAAATTGACCTATTTATTCCTGATGCAACATTTTTAAAACATCCAAGAGTTAGATATCAGATAAGACTTAAGAGGTCAAATAGGACGGGATGAGATGACTCCAATATTTCAGAAAAGCCAACATATTTGATGTAATAACTAACCTCTACCCAGACCATTAATTCTCTGATCTTTCTTCTGTGGCTGTACCTTTATAGCGACTGTCCATTAAGATCCAGTAAACATAGGAAGCTACCATTGCTCCACTGCACTCCATAAGTTTAACAGTCAGAGCACAAATTAAGATACCCAAGCCAAAATCGAGACAAGGTGGCCACAAAAAAAAGTAGACGTTACTAACCGAGGAATGAATCTCTTGGGGCCTCGGGTTGCAAGCAATTTGTGAATTTAATAAATTGAAAGTATTGCTAACATCTTCATGGAAGTATATAAAAACTGCACAAGAACTTTTTATGATATTTTTTGACGAACCATATATGCACCTTTTCTATCAGTAGGGGAAAAAACATGGACCTCACAGAGTTGGTCCCCATTCACAGGGACAAAAATAAAGAAAAAGGAAAAATTACATATTTTCAAGCATGAAAGATGTTAAATCTGCTGAGATAAATGACCATGATATTCAATGGCAATGATTAAACTATAATCAAAATTTGTCTGTTAACTAGATAAAGACGAGTGGCTTGCACATGCTTGGCAAAACACCTATCACACATTATACTAGGAGGGTTTGTTTATCTACTAAAGCAAAGTTAAGAGTGAAAATGACAATAAAAACTGTGATGTTCAGAAACAGCTTAGGCAGTTGATTTAAGTGCGTAGAAGATTTTATTACCAAATGATCACTCTTTATAAAGACAAGCAACCAAGCAAAATTCAGTTCACCAAACAAAGAAACATCCAGGAAAATAAAACCAGAACAAAAGAACAAACTACACTATTGGAAATGATCGCCAATTTGCTAAAGATTGAAACACTTTCATATTAGAATCAAAGTTGAGGAAAAAGAACAGTTTTTTCATTACGAAACATCACCAGTGTCTCACACATGCGATGCACATGATTAAAATGAATGAATGGTTGTGATATTTGATTAAAAATTATTTATAGAAGCTAAATAGCTGCAATTTATTTTGTTGATGATACGCAAGAATGCTTATTTGATTTGCCAGTTTCGAGGAACAAAGATTTATTGAGAGTCATTTATTTCTTCTTTCATTCTCATCATTGTATTATGGATCATCAGTTATACAGGATCAAAGAATTCAAATAATACTTTTCAGCTAGTCTTTTTGGGTAAGATTCTGGGTTGTGACAAATGGTATCAGAGCAGACCCGACCCATAACTTATGTGGACTGGAGGACACTGCAGCACAAATGTATTTGAGCTAACCATGAGCTAATTGTAGTGTTTGTGTTTGGATTTGAATGTATTTGGATCTTTAGCCAGACAAGGACGCTAAGGCTTAAACGGGGAGAGTATGTAACAACCTGTGTGGACGTATTTAGTCCCACATTGGTTATTCGCTGGAGAAATTTTGGATACTTATACAGGATCAAATAACTCAAATAATACCTTTCAGCAAACCTTTTTAGGTAAGGTCCTAGGTTATGACACATATTCAAAGCATCTTGTTTATAAATAATAATAGGAGATGCAGTGAAAATATAATGGATTCCCAGACATCTGCGAGTGTTAGTTTGTGTCATTAAGTCAAACATCAAAGTTTCCTAATTCTGTCATAAAAGTTTAAAGATGATCCTTTCTTTAGTTAGAATAAAACAGTGAAAAACAGCAGCAAAGGTAACCAACTCAAGTTTTTTAACACTAACCTGATGATGATCATTAAACGAGATGGCAATGATCTCCTCTGCAAGGTAAGAAATAAGTCATTACAATCAGGCTTATTTTCTATCTTGTTTCAGACAAACCTACATACTCCAAATATATTTTAAGCCATTCTAAGGTTTAAAACTAGAAAAACTTTCACCTGACAGAACAACAACCACTCATTTATGCTGATAATCGACACAATTGCTGCACCACCAGAGTTGTAGGTCAATTAATGTGATTCTAAAAGTCAATATGCCAGAGAATAAAGAAGGAATTGACAATGAATAAAATAGTTATTCTTTCACACTGAATTTAAACTCGAGATGATGATTGAAGAAATATCATCTAAAATCAGAATCAATGAATGATGATGTAACACATTAATAATTAAAGCCCCCAAAAGTTAAAACAGCATGATAACATAGATCGATCATTTCTCTCTGCAGTTCTATCTTATCTTTTTACATGTAGCTTGAAAATACGTCCTGCTGACTGATGCTGTTTCATCATACAGGTGTACAGCAAGTCTATCAACCAGATTCTGCTTGCATAATGTATGGAGCAATTATAGCATGTTGTAAGTCATATATTTTGGATGATAAAAAATGATCTTGCATTGAAATATACTGAAGTGAAGGGTAACGAGATCCTTAATTTTGAAAAGTAATCACCTATTTCAAGCCACTCTTTTGGGCAACAAGTATTAATACCACTTCACACCTGTCAAGCTATGAGGACAGATTTAATTTCTTGCTCATACGTTGATTAGTACGACAACAAATAGAGATACTGGTGCAGTGCAGATGTGCAGCACATCCATATGCATGATTTCTCTGCATATACAAGCGTGCATCTTTTATGAGAGGTTTCTCAAACTTAACATATATTTCACCACTTTCTCCTACTTTGTAAATATCACAACATGCATTCAGTCTTTGCCCTATCTGTTCTCTTTAAAAAACAGCATTATCAGCCACGGCTACAAAGATTTGGGAACTTTGTGAAGCTAATTACTTGCAATTTAAACCCATGAGAAATATTAGGAGCATTCTCATGATCTGCATGGTACACGTGAATCCTTTCCCCCTGTCAGTATCAGCAACTTTTAAGGCAAAATTGACTGCTTAGAGGTTTCAAATGTTTTTTTTAGGATGTGAAAGACATTTTACCATCATAACAATACATTTTAATTAGTTAATGTTATTGATAATTTTGCAGTCTTAAACACCTTGTTACAAAAACCAAAACTGTCTCCTCACAATGCCCTTTATCAGATCAGGGAGAGAGATCCTCGCATTCAAAGAAAGCCCAAAAATTGGCACACAAAATCCCCACTAAACCTCCTCCTCGATAAGGGGACCATCATGTTCCTTGTCATTGAAGGAATCACCATGCTATTCGGATCCATTCCTACTTCTTAAGTCATTATTTTCTTTCCAGATTTTATGTATCTCATGTGCTACAAGATGAAAAGCATTAACTAGAGCATTCTTCCTTTTCTTTACCCAACAACCTTTTTTGGAAGAATCCATACAAACGCACAAACTAGTCTTCATTGGAACACACATGGGAGAACCAATCTGTCAGAGCCATTATCAAAACTTAAAAGATTCATAACATTATGTTGCACATTTCCTTTTTCTTTTAAGGTTTTGGATGTCACACCTCAAGCTACGTGGGCCTACTTAACTGTGCATACCACTTGAAATTGTGCATTTGCAACCGATCCACAACCAAAACCATGCTAGAGCCATGATTGCCCACTCTTCACCATTAGAAGCAATACAAGTCATCATCTCCCGTAAACACAGTGAGAGTCATTTCAACTGATGGGCTCAGCCAATATGGTGCATCCCATTCAAGTATGTCAGGCTGGCATATGCATTGTCTACTTCCTTTCGCTATAAAACACATTCTCTTTTTTAATGTCACCCTCTCCTGCCCCACAATTTCTGTTTTTATTTTTGAGAAGAATTTGTATTACCAATAGAAACACTGCCTCAACAAGTGGTCACACCATAAAAATTTTACATAGATATCTTACTTTACAGCTGTATGTCTAGCAGAAACTGAGAAACTACTTGTGCTTGCCATCCATTAACAGTCTTGCTAAAATTTTCAAGTTAAACTTAAATCACCTATAAAACACATACTTAATCCTAAGTCACATACTTTTATCTCATTTTCTCAACAAGTTCCACGATTCATCATCAATTATTTCCTAGAAGTTATCATCATTCATGGCTAAATCAACAAACCTAATTTGTCCCTACCTCAATAAGTCACCTCCCTTTTAAAATCATTTATAAATCAGAGATGTTTATTGCTTCCAATTCACTATGGTCAAAGGATAAAAGATATGCAATTTTGCGCTTAATGATGAATTACTAGCAAATATGATTTGCGGTAGAAAGACCGACTTTTCTCAGCCTGCCCTTAAAATATATTAATTAATAGTGAATTTTAAATATGACATAATGTGTACATATGGTGCTCATCACATCTCAGTTGAAATAGTATAAATATAAAATATCACATAAGCAACAAAATATACAGATAGCCTAATTCTACTAACAAACAACAGTAGCACCAAATGTGTCTTTTTTAATAAAACCTAGTTACTTGCATGGCTCTATGGGATTATTAACAAGAAATTGGATTATAATATAATGTTATTGGATGATTTTCACTTTATTACAGGTGAATTGCTTTTGGAGGTGTTTGTGATGCAATACATTCAGTAAGGGGTCTTCTAGAGCTATTTGGTTGAGGCCTTGTGCTTGTAAATTGTAAGACTGTGCCCCAGGAAGCCCATCAGGCTTCTGCATCCCAGCATCTTACCTTTAAGGCTCAATTACCATTTAATAGTATCAGCAGCAGCAGTAGCGATGGTAATAATTGAACTTACCAGCTTGCCCTTTCAAATTTAGTGCAGATGGTTGTCCACTCTTCCATGATCTCAGACTTGATATACCGAGAGCCAAAAGTGCAGTACCAAGAATGATACCAAACCGAATAGCAGGAATGCTTCCAGTCACCATGAAATGGAGAAAGCCTCCAATGGCAAGAAAGGTTCCTGCATAAATTAAACAATTTTTTGTGTGTAAAACTAACCATAACTAATGACAGTGACACAACCATATAAGCAGCTAAGATAGAGAAGAAAAATGCAATCCTAAAAAGGATAGTTTCATTAAAAAAATATATATGACATTCACATACCATAAGGAATGCCAATGTGGTAATCTCGGATCTCAGATATGTTCTTCAATTCACTTAATGATATGAAAGTTTCCAGAATATCCTTAACTGAATCAGGATAATTTTTTGCTGTTGTATTAAGATATTCTTTTCCTTCCTTACTGAGTTCTTTTGCTATTATACTCAAATCATGCTGTGCTTTTTCTGCCTGAATCTTCAGCTTCTCAGATGCTTCAAGCAATGTCTCCATTGCTTTCTTGGAGTACACTTCATATGCTTCTTTGGAGGTGGCTTTCATTTTCATGGCTTCTGCTTTAGCATATTCTAATAACTGCTTCCATGTTTCCTGTGAAATCTCCATCTTTATTTCAGTTTTACCTTCCCCCTCCGCTTGAATATCTGATTGGTCCTGAAGATAAAGATATCATACAACCATCAAAAATTGGTAGGAGTATGAAATCTAGTAAGGACGTCAAGAAACATAGGTCAATTCAACTGATAGTCAACATAACATTCTTTTAATGATGACACAGCACTCCCTTTATATGAAATTTTGTTGCGAGGACAATGCTAAAACTAAAAATATTCGATATAAACTTCTAGCACATGACACTCATTCATTTCCAATGACATATTAACAAGGAATTATCATTTACCATGCGATTTATGTGAAAAAGTTTTAGTTCTGGTCAACATTCCTTTGATTGTACCCCCTAAAAAAATGCTGCCAAATATCGCAATCTCACTTTCAAAATTCTCACTCTCATAGAATGGTTGTGCCTGATCCACTCAGTCTATCTAACTCATATGATCTACTGCAGGTGCATTCTCTCATAGATTAAACCATGTGAAGATTGGCACCAATCGTGCAACATCTCGAACTTGGTCCAAGCCCAAATCTCACCAATCATTCTACAAGATTGACTCCATACATCGATCAAATTCAGCACCACATTTCCTGGTTCAACATCCTCTAAAATGAAATTAACTTTTTAAAATTTAATCTTTTTAATACTCATTATCACCACATGAGCAACAGTTCATAATTATAAGTTGCGATCGAAACCCTATCAAAAAAAAAAGGCCAATTTTCCTAGTTCCAAAAATCACAGAACAGTAGAAGGAAGAACAGTATCAAATTAGAACAGCATAGAGCGCCCACTCTCAAAAGAACCGAAACCAATCCCACCAATCGGTAAAAAAATAGCGTCGAAATCAGGATCCAACAGGACAAAGCAAGCTCCAGAAACAGCGGAGATAAAATCACTCAAGAACGGCTCACCGATTCCTCATGCGAAGCAGCGAAGGGGACGGGCCTCGTGGCCCGTCGTTCCACCGCGACGAGACGAAACCCGGGGCCGGGGCTTCTTTTCAAGAGGGAGGATGGAGCCAGACCCAACCCGCGGGGAGGAACGACTTCGAGGTGGAAGAAGGGCGAGCAAGAAAGGCGGCAGAAAGCCTGCGGCACCCTGATGCCATAGAGGCTAGGGTTAGTGCCAGGGTGTCCGAGGGTGGCGAAGCTCTGGAGAGACGCAGCCATGGCGAACTGCGGCCAGAGAGAGCAGAGCTTTGGAGAGCGAGGAGATGGCGGACAGCTCGAAGAATTGGGTTCGTCGGGAGGTTTACTGGGGCTTCATATGGACGTATGCAAGCATTCAATTATGCACCTGAGAAGGTGGCCTCCGAGTTGGAGTGTCAACTTGCAGCACCAAACCTATCATCGAGAAACAGCCACGTGTCCAACAATTCTCGGATACTCGTGGGAACGCTACGAAATTTGCCGTTACGGGACGCGTGGAGGCCCGAGCGACGGGCCGGACGTGGAGAGGCTCCTGAGGCGACCCGCAAATCGCGTGCGGCACGACAAGCACGCAACTAGAGAAGTGGGACCCGCGGCAGCCTCCACGTGACCGTGGGTCCAGCAGAAAAGCCTCTCAAGATTTCATGCGTTCCAAAAGCTATACGCGAGAGCTCGGCCGTTGAAGTCCTTGCAATGAGCAGCAAGGCGCCATAACTCTCCTCATCTGGTTAAACAGGGTTTGATACTGCTGCTATTTATGACGGCAACCTCGTCGATCAATATGCTCTTTCCCGTTCTATTTTTTAACAATAGCAGTGCATCCGCATATAACTCTCAGCGGCAGCAGCAGCAGCATTTGCTTAACAGCACAACAGTATCGCCGACTGCACTGTTTTTACGCTTTTCGAACATCGAGACACCTTAAAGGCAAAGGTGGGAAGTCATCGAGGACAAGAAAAGAACCGATGCTTCCTCATGGCCGCGACTCTGGCTGGAGTGAAGCAAAGCACCTGTGCTTCTCTGTGCAGCAAGTAAGCAAGAAATGAACACTCCATGCATGCAGCAAAGCTTCAAAATCACTGGGAAAAATGACAGGCACCCCAAGTGAAGTGCACTTCGAATGCTGCTTGCAACATGTAGGGAATGCTCCCCACCAGAATAGCTGCTGGCTCCCAGCAGCATGGATGTTCTTGCTGTCATTTTCTTTTCAACATCAAATGGAATGTCCATGACAAATGCAACAAAGTGGTTCTTCGCACGGTGATGATGACTAACAACGGCCTTTTGCTGGAATCAATATTTATAATTATGCAAATATCTTACAGTTTTTTATTTTTTTTTGATGTCTTTTTTTTTGATGCAAAAGGGGAGGTAGAAACTAACCACCCGATTTTTATTGAAGATTTACAACAGGGATAAGGGGCAGTGATGAGTTATATTGTGAAGAGAGGAGAAAAATAAATGCGAGAAAAAGAAGCTAAATAGTTACAAACCAAGTGTCTATAATCAGTGGAGGAAAGAACCTCATCCAGACTAATAAGCAGAAGCATTTATTGTCTAAATGTTTTAAGCAATTTTACAAAGATTTAAAAAAAAAGCACCAGAATATAGAATGGCTACAAGCTCCAAATTTTCAAAAAAACTTGAGAAAATTACTTATTGAAACAAGTAACAATCAATTTTCTACCACCAATTTTCATACCACGTCTGATACTTCCTCTGTAGCATAATATAATACAATCTGCTAGAAGGATATCTGCTCAAATATCTTACAGTTGATCGAAAGACTTGCATTTTGAGATGCATGCTTTAAAGGAATCACATCTTTTGTCAGAAATTAAGAAATGTGACCTACAAAATTGGCCAGCTATGAAGGCACTAAAGGAATAGCACCTTCCTGCGTTGTTCATCAAGCAAGAGAGAATTTATGGGTACAGCATTATGTAAAATGGCAATGACGGTAAGGATTGATGATCTGCTCGCTTGATGCTGCATTGGCAATGGATGATGTGCATGGGCCAGCAGATGTCATGAATGGCAGTCCCTTGTATTTTGCTACATCTGTCATTGGTATGTAGATGCTGAATCCACCATTATAACAAAAAACAAAAATCTAGGTGCACACATGCAATCCTCATACCGAGTCACATGTGGCCAACGAGTTTTAGCATTCATGCTCGATCCTTTCTGATGCTGAAAAGAACAATAACATAAAGAAAATAGCTGAAATGGATATTCCTGAAAGAAGGTTGGACAAAAACATCAGCATGCCATCAGAAAAAAGACAGGAAATGTATCACAGAACGGTCTCGGTATTTGAGCCCAAGCCCCACAAAAGACGAGCAAAATACCAGCACAAGGGATAGAATGGAAACTGTACATGTTGGAGTTAACTTGGAATTACCAATAAATACAAGAAATCAACCAGTTCTTTAAGTAGCTAGTAGTCTGGCATATGGGTAAAAAGTTCAAATCCATGCCAATTCATACACAAAAACATGCATCATCACCCAAGTTGTGATGATTTTTCTTTTAAAAAATGGGAAGATTTTGTCTCACAAGTAAATATAGATAGCACTGAAGGAAAATGATTTGTGATTTCAGTCTCAAGAGTTTATTATCAAACGTGGCTTTCCAAGCCTAGCAGTTCATCTGGGCTATAAAACTTTGCAAGACAACCAACTACCTGGCGCAAGTTGCCTTCTCCCAGGTCTATCTCCTCAACCAATAAACTATAGAATGGACTAAAAGCTATGAAGTTCTTCTAAAAATTTAAGGTAGATGCCTTGAAAGAAACAGAACTACCTGTCAGCAGATGGATGCTTCCATGCCTTGCAAATAACACCGACATGTATATTAAGAATAGTAATGCTGCATTCTGCTTCCTTCTCTGCAGACTCTTTTTCTAAAGCTTTTTTTTTTCTCATTGGTTTTATTACTTTTTGTTGATGACTCAGTAGCTTTACCATTCTTGAAATTTTCAATTAACCAACTAATGATGTCGCCAACTGAACAGAAACAATTGTAAAAATGAAAAGAAGGTTATGACAAAGGCAGATAAGCAAAACAATGTAGAAATAGCAAAAGATATCGCATTATGTGATCTTTGGAGATGACTTTGCATTTCTGTTTTATAAGCTTTTATATGCTTAACACCGGTAGCAATAGCACAACATTATCAACAAGGAAAGATATGGAGGCATTACACAGTAACAAAATTGTGTCATGAGCACACCTGAACCAAATGGCCCATGAGCACATAGTAGCTGATGGACAGCACTCCATTAAGGTAAATAAGCTAAACAAAAGGCATATCGGCATTATTTAGGGCACAGATTACCTCAGCAGCACCTTTCTTTAGATCAATATTTCCTCCAGGCTTGTCTGCATTCTTAGGACCCTGAGTAACTTCTTTTCAAGTCAGATCAGCATCAGTCCTATCTGCTTTCTTTGAGCACTGCTAAGTGAACCAAATAAAAAAGTCATAATCATTCTCCGCTGTTCAAAATGCATGGGCAGCATCTAATGTTGCATGACAATCAGTGCAAAATTTATTTTCCAACCATCAAACAAAAATTTTCAAGAGATCTGCAAATGCTCCCAAACCATGTTTGCCATCCTATTTCTATCATAGCAAAAGGCAGCCAAAGGAAATCAAGAACAACTTTTTAACCATTGAAAATAATAAATGATGAAAGTTTGTGAACAACAGCCAAAAATAATGTGTGATTGTAATAATACAGAACACAATTAGTGCAGATTAGCAACTGAGGAATGTTTGAGAAGCAGAAGTGATGGCTATAACAGAAGTAATGTTTGAGTCATAACTAGCAAGAAAATTCTATTAAGGGCTATAAGATCTACTGCAGGAACGATTTGGAATATCCAAAACTAAAAACAATGGTATTTGCTAGCAATAACATAATGGAGGCAGTCAATCAATATAGATTGATCCGAAATCTGATTCAAATTCAATATAGCATCTATGGGTGCATAAAAAATGTATCAAATCAATTCTTTTTAATGATCGGTGTAACTTCATTATCTTGCAAATCCTTTCTCACAAGTTACTTTTTCTCCTTTTTAAACCTTCAAAACAAACTGAGATAATATAGGATAGATAGTTCCTGATGAAAATCACAACATCCATTTAGAGAAAAAGTCATGAAGCCATGAGCAGATGCATGGAAGCATATTCCATATTGTTTCTCATTATGGAGAAACTAGTTGCTGGAATGCCTAAGTTTCCAAACCACTCGTAAGAGGTGTGTTTGAAACGATGAGATACAACAAAGAAGATTTACATGCTAACTGCTAAGGTATATGATGGAGGTTGGGAGGAGGCCTTGTATCAACTCCCCGAGTACATCTATATGAAGAAGAGATTTTTGCCAGGTTAACAAGATAAACGACTGACCTTAACAAAATAGTTGAGAAGAGATCCCAATTTCATTAAAACTAACAGCAAAAAGGTGCCAGAAAAATGTAGAATTGCTGCTCATCAACTCCTATGGCATTCCAAAAAGACGAAATCTTACACATAAAATTCCCTAGACATGACATACAAAAGCACGTCAAATGTAGTACGGACTAAGCCTCTGAAAGATGAAATGCATATGCACCGCTTTGATTAAGTATTTTTTTATATATATTTAGAAAATACGGGTTTTGTAAGAGATGTAAAAGAGAAAATGAGATGTAGTTGAGATGCCCACTCTTCTTTCTAACATGGGGACTTGGGAAGTGTTGCATAACAACCATATTTCTAGAGATTCTCAAAGAGTCCATGCAAGAGTAAACTGCAAATACAATTATCTACGTAGATTTAAAAGGGATTCTCAAATATTTACACCTGTGAAGCTTAGGACTCTAATAAGGAAGAGCATGCTCTCTCTTCACACGCTTATCATATGACAAGACCATGGAATGCCCTATCGGCATGACGGATGCTCTGAAGTTCTCTTTGTAGATAGTTCATATGGTGTATAAAAAGAATGACTCGCTTTTTATATAGTAAACAGACACAAATCTTGTTATATTGGCAGCTTTGTGGTTAATGGGTAAACAAGCTTAACTTATATGATGAGCTCTTCAAGCGAACAAAATATGTTTACAATGTTAAGAAAGAGAGGAAGGACGAACTTGGAAAAAGAACAAGAGCGCAAGCAAACAACCTGAATGTAGTTCATTGATCTCATCACATTTGAGAACTTTTGCATATCAGAGTCTGTAAGTTGGCTCTGCATAAAGCACCATGCCCAAATAATTATAATGAAAGGAATTATGATCTAGTCTAAATTATAGTTTGTTGATCTAGTAGAAGCAGTAACAGCACTCACTGAAACTTTATAAAGAAAACAATGAAAGAAGAAACATCTCAAGTTGCATATATCTTGCATGCCGTTTGGAACAAAAACAGCTCCAAAATAAATAAATAAATAAATAATCCATATAGAGTTTACATCATATAGTTTGTTCTTCTAACTGCTTGTAAGATCC
Source organism: Phoenix dactylifera (assembly GCF_051530095.1). Classification (NCBI taxonomy): domain Eukaryota; kingdom Viridiplantae; phylum Streptophyta; class Magnoliopsida; order Arecales; family Arecaceae; genus Phoenix; species Phoenix dactylifera. The sequence continues at coordinate 28,526,996 of NC_143197.1, forward strand.
ATATTTCAAGATGCACTGCCTGCCTGCCTTCACAGACGCAGGAAAAGGCACTGAGACAAGCACAAATTCATTCCTAAACATATTCATGGATATGAATATATACTTGAATGCATACAAATTACATTAGGGGCAGATATGGAAGAGCCTGAGAATCATGTCATTTCCTTTCTAAGGTTAAACTGCAAAACCATTAATTAATATTAAAAATAAGCTTTACCTAGATATGAAATACTGACTGCAGAGGAAGATAACCAAGCTGCATTCTGGTAGAAAGAATACAACAAAATATTGTAAAGAGTTCCAAGCATTAATAGATGAAGACATACCGCAAATGGATGCGGTGCTGAAAACATAGCCATATCAGCCATTGAGGGTTTAAATCAATCACCCAATAAGACAGCCCTGTGGATCAAAACTTCATTCAGACCTTTGAGTGTTGTGCGACAAGCATGAGCTTCGCTGGGAAAGTTACTGAAAAATGCTACCCATTTCATAATCTGAGAGCAGAAATTCAACAGGTTAGGTTGAGATATTCTACAGATGATCAAGACAATAGCACCCCAACTGTAACAAATGTATCATTGCATAAATTTAACTTTTACCTCATCCTGATTCTGCAAAGGAACATAACCTGCTGACAGCTGCAGAATGTTTGAGAGCAGGCTCATAATGTCATACCCTCCAATGCTTTCACTTGAACATTTCTTTAGTGAAATTCAATGTCACAAGCTACTTATCAGGTTTTCATTTCCATCCTGTATTCCTGTACAACAATAGTCATCCAGACCATGAGAGGATTTAGCTTCCGGGTTGAACTAAATCAAGCTAGCTGAAGCTAGAATTTGTTATCGATATATTAACCCTTCCGAGTTCCAATTCATACTCGATACACTGGGCCAATAGTGAGTCCTGGCTAAGTCAAGGAAAAGGCTTTACTAACATAGCCTGTTTCTTAGAGTTAGGTTCATCATGTCATCATGATAGGATGCAACTTTGGCTGGAAAAATGATGATTAATTAGATTGTATTTGTCCAACTTACTAATACGACAATTTGGCTATGAATGGGCCGGGGCAGCCCGAGTGGCCCAAAGATTTGACTGGTCAAAAGGTTGCAGACTCATATTTCAAGCCCTGAAGCCTGATTCGACCCAAATCCTGGGTAAGTCCAGTTATGGATAGTAGCATGGGATCCATCTAATGTTTGGATGCCGGGAAGTCTGCATGATAGTTATATCATGGATCAAGGGACCTATATTTAGATGTCACTTCACACATCTTTACTTCCAGATACTAGGGCTATGTGGGTGACTATCTTCAAAGTTTCAACATTATACATATCCTAAGAGAAGGTGCAACCAGCAAATTGGCTGGCTAATAAAGGTGCAACCAGCAAATTGGAGATAAGCACTGGTTGACATCTGCATCCAAAATTAGCTTCTCTTGTAAAGACCCTGAATCAGAAATTAAATTCTCTTAAAAATAAAGACTAGAATTTTTGGATGTTCATGTGCCAATTGATATTTTTGAGAATTGATTTCCCTTCTTACCCCCAACCCAACAAAAAAAAAAAACCAAAAGTAGTGTCACGCCCCGAACCCGGGGCCCGGGGCGCGAGCAGACGCCGCGCACCTGCAGGGCGGACCCCGCAGGCACGCAAGGCAAATAAATCAGATCAACCATCAATAACTAATTAAAGATAAATTCCAGTTTTCATATCAAATGTCCATATATATACATAAGTCAAAGAAAGTCCATATCTACTAGTTAAATACATCATGATCACTCCATCCCGTAATCCCTATAATCATATGTCATCACCTGCAAAAATGTAAATAATAGGAGTGAGCTAACAGCTCAGTAGGCAACATCATGCAATAAAGTCGTCATATAACATGTCGTGATGCATATAAAAAGCAACTAAACTCATGAATCCAAAAATCCACACGATAATCCGTAAACCCGATCTGAGACTCAAAATAACTTAACCGCATGACTACGGCCACATCACCCAGTGGCATGGTTACACCGAAGTGCCAATACAACTCTCCGAAGAGCCGCTCCACTGAGCCAACGCACCACTGTGCCGCACCCCCTGGTGCTAAACTCACGCTCCACCGAGCCGCTCCGAAGAGCAAAACGCACCCCTGTGCCGCCACTATTCTATCACCGGTGGTCGTGGTGTCGGAACTAGTTCCTCAGTACAAGTCGACATGGCCAACGTATCATCCCATTGGCGGGGCCTAGACTATAGTCACGCGGATTTTAAAAATCAATAAATCAACTTTCTATATCAAAGTCATAATCATACTCCCAACAGTAAAGCACATAACAATTTATGAAATTTAAATATTTAATTTTAAATCTAACATATAATGCCAATAATAAATCATAACATCGACATATGCAAGATACATGTTAAAATTCTACTTTAAAGCAATAGGTCACCTACCTGGGCTCGCTTAAAAATCCCTGCCACAGATATCACGAACCCCTGATTAAACATAAATATTAATTATTTAATTAATTAAGAAACATAATTTAAACTAATTCCAACTCCTTAAACTCCTACGTTCAAAGATCCAAGAATGGGTCCCCAAAATCAAACATAGACCCTAAGAACAAGTAAACTACATCCCAAAAATCAGAATCCTTTAAACCCAAACCAATTGTGGCCCAACACAGATTAGGCCCAATTGAACCAAACCAGATTACAGGTCCAGATAAGATCTCGGGCCCAAACCAACCCAGCCCACAGATCCAATTAGGTTCAACTCAGCCCAACACAGATTCCCCAACCCAAATTCTTGACTCAGATTCAGACCCTAATCAAAACCCATTCACTCAAACTTGGATCAAACCCCATTCACGGAATAGGTGGAACCGGTTCACAGTTTAGACCCGGTTCAAAGTCTGGTTCGCAATTAAGGCACGGATTTCAAAGCAAGGAAAAACCCAGGCCGAATAAAGAAGAAGAAGAAGAAGAAGAAGAGAAGAAGAAAGAAGGAAGAGAAGAAGAAGAAGAAGAAGGGAGGAGGGTGGCTGGTAGTTCCGGTCGGCCCTCGGCGGCGGCGCTCGGCCAGCCGCCGTCGGCCACGCCACTGTCACAAGCGGCGCCAGACGAGAAGAAGGAGAGGAAGAAAGGAAGGAAAGAGAGGGACCGGGGCTGGGAAGCCCGGCCCCCCGTTCGCCCACCTCCGGCCGAACCCGTTTCGGCCGGATTGACCCCGGCCGGCCACTGTCGGCCGGCCGGATTTCACAGAACTTCTCCGAAACATGGGAGATGAAACAGATCAACAACCTTCATTCCTTCCCTTTTTAAATCCATAAAAAGTAGTAAATAGGTGATCTTTCTCACCTCCGGTCGTCGACGAGTGGATACCCGGCGGCGGTGGCGGCTCCGGCGGCGATGGTGGCTCCGGCGATCCTCTCAAAAAGAGGAAAAAAGAGAGGAGGAAAGGATTCAACTCTCAGAGGGATGAGGGCTCCTCTAAGAGTTCACGAAGAGAGAGAGGGGGAGAGAGAGAGAGAGAAGAGGGGTGCGGGGGTTTCGCTGGCTGTTCGGCCGGCGTGGTTATCGTGGGGGTGACCACGATGATCCAACTGAAGTCGGCACTCCTTGCCGACTTCAGTTTGTTGGGCCCTAGGACGGGCCCAATTCGGATCTTCACAAGTAGGTCAGGCCCAACCCTAGTTTGATTCGCAAATGGTAGTCTATTTGGTTCTTTGTTTACTACTTCGTTTCTCAAAACATAGAAGATAGTTAAGATTTCTTCCTCTAGTCCGGCAATGTAGCTCAACAGCTGGAAGCATCACTTTTGTCCCACCTTCATGTTGGAATGATAGGAATATCCCACAAGGATTCCTTTGGTTTATAAAAAAATGCAGGAGAAAATATGGTCAACAAAAAAAATGAAGAAAAGACTCGTATTTGATTAGAGTTTTCAAAAAAGAGATAAAAAAGTTGTTTTTTCAAAATAAGAATTTCACATTTTATAGAAAAGAAATATTCATATGGGATATAAAGAAGTTAAATTCCACCGGCTGAAAATTAAAATATATTTTTTTCAAATTTAAAATACTTTTCTTCATTAAAGACATTATATGTATTTTATATAATTTTTTGAAAACAACCAAATATGAATTATTTTGGAATATACCAATTTTCTATAATCAATCAAATATACAAAAATTATTTTTCAGCCATCAGCCTTTTAATTGGAAAATAATAAATAATAAATATCCTATCCGGCAGTTTTGCAATTAATCCACTAGCTGAGGGCCATCTTTTGTGCAGTTCTATCCCGCCAAATTCCAGCAAACCAAAAGTTTTTGAACCTCGTCGACTCGGCCCACCAAAGCCCGCGCACCGGTCTTTCCGAAGTCGATCTTAACAACGGAAACTATTCACACCCAACACAGGCCCCACAAATGAAACCCAATCACAAAAGTCCAACAAATTCCACGTGGATGACATGAACAGGCACCCAAACCTCCAAAAGATTTCAAGCCTGGAGTTAATGCACCTGTGTCCTGCTGTCTTGGAGTTCGGTTGGCGTCAACGACCAGAAATAAATGCTCATTTAATGAACTTCAACACACATCACATTGCACCAAACGGTACAAATCCGCAGACGGCAACAGCATTGGGATCGCATTCCCACAACATCACCTAAATGATAGCCTCTAAAGAGACCCAGTAACGGGACTCGCCAACTCCGGACCCCGCCATCTATCGAGGACTACACAGTGTCATGCCCGAAGTTGTGGCCAAAAGATACGGGTTCCCTTTTCACGTGACCTCCCGACGAGATGCCAAACCGAGCCAACGACCGCATTCCAGATCGGCGATTATTTCCCGATGAGTCGTGGGATTCTCCGGGCACGACATCCCGGGAATCGTAAAGCTGGTGACGTTTTACCTTTGCTCGGGGAAATCGAAGAGAATGGGGTGGCCACGGAAACCGGCTGCACCCGGTAAACGCGGCCGGGTTGGATGAAAACCTAACGACACTGAGCCTGGGAGGCAGAGAGAGAGAGTGTACGTTTTTATTTATATTTTCCTTTTTTTAGTTTATTTTTATTCATCTCTCCTATGAATCTTCTCAGCAGCAAAACGACAAACATTTGAAGACACGCCATTGGAATGGAGGCTTGTTTTTCTGAAAGAGAGTGCCTGCCGGTTGTAGACTATTTTTTAAGGTCTTCGATTGTCAACGGCAAGAGAGCATGATAAATTGCATGGTCTTTTTTGTTATGGTTCTTACACCATTTTTTCTGATGTATATTTTTTTTATAAAAAAAAAGCTTAAGTTTTTTTTAAAAAAATAATGAATAGTTGTATAATAAAAAGGTTATTTCTAGAGGTAGCTCTACTTAATTCCATTTCAAATATGCTCCAAATGTTTTGCACGTGCAAGTTGACATAATCATCTAAATTAAAAAAAAAATGGTTTTGATATATACATATATAAATCTTTTTAAATAATATCTCTCAGTCTCAACCATGTATTAAATTGCAATACTTGGTAATTGAAAACTTGATGTATATTCTGAGTTTTTGGATAAAAAAGTATAGATAACACCCATGATGGTAAAGATAAGGCAACATAATTTCCTCTAGAATTATATATTGAGTTGTTGTATGTAGTTTTTAATTACATTTAGCTGGATATAAATTTTGTATATTATTTCAAAAACTAGTCATTTGTATCAACTGGCAAGTCACCATAGCTTGATCTATATTTGGCATGATCAATTCATTAGTAGATGCAGCCATACACATGATGCAAACTTGCAAAGTATATAACCTTGGTTTAACCCACAATTCAAATGAGATAGGTTTAAGAAATATCACAAAAAATCGTGTAAAAGTTTTGGAGAAACATGATTTTTGTCCTATTAAGTGGTAACACTTGCTTTGGCATTTTGGGCCAAGCTTATAGCATTACAATATTAGATGGGGATTAAGCCTGGAAAGTGACATCCATATCAATAGTTAATCGAATAATGGATTTCAACTGAGATTCAATGATGCATACATTGCTTGGAGAACAAATTTTATGCACGGGAGCAAAATCCAAATTATCAAAGGATCGCGGCACAAAGTAATTGATGATAATATGCATCCATAATTATACACTAGTTGTATGTTCTTCCAGATGTGAGTGGTAGCTTTAATGATGCAAAACCTCAAAGAATTCCCCTCTCGTTCAATTACATGTTAGTCTGAATGATGGCTGCACGCTACTCCAATGTATATATCATTGCTTAGATTAATGCTGTTTTCATGCTTTTATTTTATATTACCTAGTTTTCTTTCTTTGAGAAGCATAATAAGAACCAGCATGAGCATGCATGCTCGTCCCTAATGATGATGTCCAATGTAATAATAGAGTGTGGTTTCTCCCAGGCCTAGCAATTACAAACTAAACTAAGAAGCTTCCCCCTTGACTTTTTTTTTTTTTTTACTTTCTCTTATTCACAAGGCATCTCCCTTGAAGCCTCTGAATGGCAGAAGCCATCTTTTGCTTCGTTGATATGAACCGGTTCGCAGCTACTTTGAAATGGAAGTCCTCGAAGAAATCTATACAGTTATATAACAAGCAATAAATGAAGCATATCGGGCCAAGGGAGTGCAGTAAATGAGAGCTACCCCACATCATTTAAAACTCGAGAAAAGGGTGGAAAAAATAAAACCCTCAGATTCTTCCTCATTAAAGCTGTTCTCAGAAGCTGCCTCGAGAAAAAAAAATATTATCATAAGGACTCTACCATCATTGCTCTTTACTGTAAATGACTAGTAGGCATTCCATGTGAGGAGAAAGCCACCATGGCTTTAAACAAGGGAGGACAAAGAAGAATGGGGCCTTTCGCTGTTCAAGCTGCGGCTCAATAAAGAAACCAGTGAGTTGGTATTCTCTCACCGAACCAATAAAGGCTCTCTTGTCCGTTCATCCAAGAGCATTTTAATGGGGACTGACAGAAATTAAATTTTAGTTGCTTCCGACCAAATTGTCCCCACCCTAAAGACTTGGGCCTAGAAATTTACTTTGGTCATGTTATTGTTCGCAGTGCATTAATTACTTCACATGATGCATGTTTGGAGGGATATGTTACTAAAGTTTATTAGGTTAGATGTTGCATGAGTATCCACACCATCCTCACTCCTTAAAAGAAAGCTAGAGCTACTGAGTGGCCATGCTTAATATTAGTACTGAATTACATAGTTTAGATGGTAGACAAGAATGGGTATAACTTTCAAATTAAGTGTACCGTGTAGCTTGTAAAAGAGAAAAAATCAAATGAGTAGAGGTGAGATGTGCACCTTGTAGAGAGACCGTCGCTCAAAGTTAACTAATTTTATATGGTTCAGCATAAGAATGATTGATGTTTCTCCCACAAGCTATGGAATTGACATTTCTATGCACCTTGTAAAGTAATTAAAGCAGACGATATAGGTGCACTTGATTGGTAACGGTTGCTCAAAGCATTATTGTAGTGAGCCTATATCGACCTCAGCTTGGACCTTTTTTAAATTTTTTTTGTTATGTTAGAGTGGCTTAATTTCACACAAATTCTTCGGCATTTCTATAACAATGTTTCTTTAGTTTACAAGACTCATAAAATCATATGATGATATTGTCGAAACTCATTTTCTTATCATCTGCTACATCGAGATACTTACGGGGCAATGAGCGCATATGATAGTCATCGTTTCAATGTAAAGCCTAATGTTTGGAGCATTGCAATAACTTAGGAACCTCATGCAAAACATCAGCTATAAGATATTATTTAGATTATTTAGTTTTAAATAAGTATCAAGAATTTACTAATTATACAGCAAATATAGGACTAAACACACATCCACACGAATTCTGATATACTTCTCTTATTTAATATTTTGTATCATTGCCAGGCGACACATCCAAATCTATTCAAATTCAATCATAAATACCATAAATTTAATTTTGACCCATGCTTCAGTGTCCCAGTTTCAATAAATTTTGAGCCGAATCTATTCTGATACCATTTGTAACGATCTAAATTTTTATTCAAAAAACTAGCCAAAAAAATATTATTTAATTTTTTTAATTATATATAAATTTAAAATCCATCTATTGCACAGCCGATATGGAATAAACATACATATGCTCGGATCCTCACAAGTTATTTTCATTTTTTTTTTCTCTGTTTTATCTACAGAGCCATATAATTAGTAGTTATGTTCACAGAAAATACTACTTAAAATACGTCCTTTATCTAGTACTTCAGTAGAACAAACAATAACATTAATCTTTTCTGTCCGAGTACCGGCATTTCTCGCAGTGGGACAACTTTTCTCTTCGAGAAAACAAACAATGTCATTTACTGAGCTTAGTACAACAGTACACCCAAAACTCACTCACTTGATCAAATAGATAGAGGGCATTAGCATGTTGAAGGAAACGGGAACGCGGCTCCCTCTAAGCAGATCCAAATCCAACAACCTCGAGATTACCGAACGGGGCAAACAATCCACCGTCCATTTACAGCACCCTTCTCCCTCCCTCCCTCCCTTCCTCTAAGTTAGGCCTATATACATAAATACTAATGAGTAGCTTTGACGTAGACCAGTCTAAAATTTTGATAGATTAATTTTTTTTTCTTTCTATAGAATTTAGGCCGGCTCATTCCTAATTTACTTCTGAATATTCATAAATATAGATCTAACTCAGTATGTAATTTTATGATTTTACTAGTTGTACTAGCTAATTCATAAATTTTATAGAATTTTTAGTCCAATTATTCAAATAAACCCTTAACAATATTTATTATCTTTCGTAACAACAAAGATAGAAGTCCAAGTTGACTCTGGATTTTGATCAAAAACTACGACTAAGTTAATCCTATCCAAACCATTTGCATTATAATGTAGTATTAATAACAAATATTATGAATAGTTTTAGAAGCCTTCTACTGTACTTTATGTTTGTATATAGTGGAATTTTATACCATTTATTATCTATCCATTATAATTACCATGATATGTACATGTAATGTGGACAACAAATATTATTTGAGTTTTTTTAAAAAAACTTATTACATGATTTTTTTTATTGATATGTTTTACTTATACAATGATATTTATTTAATTAAATAATTAAAAATATTTTACAAAAGTAATAGCTATATTAAATAATGTTACCATTTACATTGGTTATCCCTTATCTTTTTAATCACAACTATTCTTCTGTTACACTAGTCATCATTTTGTTCAAGAAAAGAAAAAATCCAATCAAATGCTGCACTAGACATACAATGATCGTTTCTATCTTGTCAAACAAATAATAATGATGTCAACCCTAGAGAGGTCACCAACATTGAGACCACAAAAAAAAAAATCCAAGCATATTTCCCCAGCCCTCTAACTTTAGCAACGTTCAAAAAGACAAAAGAAAAAGAAAAAAAGCAAAAAGAAAAGCAAGGCCCACCCAGTTGTCTGGTTTGGAAGATTGGGACTTGGAAGAAGCCTTTTCCGGGAGTACGAACATCAAACTTGAACTTCATGTTTGACATCTGGGCCCCAATGTTTACATCCCATATCTTACACCTTTGGTGCAAAATTAGGTGCTAATTAAACGTGCAAAAGCAAAAATAAAAAAACTTTCATTTTTCTTTCAGCAGAGAGTTGTGCCACGTGTTATCCACGTGGGGTTACAATGACCATGGCCGCGTGTCCGGCCCCTAATAAAGAGCCCGAGCGACCCCCTCCTCTTTGTTGAGGTGGAACATAGAAGAAAGCAGTCCTCTCTAGTTTCCGGCGGCCGGCCGTATTCCGGCGAGAAGTCCTCCTCTTTCCGGCGAAACTCGACGTCCCTCCTCCGAGGCTCCTCTTAGATCAAAGCTGCCTCCCTCTCCTCTCCGACACCCTAATTTTTCACCTCTTACTCTCTATTTTCCGAGCTCCGAAGCATTTCATCTGCTGTTCTTCTTCTCGTTCTTCTTCTCATTTCTGTCTTCGCTCCAGGGTAGCGAGTTTTCTTTGGTTTCCTTTTTCTATCGTTTAATTTTCAATAAACTTGCTTCTGACGGCCAATGTTGGTGTTTTATTCGCGCTCTTCTGATTTTTCTCTGTAAAAGTTTCTCCTTTTTGGCTTCCCCTGTTCCATTCTCTCGTGCCACCTAAAAAATTCGTGGTCTTGGAGTCGGTTTCTTGAGAGCCCAGTAGAAAAATCGAAATCTTCGAGCTTGGTTTTAGATCTCGTAATGGAGAACTAGCATGTCAAAGAAGGCAAGATAAAGGAGGAACTTTTCCACGAAAAAAAGGGGGAGAAATTTAATACGAGATGAGAAATCTACCGCTCTACTGTGTTTTATTTCTCGTTTTCTTTCCTGTTTTGACAATGTCCGGCGCTCTCAACGACGACGTCCTCGGCCTGATCGTCTTAAAGGCCGACCTCGAAGACCCCGCCTCCAAGCTCGCGTCTTGGAACGAGGACGACGACGACCCCTGCGGCTGGGTCGGCGTCACGTGTAGCCCCAGAACCAACCGGGTCACCGAGCTCAACCTCGATGGCTTCTCCCTCTCTGGAAAGATTGGACGCGGTCTCCTCCAGCTCCAATCCCTCCGGAAGCTATCCCTCTCGAAGAACAACTTCTCAGGCAGTCTCAATCCCAATCTCTCCCAGCTTGAAAGCCTCTCGAGTGTGGATCTGAGCGAAAACAATCTATCCGGCTCGATCCCGGACGAGTTTTTCCGGCAATGCAGGTCCCTAAGCAGCATCTCGCTGGCCAACAACGCATTCTCGGGGGAGATTCCGCCGAGTGTCGGTTCCTGCTCGACGCTAGCGGAGCTGAACCTGTCCTCGAACCGGCTTTCTGGTCGGTTGCCGAGCGGTCTCTGGTCTTTGTATGGCCTCAGATCACTTGACCTCTCCGGTAATTCTCTCTCTGGTGATATACCAATGGGAATCAGTCGGCTCTACAATCTGAGGGCAATCAGCTTGCGAGGTAACCGGCTTTCCGGCGGGTTGCCGGATGACATTGGAGGGTGTTTGCTGTTGAAATCGCTCGATCTCAGTGAAAATTTGCTCACTGGTAAGCTCCCTGAAACAATGCGGAAGCTTTCTTTGTGTAGTTATTTGAGCTTGGGCTCGAATTCTTTCTCCGGTGAAGTTCTGACATGGGTCGGAGAAATGAAAGGTTTGGAGACTTTGAATTTGTCGAGCAATGGGTTTTCCGGCCAGGTTCCAGACTCCATCGGCAACCTTCAGCTAGTAAAAAGATTGGACTTTTCCCAAAATAATTTCACAGGAAGCTTGCCACAATCGATAGGCATCTGCAAAAGCCTCTTGGAGGTGGATTTCAGCCAAAACTCCCTCACCGGTGATCTCCCAACATGGATTTTTGAGTTGGGCTTGCAGAGTATTTCAATGTCAGGGAACAAAATGAGCGGCTCTATACAAATTCCTGTCACTACCGATCAGACCCTGAAGACATTGGATTTATCCAGCAATGGTTTCTCTGGTGGAATTCCAGTTGACATCGGGAACATTCATGGCTTGCATTTCCTGAACCTATCCTGGAACTCGCTGTCGGGTTCTATGCCGGCGAGTCTCGGGGAGTTGAAGTCATTGCAGGTCCTTGATCTAAGTGGAAATCGGCTCAATGGAAGCATCCCGCCGGAGATAGGGGAAGCAGTCTCTCTGAATGAGCTGAATCTGCATAAGAATTCACTCACGGGAGGAATCCCAACTCAGATTGGGAACTGCTCTTCCCTCGCATCTCTGTAAGTTCTCTCTCCTTCTTCGTTCCATTCTCGACGTCTCCCATTTTTATTGCTTTTGGTCTTACTTCATCTAGATTCGATTGGTTTTGGGAGATAGATATGAGGATTCTTCCCATATTTAGATCAGCCGTTCTGGGATTCTGGTTTTTTTCATCTCTTTCACTTTTTTTGTGTGTTGAACCTCCCTTTTATGGGTATCTTCACCATATTCTGATTGTTTAAATTCTCCCACCAAAAAATCCTCTGTTTTTTCGGTTTTGGAGCAGCAAGCACTGTTTTGTTACACCTGCTGTCTTAGTCGCAGCCTTTTTTGAATCATCCATCTCGTTTTCAGCATGATGCCTCTGTCCTTTATTACCTCTTCTTTGGGTGACTTCCCATGCATGTTAAGTTTGACTGCCGCATGGTATAACAAGTCGTTTGGCTCTCATTCATGAAATAAGCTCTCACTAACCTCATAGTTCTTTGAGTGAAAGTGTTCTATATATCTATCTACATTGGAAGTTTGCGACATTTTTGCTACCAATTATCATTAGAATCTTCTTTTATTTACATATATGAACATGAACTTCCTAAACTTTTGGATTTGTTTGCCTTTATAATGAGTGAGATTTTTTTGTTCCTCTTGTTAATTAGCTTGCTTAGTTCATTTATCGAACTGATTCTTGTTGTTCATTTTGCTTGTTCGATTGTTTCATGTAGGATATTATCACAGAACAATCTCACAGGCCCCGTACCCTCAACCTTTTCCAATATCACCAACCTGCAAACCATAGATCTCTCCCACAACAGGCTTACAGGCACCCTCCCAAAGCAGCTCTCCAACCTCCCCCACCTCCTCTCCTTCAACATCTCTCACAACCTCTTCTCCGGGGACCTCCCTGCTGGAAACTTCTTCAACACCATCCCTCGCTCCTCCATCTCCGACAACCCTGGCCTCTGTGGCTCCGTCGTCAACCGCTCCTGCCGTGCCGTCCTCCCCAAGCCCATCGTCCTCAACCCCAACTCGTCCTCACCCAACCCCTCTTCCAATTCAGCCTTCTCCCCCGGGAGCCTCCGCCACAAGAAGATCATTCTGAGCATCTCCACTCTCATTGCCATCGGAGCTGCTGCTTTAATCGCGCTTGGTGTTTTCACCATCACCGTCCTAAACCTCCGGGTCCGCGCGGCAGCCGCCTCCCAGTCTGCTGCAGCCCTGGCCTTCTCCGATGACTACTGTAGCCGCTCTCCTGGGACTGAAGCAGACTCCGGCAAGCTCGTCATGTTCTCTGGAAACGACCCTGACTTCAGTGCTGGTGCCCATGCCATCCTTAACAAGGACTGCGAGCTGGGCCGTGGTGGATTCGGAGCAGTGTACAAGACCATCCTACGAGACGGCCGGCCTGTGGCCATCAAGAAGCTCACAGTCTCCAGCCTAGTGAAATCTCAGGAAGATTTCGAGAGGGAGGTCAAGAAGCTGGGGAAGGTTAGACACCCCAATCTTGTAGCCCTTGAAGGTTACTACTGGACTCCATCTCTGCAGCTCCTCATCCACGAGTTCGTCTCCGGCGGGAATCTCTACGGGAACCTCCATGAAAGCTCTGCCTCGAACTCTCTCTCTTGGCAAGAGAGGTTCGATATAATTCTCGGGATTGCGAGAGGTTTAGCCCACCTCCACCGGCTGAACATAATTCACTACAATCTCAAGTCTAGCAACATTCTGATCGATGGCTCGGGCGAGGCTAAGGTGGGGGACTATGGACTGGCAAATCTACTACCAAAGCTGGACCGCTACGTGCTCAGCAGCAAAATCCAAAGCGCACTTGGATACATGGCTCCTGAGTTCGCCTGCAGGACAGTGAAGATTACTGAGAAATGCGATGTTTATGGATTTGGAGTGCTGGTACTGGAGATTTTAACAGGGAGGCGGCCTGTGGAGTATATGGAGGATGATGTGGTGGTGTTATGTGATGTGGTGAGGGGGGCATTGGAAGAAGGGAGGGTCGAGGAGTCCGTGGATGGGAGGCTTGGTGGAAAGTTTCCGGTGGAGGAGGCTGTGCCGGTGCTGAAGCTGGGCTTGATTTGTACGTCGCAGGTGCCGTCGAACCGGCCGGATATGGCGGAGGCGGTGAACATTTTGCGGCTGATCAGGTGTCCCCAGGATGGCCCAGAAGAGGAGCTGAGCTGAACTGAGCTGAACTGAGCTGAGCTTCCTCCTTGAAGCTTCTTTTGCTTTTCCTTTTTGTTACTTGAAATCTAAGACATGAAATGAGAGAGAGAGAGAGAGAGGTATAGGGTTTTTACGATGAAGAGGATTCCGGTTTGGCTGTTTGAATGAGAGGAAGAGGACTGCTATGAGGTTGTCTCATGTTAGTATGAGGGAAGGTGGTGTTTTCCTCTGCTCTCCAGGTTTGTGTTGGCCGGATTCCCTCTCACCGGGCACTTCGCATTGTGGGACCCCTTAAAAGAGTTTATTCCTTATTTTATCTGATTTTTATGTGCTTCTATTTGGCAACATTGTTCTGAGATTGGACATGGAGGGTGGTGGGGATTTATTTTGTTGGCTTCTTGGATATGCATTGACCTTCTAAATCTTCATTGTTATGACATTACATTGAATTGACATGTAATGCTTATTTATGATGACATATACAAGCATGCTGCTTGATGTGCAATGGCTGTGAGACTGCCAAATATCTGATACCTTTGTGACCTTGTGACTCTTAGCAAATTGGATAAATAGTGAATAGAAGATTTACGCATGAAGTAGATAAATAGTGTATGTATTGGCGCTGATGAGTTCTTTTAGTGAATAGAAATACAATATTATGGTGTATGGTATATTTGAAGTTCCATTGTGAGCATTCTAATCATCAAAAGTTTGGCCATGTCCTAAGAATTTGTCTTCAGGGAGGGAAATAATTAAGTCTTTCTTGTAGTGTCTAATGTGATAGACGAGGCATTTCAAGATGTGTGTTGGGAGCATGATCGGATTCTGATGGTGCTGTAAACTATAAATAGTCCCTGCCACGGTGTCTTCATCCTGAATTTCGAAGTATTGCTGCACATCCAGCCGAAAGGCATGAACTTTATTTTGCTTTTTATGTGAAGCTAATCTATCGGTTGTTTTTATTTCTGATTTTCGATTTTTAATTTCTATAAAAATTAAAATCACTTTTTATTTTTATTTTTTAAAATTAAAATTTCAAATTTATTTGGAGGGTGTCTTGGTGAGCAATATTGTTCCATAGTTTAATATGATCTAGAGGCTATAGGGTTGGAATATGAAAATAACTTTTTTGAGCGGAATAAAGTTGCATAAATGTGATCATTTTTGGATCTCGCAGCTACAGTGAAACTGCTTTTTTTTAATAAAAACCTGTTTCATCATCACTTAAGTTGTATTAATAATGACGATGATGATAGCAGACAATAACCAACAACAGTGTAGATGAGCAATAGTGTGTGGTGACAAAGAGTATTTACGGTGGTTGCAGTGGTGGCCATAGAGATAGTAATAGTGTCTATAGGTAGTTTTACTTTATAAAAAAAATGAAAACTAGATTTTTTTAACTTTCATAATTTTTGAAAATTAAGAATATACTTTAAAAAATTGAAAATGGAACCAAGGCACCAAAAACCATTTCTATCGTGGTGGCTGTGTTTTTGGAATAAAAACTTGAAAATGAAAATTGACCATGATGCCAAATGAGAGCTAAATAACTTTTTTACATTTTATTTTTCAAACTCAATGTATAAGTTTAGGAATTGTTTAGATGCTACCGTCATTAATATTTCATCAAGAACGGTGGCATCAGCAATGAAATCCTATCTACTTACGATGTCTTCACCCCTACAATCACTCCGCTATCATGGCAATTAAATCCGAGAAGAAACAAGCGATCCATTCACATCTATCTTTAACTGAACCTCGGCCTTCAGTGGGTTTCAGAAAAGTGGATAAAAAATGGGAGTTGGAGTGACCCATCATTCCCTTAAGCCTGCATGTGATTTTGAGCAACATAGCCTTTCTTTTTCTACTTTACAGGTGAATGCATGTATTATGCTTGAATACATAAATGCACCCGGATTCTGGACCAGCACCATTCTAGCCTATTTTAAAATTAAAGACCAACAACTTCTCCTAAAGTCAGAAGCAAGTGAGGATTGATGGCACCCAAGCTGAGATTCTCTGCATTCGTGGCCTGAAGTTAAAAAAAGGTGAGAAAGAAACAATAAACAAATAGAGGTCCATGAGTTGGAGAAAAATATTCAGTGCAGAACAGGCTATTGCAATGGCAGAGAGAGAGAGAGAGAGAGAGAATCATGCAGTGTGTTGATGCGTCCGTAATAATAGCAGTCATCTTTTTTTTTTTTAATCATAACACTCCTCCCATCAATCTGTTGGAAGGGGTCCAACTGAGATCCACTACATAAAAGAAGTGTTTCTTTAATCATATTCAGGAGCAATCTGCAGCAGTGTCTTAAAAAAGTTTGGAAGGTCGGCCGGGTTCTGTGACTTCAATTTTTAAACTTCACCTTCTTTTATGAGATTGGAAGGGTGTAAGAGAAGAAAGAAGGGCTATAAACTTTACCAAGTAATTCATCAAAAACCGAAGGCGTGGCGGTATACTTTAAAACTCCTACTCATTTGGCTTCGCACAGGCATCACGTCTATTCCAGGGCCATAAGTAGCTGGCTCTGGTGGTCGTTTTTTTTTCTTTTTTTCTTTTCTATATACGTACATGTATGTATATATATATATTGTTCCTTAGAAATGAGAATATTTGCCCTCATATTGTGCATATTTATATTTGTAATTTTCATGATTTTAAAATATTTATTTCCATGTGCTCGGGTTAGGGAGCTACAAAGGATCGAGGTATATAAATCAATATTAAGTATAACAAAATATATGGGATGCAAGTTTTGCAGGGGATTTTGCAATATGTAACATTGATATCTTGGATGTGTTATTGAAATATATGAATAGAGGCAAAAACACATTTAATTGCATATAAGTGTGGTATGGAAAGTAAAGTTGCTTTATAAAATAGTATAATTTTTATGTGTTTAATATTGGAGCAAAAAATTGATGACAATAAAAGTTTAAACCTCTTTTTTCTTACTTTATGCCTGCTTCCTTGTCCTATTTTAATGATGGTGATTTTGCCACTATTTTTCTGGAAAAGAGTAAAAAGGTAATATTGTATGAATTGGATTGTCAAGTGATGAAGAGTCCAAGCATAGAGTGAAAGCACAATGAAAGTATATTGAGGAGGGGAAAAATTATCATGAATATAAATGAGCATTTAGACTATTTGAAATGGAAATATTTATAATTAGAGAAATGAAAATTCTTTTAATTACATAAATGGAAATAGAGAAATTTCTTGAAATTAAAAGCTATACAATGACATAAAAAGTCTAAGAAACTTTATGCCCGATAATTGGAAAATAACATTTTGATTATGGCTTAATGTATCATCTTGACTGGAGAGAGATCTTTAATATTCATTAGAAATTCCATATGGAATAGTTTGTGAATATGATTTCTATTTGTTTATCCATTGCTAGTCCCTTGATATTTAGAATCATATCCCTTCGACCAAAATGAACAAATTCCTTTCCGAGCACGACTAACCCACTCTCAATTTCTTTAATCACAATATTAGATTAGCAACATATGAGTTGCCGGGGTTTAATGTTCAAAAGATTATCCTCCCTTGCATCAGCTTAGCCATATGTGGTCCAACCACAACATTGACATGAGAGCAATTTGAGTATTAAGTGCTTTCTGTCTGTCATCTTCACAATGGCAAAGAGAAAGGGTATCTTTGCCATCTTGCTTTTGTTTAAAGGCAATTTGAGAATAAAACTTCTAACCCCCTCAATTATTTATAGAATAATGACTTCTTTTGATAGAAGTGTGCATAGGCAACCATCTAAGGTAGCGTTCTCCCAAATATCCCCGAACCCCAAAGACCTGGTAAAAGGATGATTCAATCACAGGCCATTTGTCCCAATGTCAAGAATTTTCCTAGCTTGATAAGCTCGCACCACATAGAAGAATGACTTGATGATGAAACTTTTGACTCTCTAGTATGTTCATATAGGCTAAACCTCCCTTCTTGTTCTCCTCAAGGAGTGTTTCATAAGCCTTAACTGAAGGAGGGCTAGTATACGGGTTTGGTTGTTTCAAGCTCATCAGCATTGGAATTTCTCACCAAATGACAAAGTAAGTCAAAAACATATACATGCAAGTCTAACCATTTTGGCATTTTCTATTTGTAATGGAAATGACCTGCATGTCACAAAGCATTCTATTGGGCACAAGCCCTGTAAAGTCACAAGCTTGCCAGCTCATCAAAGCAATCAAGAACTATTCATTCAAAGATTTGCTTATCCCAACCCCCAGCCCTAAGCCTTCTTGAACAGCAGATAAAGGTGATGGAAGGGGCGTGTATTGGGTTGGTAAGATAAGCCATGATCAAAGGCCCCAAGTCCAGAGAGAGGGACAAAGAGGACAGGCATCATTTAAAGGTATAAAAGGGAGATAAAGGTGAAAAGGATAAGGGTATTCATGAGGGGTGGGTGGAGTGCAGGCCTAGAATTTAACAAGGGACTGCATGATGTACCCTCCACAACTTTCACCAGGCACATGAGGAAGGGGAAAAAAGAACCACTCCAACAAGGCATCCAGTATCCCACTCAGCTGAACCAAGGGTGATGATTTAAATGTGGGTTGTTTAGCTTTATACTATCAAGGCCTACAGCTCACATCATTACAGGATGGGAATCATTTCTTGTGTGGAAGGTCCATCCTATTGAGTTCCATAAATCAATTCTTTCATGCACTTTGTTCTTTTTTTTTTTTTTTGTTACTTTATCAATAAAATGAAAGACATGTATATGCAAAATCTGTACAAGAAAGACGCAAAAGACAAGCTATCATCAATTTACTACATTAAATTTTTAAATCTTCATGCCTGCAATATACAAATCCTGTGCTAAGCAGCAAATGGATGATAAATGTTAAAACCTACCCAAGGTATGGAAAACTATGGAAACAAAATTACAAGATTCTTCGGTCGGCGAGATAGGTCAAACGAAAGATGCTTCACCTCTTGTTACCATACAAACACATGGGATAAATTTAATACATCCCCTAAACACTGCCTATGATGTTACTATGGTAACTATTGGTGCTAGTGAAATTTGTAGATTATCAATTGCCTGTGTTGAAACTGTTATGAAGCAAATACTTGGCTTGGGGCACAGGTTGTTTTGTGTACTCCACTTTCCAGAAGGTACTCCTTTGTTTTTGACCACCATACAGTCTGGAGATGGCCATCAAAAGAGTGTTTTAACTACTGAGGTGGGAGAAAGTTTACTATGATCAAAAGATCTCCATGGCATCCTTCAGAAACCCAGCTATTCATATTTCACAACCTGGACATCATATAAATTTGCATCTGCCAAGTTCTACCAGATTGAATTTGCAGAACCATGGTTGAATAATTTCTGGGCTGAGGAACTGCACAGCATCGGGTGGTTTTATTAAAGTTCGACTCGGATGACAACTCCAAATCCCTGAGGGTTTGCAGTGCCGATCCAGTGATGCTGGAGCTACAACAGATGAAGCAACTGCAAGTGTCATTAATTCCCTTAGCTTCTTGCTCTAAAGACTTATCCCTCAAAGTTACAACTTTGGAAAGATAATTTTCAATAATCAGATATGACATGCTTTCAGAAGACTAGGAGGAACATCAGGCAACCTAGCAATAAATCCTGCTCTAAGGTTATCAGATGATAGATGATGAAAAAGAAGATTGCAAATCATGAATCATAAAATTTCGTACTATCATAAATATAACCACAAACATATAGCAGGTAAATATTAAACATTCCTATATCAGAATCTCGTAGGGAGGATATAGAAATAGAATACTGAAATAACAATTATTCATACATTGTCAAAAGAAAATTTTAGAATCATACTCAAAAGCGAATTGCAGGATATCTAAAACTTAAACATGACGATGAAAACCTTTTTCAAATAAAAACAAGATAACAACATTCACACCAACAACCAAGAAAGTTTGTTCTTCCATTTTATTGGAACAATCTCGCAAAGATCAGAAAAAACCCTAGAAGCAACATAAGCATGCTGTGTGGACCTTTACATACATAGATTACAAAGACAGAATCCACCCATGACCTGTAGTAACAGTCTGTTCATTAAAACCAGCGGCATCTCTGTGCACGTGCGCCCAAAAAAAAAAGAGAGCCATCTTAAGCCAAATAACCAAGATTGAAAAGCGTAACAGTAGCTCACTTGAGACATAAGGTGGGTTCAGACATCAATTGAAAATCTTTTGTCATCTAATTTCCTTCTTTAATTAAATCCGAGGCATTTTCATGCAAACAACAAAAGTACAATGACAATCATTGTCACAGTACATAATTTTAACACTTCAAACAGACATTGGATGGCCCCAATATAGATTACAAATAGCAGCATCCCGAAATCCACATTGTTTTGCTTATTTTATTCAAAAAGTATAGATCATGAACGATGGTGATTAGTGCTGTATTGGTGCTTCACTCTGTACTCTTGACAGGAGGAAACCTATTATAGCTTATGGACTTGGCAGATGGGTGGAGCATTGGTAGCATTAAAACTGTCCAGGTTGGATTAAAGCTCCTCATCAAGGATGGGCAGGTGGCAGCCAGGCAGATCCCATCTGATGTCTGCATGGAAGGTCCCCTCAATTCAGAAGCCTTCGCGGCAATCTAAACAGATACAGCCCCTCAAAGGGTTTCCAATTCAACTAACAAACGTCTTGTTCAAACACCAATTAGAAACATAAAAAAGGAAAAAATCTATCATACAAAATTTCTTCCAACAAAACTCCTGTTTTCTTCTTCCACAAATAGGCTGAACATCCTAAACATGAACATCTTTTCTTGGCACTATCATATGTAAGTTTTTCCCAAGGAAGCCACAGTATCGATAACTTTCTTCTAGGGATAGCTTATGATCCTTTCCCTCTCCCTAAATAACAACTCTCTTTCTGCCTTGTTGAGGGACTAAACATCCCAATCCACATCCCACCCATCTTTTCTGGGAGATCTTGAAGTGAGACCATTTGCTGAAACACTTCCTGTGGTATGTTTTTCTGAAGGCTGTGGCGCTGCTTCATCCTCATCCCAATCCTCATCCCAGCCCTCATCCCAGCCATCTACTGTGTCTGAGTCAACAACTGCTGAAGTAGACTGTGCTTGCGTTCCCATCTCAAGCTGCTGATATGGTATTCTATCAGCTCTCCTTCCCCTCCTAAACTTGCAACAAGCCCATGCACCTCCAGAAATAACCATGGTAACAAACAAAAAGTAGGCGCCATAAATGGGTGTCAGATGGGCAGCATAAGCAGGCAACAGCTGGAAAGGATTCCAGTCAGAAGAAGCCTTGGTTTGAAGAGCACAACTCTCATTTCCAACATATAGAACAATTGTCATTTCTAAGCCTTTTGCCGCATTTATTGGAATCTGAAACAGGCAACATAGGTAATAATCAACCTAAGAGCATCTTTTCCATACATTTAAAAGAAAAAAAAGTCTTGCAAGTACACAAACTAAAAATTACGGGTCATATATGTGAAACTACCAGAGTGATTGACAAATTAAAATTTGAAAACAAAAAAACAAAAAATCCATTGCAACCGAGTTTTGTCAAAATAATACAGGGGTCTGTACCAGCCATCTACCGGTTTGGTATGATACTGGCACATAGCACACCGACCTAATGCATACCAAAACCAAGGGGAGGGGAAGAAAGAGAGAGAGAAGAGGAGAGAG
Organism: Phoenix dactylifera; assembly: GCF_051530095.1. Lineage (NCBI taxonomy): Eukaryota > Viridiplantae > Streptophyta > Magnoliopsida > Arecales > Arecaceae > Phoenix > Phoenix dactylifera. Next base: position 28,548,604 of record NC_143197.1, read on the forward strand.
ATGGGAGGTCAGAGATAGAGGGAGAGGGAGAGGGAGAGAGGGGGAGTGAGAGGGAGAGTGATAGAGAGAGAGGGCAGGAGAAGGAGAGAGGGAGAGAAGAAGGGGGGGGGTTGTTGCCATTGCAGCAACAATGGCAAAAAGCCAAAAACCCTACCAACGAGTCGTGACCTTGTAAAGGATCGTGAGTGAGAGGCTGCGCAATTGAGCGAGAATGGGATGCAGTGTTTAAAGATAACTGGGCTGGTTCAACCCTCGAACTAAGTTGAACCATTCGAAACCATGTGGAACCAGGCAGTTATGCTCAGTTCAGAATGGTTTGGTCACACTGATTCTCGAGCCAAACTGCTGACTGACTTGGTTCGGCACCGATGTGGTTCGGTACACCTTGATCTAGATAGTTCGGGTCATGGCAGGCATTGATTGCAATCACTGTTGTTGATACACGATCTAGATCTTGTGATCTTGATCAAAATGACAATGAATAAGCTGCATCTCATCTCTTGATCATGATCAGTTAGAATAATAAGATCTAGATCTGTACTAGCGGTTACATAGTCCCTTGGATCATAAGATCAGACTTGATTGTGTTAATTCTAATATTGAATGATGTGAAAACCTATTTCCGTAATTTATTTGACTATATGGCATTTAAAATTACTCCCTTGTTCTCCCCCACACATTCTACCTCAAAGGATAATTGAATTAGTAGGTAGTATAACATCTTGAATAACTAGACATGATGTTTGCTTCATTGAACATGCTATATATAGGCTTACAATGACAGGGCCCACACATATTGTATGTATGGCTTTTTGTTCTACAGTACATTTGGTTCATTTTTTCAATTTTTGTTTATCTTTTATTTTTTAAAAAAAATGATATAAATTAGCAAAATCTTATGATTTGCAATCCAATTCATGACATCATCCGATCTGACCTCTTTCACGATTTACAACTCAATCCCAATCTTGACAATACAGACAGTCAGGGTGTCATGTAGACTCCGCACAGCATGGTCAGGTGGTAAGGATGGAAAAAGAGGACTACCAATATTATAAGATGGTTTATGTGATGCCTTATAGCAATAAGGTTAGATACAAATAACATATCAAGAGATAATGTCGAAGGACTACATTAAGAAGCCTTAAGCGGAAACAAGCTCGATAGACGACACAGAAAGGTAGGAGAGGAGGGAATGATATAAAGAAAGCATGAACCAAAATGGCTAAGGCTCCTCAAAAACCATTAGTCTTGAGCATAACAACAAAGTGGGGATTCTTTTGAAGGTGGCGATAAGTTGACACTTGATAGAGATACGATACTACAAGTAAAGCTTAAGCTTAGTTATTTAACCAAGAAACACCTAATAGTGCAAAAGAGATCTAATTGTGTTCGCTAGCAAGGGAATGCATCTATGGCTTTGCAAAGATATAAGAGAACAAGGATGGAACCATCCAAAGCCGTGCAAGTAGCCTTGTACTCCAGTATCTAGAAAGATACACAAGCATTGATAACAAGCATGAGGCAAATGATTCATTGCTAGAGTAGGATTTAACTCTTGATTGTACTGGCCATGCACCAACTAGGTGCCAATATGCCACAATTTGCCCAATCCAAGCCCAAATCAATTAGTATCATTCAAATATCAAGCCTTTTGAGACTCCATTTTTAGCATTTTCTACCATTTGAAGGCGAGAACAATTAGGGAGCAAGCAGACCACTAAAAGACTGACAGCCCATTAAATACAAACTTACCTACATGGATATCATTTAAATAAATGTCTATTTACTTGACAAATTCTACATGTTGATAAGAATGATGCAGATAATATTGCTCAAACAAAAAATAATGATGCAGCAGAATGTTAATAATCTTCTAAATTACTCCAGGGAATGATGAAAAATTCAAGCACATAGATGAAAATTAGCTAAAATCAAATCAGATGCAGATCACAATATCCACTATGCAGCATCATTAAGCTCATAAGATTTCGAGATGATTACCACGCTGGGAACCATATAATTGCTCTAAGGTTCCTTTGGCTTGGATATGATTCCGCACATCGACCCCCCAGAGCCAACATGCTCGCCCAGAAATCATAGTGATCAATCCTCTCACTAAGTCCCTTGAGCAGTAGGAGATAATGAGAGTTTGGTAGGATGAAGATATGTACCGGGTTTAGGGTTTAAATCATAGCAGAGAAATCAGTTATAATTATGGTTGCATAAAAGTGTTTTATTAATGGCTTTCAGGTTAGATTCAAAGAGAAATAAATAAGAATGGTAATGACAAATTGATTTATGCAGTTACTATTGACCTAAGAAGCAATTTGGGGGTTAGGAAAGGTTTCTAACAGGTACTGTTTGGGATAGTAAGATTGGAGCTGGCAGGGATTAAACACTGGAGAATATGGAGGTCCATCAGGATCAGCAAAATTACAAGAAAAGGATCTTCTACGACAGCCAAACTGTTTTGGCTTGTAGATAGGCCTTGACCAGTGGTTGGATGTTTGCACTAACAATATGTTTTGTAGGAAAAAGGAAAATGGCTGTGCGGTGCTAGTAAGGACGTAAAGAAGGCTTTGGGATGCCAAAATAAATTAGGGTTACCATAATGGTAGGAATCAACGAAAAGAAACATAAGAAAAGAAATAGAGGGGAAATAAGAATACTGAACACACTCTGCATAAAGTCTGGTACCTTGAATACATGACAGGAAAGAGCAAAAAGATGAAGAGTCTTTATTCACGGTGCATAACATCATCTAATTCATCTTCTATCAAGAGACTAATATTTATTTGTCCATGCTTTTGGTGGGTCTTGAAGGCTTATTAATCCCCCATCAACTCTCTTGTCTTGGAGAAATTCACCTCCAACGAATGAAGACTCCGGTATAGCCCATGTAACTTCGAGTTGACAGCAGAACTGTCCCGAACCGAATGGTTCCGGCCGTTCCGAGTCATATCATAAGCTCACCGGTACGGTTCCGGTAACAGAAACAAAAACCGTTGCCGGAGGCGGAGAAGGAGAAGAAAAGAGAGGAAAGAAGAGAGCGAGCGGAGGAGAGAGTAAGGAAGAGGGAGGGAAGCTGGCGGAGAGTGGCGGACGCTGGCGGAGAGCCAGCAAAGGCCGGCGCCTGGGCAGGAAGCGAGGCTGCGGCTGGTTCCTCTATTTCAAATGAAACAGGGGTTCGATCACGGCCTCGTCTCCCGCCCAAACGCCGGCCTCCGCCACCTCCGCCCTTTCTCCCCCTTCTCTCTCTCTCTTTTTCTCTCCCACGATCTGTGTTGCCCTCTCCTCTGTCGGTACAGGTCCGGCACGGCACGATGCAGACTCGTACGACTCGTGCCACTGGAGAACTGGTACGATACCCAGTACCGGTTCTGCCGACCCTAGTCAATCATCTAGGTTGGTGGTCCTTCAAGACCTACCAAAGGTGCCAATGAGGACTAATAGTCTTTGGATTAAAGACGAATAGTTTTTACATAATGTTATGCATGGTTAAATAAAAACTTCTTTTCTTTTTTTTGCTTCTTCAAGATGTGAAATCAATAGTAGTGAGTATAATATTGTGTTCCTCCTCTCTACCCTCTTTCCCATCCAACCTCTTTTATGTTTCCTTTAATTGATTGGAATAGCCAAAACCCTATCCTGTTTTGCATCCCAACACCTTCTTTATGTCCTTACGAACACCCACAACCCTTCTGCTCTCTCAAGCTGCAAGACACACCATTAGTGCAAACATCCACTTGCTAGTTAGGGCCTATCTGCAGGCTAGAAGAAATCTGCTATCAAAGCAGATCCAATAAAGTACGAGAAAAGGATCTGCTTTGATGCTATCAAAGTCTCTAGTGTTCAATCCATGTAAGGCCCAATCCCTGTATCCTGAGCAGCACCTGTTTGAAACCTTTCCAAACCTTCATTAATCCCCAAAATGCTTCTCAAATCCATAGTATCTGCAGTAATCAATCTATTTGTGACTATTCTTGTTTATTTCTCCTTGAAACTAACCCCAAAAGCCATTAACAAAACCTTTTTATTTGGCTATAAACAAAAAATGATTGCTCTGCTAAGATTAAACTCTAAACCTGCCATCCATCTTCATCCTATTACACTCGTTCATGCTCTTGCAGCTTGAGGGACAAAGCAACAAGGCTGATCGATCTGATTTCTGCATGAGCCTGTTAGGCCTATAGGGTTGTTGTGCAGATTTATATCAAAGCCAAAGCAACCTTAAAGGATGTTGAATGCTTCCGAGCATGGCAACCATCTTGATATCCTGTGAACTTGTTTCAGTTGATTGTTAACTTTGGGCTCAAACCTTGCATCATTTCTAAGATTAGTTTAGAAGATTAGTAGCATCCCCCAGCATCATTATATTTCTTTTAGCATCAATGTCTCCATCGCATATTAGATTCATTCAATCATCTAGGTTTTAACATATTTTCTTTAGTTTAACTTTCAGAACTAGCCTCATTGCCTGCTTATTTGCATTGGTACAATATTAGGTGAATATATAGGAATTCCCTTAGGTCTATCCTACATCCCTCTCATTTCTTCATCTTCTGCCATTCCCTCTCCAGTCCTCCATCACATGTATAGAGCTGCAATGATTACTCTTTCAATCACTATCAAGAAGTGACCAACATTCTCATAAGATATAGATCCAAAATTTGACATATGCTTTAAAAAAGTTAAAACTTCCACAATCAGTTGGCTATAAGTTTGCAAATTCTAGGAAAGGGGGGGGGGGGAGAGAGAGTTTCTAAAAGGATGGACAGGAATGCTCATTCTAGTTATTAACCTAAACCAAAGGACATATGCACAATGGGTTACATATCACAGGGACTAGTGTGCAAATAACAATAATTGAGAGACTGAACAATAGCACTGCCATGGGGGTGCTTGACATCAAAAGTGGTGAACATACAGTGACAGGTGTTTGAGTTGGAGCCCACTGGCAATAGGGCTTTGAGTCCAAGGCAGCGCAGGGTGATGTATCAAAGCGGTGGATGAGATAGATAGTGACAGTGACATGGGCTCAAGTTTAGTGAAGAGAGGAATCGTGAGATATTGAAGGAGGAGGAAAAACTGAGGCATGGGAGGAGTCGATGAACCATGGTATATGAAGGAGGAGATTTGAGACAGTTGAACCATGGACTCATGAACCAGCACTAGTAGGGTTGGTAGCATCAAAGGATTCAGCACATTGCTTAACACCATACCTTTTGTCCTCCATGCTACAGCCAAACCCTAACCTTCAGCCAAATGGGGTTGCGATTCCAATTGAATTGTGAGATCACACATCTAACTCTAACTGATTTCAGACTTGAGCTACAGATCAACCAATCTATCAGATTACCAAGTTAGCTCAAGCAGATTTTCTTCCCCAACCTCCTTCCAGAATTAATTGGACTCTGACAACCACTGATCTAATCTATATCTCATATGTTACGGACCTAGGCTTCATGAGCTATCAGATTAGGTAGATTTCCTTTTTTTATCATTTTTTAATCTTTATAAATCTCTTAATCAATTGAACTTGGATAACCCTTGATTCAATCCAAATTTGATCCATTAAAGGCCTAGACTTCATGACCTAAAGGTCCTAAGGCGAGCCATACAATACGTATCATGGCCAGATTGCCAGAAATGTCGAATTAACCTGCAGTAACCTGACAATTGATGTCATTTATCCTGCAGTTGCACAAAACATTTTCACAATTACATCTCAGCAACCTGCAGTTATCCAATTCCAACCAAGCAGACCTCGCCCTCGCCAAAAGCTGGGCCAACCTCAAAAGGCGGACCTCAGGAGGCCGAGCAGACCTCAGAAGGCTGAGCCGACCTCAGAAGGTTGAGCCGACCTCAGAAGGCCGATCTCATCGTCCACATGCTGCGGCCATGCGCTGCAGCAGCCTCACCGCACCATGTTTTGCTTGCTGGCCACGCCACGACATATCAATCAGGGACCATACCCTGTCACATCTATCAACGCCTTACCGTTCACAGAAACGGCGTATGCCGTGCGCATCAAGTAAGCTCTAGCAGCGCACCATCTATCTAAAACCTATCTCCTCCCATGATGAGGACGGATCATACCTCCGCCACCTGGGCACCTCTACGGGGACTATAAATAGCCCCATCAGGTAACACCTAGAAAATTTTTTGGGGACCTTGTTTGGGCTAACTAAACTCCACCCTAACTTGAGCGTTGGAGGGCCTCAGAAGGTTGAGCCGACCTCAGAAGGCCGACCTTAGAAGGTCGATCTCATCGTCCACATGTTGCGGCCATGCCCTGCAGCAGCCTCACCGCACCATATTTTGCTTGCTGGCCACGCCACGACATATTAATCAGGGACCATACCCTGTCACATCTATCAACGCCTTATCGTTCACAGGAACGGCCTAAATCGCCTTAAGCAAGCTTTAGCTACGCACCATCTGTCTAAAATCCATCTACTCCTATGATGAGGATGGGTCATACCTCCGCCATCTTGGCACCTCTACGGAGACTATAAATAGCCCCATCAGATAACACCTAGAAAATTTTTTGGGGATCCTTTTTGGGCTAACTAAACTCCACCCTAACTTGAGCGTCGGAGAGCCCTCACCGGAACCACCGGTGAGGCCTTGTGCAGGTACACTGTCGCGCGGAAGGTGGCTCACCTTCTTTCTCTATATTCCGGCAGCTCTCTCAACTCTCCCGGCGTGGTCACCCTCACGCCAAATGTGAACCACAACAGCGCCAATGATCCAAAACCGACTTAAAGAAGGATGAGAGAATCCTTGTCACACCCAATAAGAGTCCCAACCTCTTGAAAAGGCCAATGGATGAAGAGTGGTTCCAAAACACTTTCCAAGACTATTCATCAATCGGCAACAAGGGCAAAGTGATAAAATTGATAACTAGCATCTAGTACTTGAGGTCCTTGGCGGATATCAAACTGCTGCCTTTGCCTTGTTGGACTCAGTGACATTATTGGCCAATAGCAACTGTGTGGTAATATCTGACAACAGGCTGAATCTAGACAAATTTGAAAACATAGCTGCCACCACATGGAATGTTGACTTATTCAGATATAATGGAAGAAAATATGATCACCGCATAGAAGGATGAACTACTCAGATACAGTGACATATTGGGAAGCATTTTATGGTGAATTTCCAAAGTTACAGCAAAGGGTTCGAGAAAATGATTTCAGGTTTTGATGTCATGCTGAGCAAGTAGCAAGAAAATGCCAAAAAAATGCAGGGAGGAGATGGCAAGACAATTCCCCAATATGTGCAATTAAATGAGCCATAACATCTCACTTCCATTATCTTTTATAATTCGTGATTGTTTTTCTGAGCATAATACAACCATAAACATGCAATTCTGTCAATATAGAAAACCATATATATAACAACGTTAACTCCACCACTCTTGTTGGTATTTCCTAGTTCATACCATGCATCCATCAATAAATAAACTCAATCACATCCTATTAAAGGCATATTTGCTTTGACAATTGGTTATTACAATAGAAGAACATTGAAGTGGCTTCACATCAACAAAATTGAAATTCATCCACTAACAAGATAGTCACTTAAGATGCAGTCTTCTAGTTTACTGTGATTTTGCATTAAATAAATAGTGAACGTTACATGCATTTATGCAAAAGAAAAATAATGCAGCAAGTGGCATGGAAATCATCAGGTATATTCATCTTGAATTTTTACACATGGTCATGTGATGCCTAACCAAGCAACAGACAACTTATCCGAGAATTTCTAAATACTCTTACTTGTCAGCTGCCTGCTGATAAGTGATTGGAAGTGCTCTTTAGCATCCATAAGTTAATCACAACAAAAAAAATAAAATAAAATAAAATTCAAAGAATGCTCTTACAGTTCCTACCGTCATTAATCATACTTCAAAAACAAGTGCTTGTTGTGAAGCTTTCTTTTTTAGCATCCTTTAATATCAGTAGTACATGACATCTTAGGTTTTGAGAATCTTGTTATGATTTATAAAAATTAATAATGACGGGAAACCATATTAACCATAAGAATGCCACTCCGACAGACCAAGAAAAGCAGCCATAGAAAGAGGACCCATGACCAGAAGAACATGGCAACAAGAAAGAGCAGAAGTAACCAGAACTTTACCTTAAATAATCTACTTGGCAAGGACTTCATTCTTAGTTTGAATTAATTATATAGCATTCTGATATATAAAATAAATTTCTTAAATAACAAATAGATGTACAAAAAGGAAAAAAAAAAAAAAAGAAAAGCTCTTGCTTGGTGGCATGTTAACTTGATTGTCATCCAGAATTTCTAAGCAAGTTTGCCTTTTGAAGACATAATCTGCACATGTGATGGATCACTGCTTACCTTAGGAATTCAGGGACCAGGGAAAAAAATCATCCTAAACTTTCAATTTCTATTGTTAAAAAGGAAATGCTAAAAAGGCACAAACCTTTGTGGTACTCCCATTGGCTATTTGTTTCTCCCCATCATTAATTTTGATAGGTGATGCTTTAATTTTCACAGTCATATTATTCTCCCCTGTATTCTGGACTAAAAGTAATAATTTCTTGGAATCTGCAGCAGAAGAGAAGAGAGGATAAAAAGGATGAGCCCTTAATAAAATTATAAACAGAAAAGGGAGATAGAGGCATATTCAACTTGAGATTGGAATAAACAACATCATGACAATTTTTTTATCCGGTATGTAAGAATATATAGTTTACTGTCTAACCAAATGCTCACCAAAGGAATTTGTTGAGAGACAATAGAAAGTTAGGAAAATGATTGGCATTGTCATGCCCCATATCCGGGACATAACATGGCCATGCTACCGAGGGGTATAACTCATAATAGCACGAAGCCAACAATCATAATCTCAAATAAAATAAAAGATCCAAATCCATCATTCATTAAATAATTAACTAAACACTGGTTTAGAGCAACTAAATCTAAATTTAAATACTAGAATCCATAATCTCAAAATTCAGAAAGTTATTAACTACAAATCTATAGTCAATTAAAGAGTTAAAACTCTGCTACAAAATCACCAAGCTTGCTAGCGCGAACCTAAGCCTAAACCATTCTTCATTCCTAATGACTCTATTCCTCTAGAAAAAAAATAAAAAGAGATATAAGCTATACAACTCAGTAAGTAAACCTTATATTACCTTATAGAATCAAGCATAAGTTTTCATATGAATCAATGCATCATTTAGAGAAAATAACTGCCATCACAAAATGGAAGACTTAAATATAATAGTATCATAAAATAAGTCATATATCAATCATGCTTTGGCATATGCATAAATCATGCCAATTTTATAAATCAAGTCATTTCTTTGTCATTTTGTCACATCATAGTTCATAATAATTCTTTCAAACTAAATGCTAAGGTCATCTTACACCTGTGACAGGACCGTAATCGACAAAATATTAACTACTATTAACTGCTGGCAGGATCATACGCCAACTACTATTACCCGTTGGTAAGGTAGTACGCCAATAACTATTATCCGTTGGTGGGGTCGTATAGAACTATCTCTGGACGTCGACTTATCCTACTTATAGGAATCATACATAGCTATCTAAGAGCCTTTAGCTATATTTCTTAAATCATATTTTTTTAAGTCATACTTTCTTAAAACATATTTTCCTCAATTATGCATGAATAAATAAGTTGAAAGATGTTAAATAGCTTTATAAAGTTCGGAGTCCACAAATAAATCTTTAACAGTAGAACAATCATGAAATCATTCTTTTTCATAACAAGATTATAAATTTCATAAATATGAAGTTCATATTTCGTAAACAAGTCGTTAATTTGAAATATTCATGGAACCAGTATTTTACGACAAATCATAAGTTTCATAAGATTATATGCTTAGTCCATAATTTTAAGAAAACATAATATCATCAGAATTTAATATTATTTTTGTATTTCACATAAATCATAAGCATGGAAAATATGTGGCAATTTGAAAACTAATAAAGAATATCAGGATTACTTACCTCTTCCGCTTTCGAACCTTCAAAGTTCAACTACGCAAATCACCAAACCTATTTAAAGCTATTAAAATCCGTCATCAACAACTTTGAAACCCAAGAGAATTGTGAACGGGTTAAAATTTGGCAAAACGATCCAATTTTGGCTACTGAAGGGTGTCTGGTTTCATACCTGAACCAAGGTATAGGAAGGACAAGGTCGGCCAAGCAGCAGTGCCCAATTGCCCAGTTCAGTCCACACAAGGCGAAATCAACTGGTCAAGATTAATTATGATTTAGGTAACTCAATAAAGATCAATGGTGACCAAATTTCAGAGGTACCCATCCAAATATCGGGACAGTTCAGGACGTCCTCACTAGGGACAACTTAGATTCATAGTAAAGGAAGACAGAAACTTGAACTGAGATCTCTTTTATGCAGAATGTTAGCAATCCTTCAGGTTTAGGATTATCAGAAGAACAGGTAAACATTCCAACCTTGCAATCAGATTTGAACTTGGAAAGAAAAATAGCTTTTCTATTGTTGTTTTTATATAGCTTAAGCATGAAAACAAAATTCCAAATTTGAGAAAAAAAAATAAAGGATTTGAAGAAGCCTAACACACTCAGTAAAGAGAGTAAGCGGATCCTAGGTAACTTTTCTGTGTCTTCACTACTTAAATCAGGACTTCCAAAAACCCTAACCTCCATAATTTTGTCAATATCATAGTCCAAGCCTTTTCGCATTAAATAGGATTTGCTAACAAACATGACATCAAGTTGGCAAGGCTCCACAGAAAGGACATATGTTTGCGATCTCCTCATCTATCAACATGACAACAATCCTGGAACCTAGGTCATACAGATTTAGGATAGAGAGGGGTTTACTGTCAAACCTAGAAAGTCATCTGGCAGGTATGAAGATCTTCATCATGTTTATGAAACATAAAGCAAACCCTCAACATTCCATAGACTTTGGACATAATTGGATAATGGAAAGCGCCCCAAAGAGTCAAATGGAAGCAGAGCCCCAACCAAACACTCCACCACTACAAGGAAAACAATTCAGTGCCAGTGTCCATGAGCGGTGGATATTCACAATGTAAAAGATTTATACCTTAGAGTATTTTTGTTTTCTGATGTGAAAAAAAAAACCTTTGTTCCAACATTTTGAATCTTTAGAAATATACGTCAGACCATCAAATCTCTTCTATTCAGATCTTCATAAAATTAGTTTTCATGATTTTCCTTGAACCATCATGACAAGATCCCTAGGTGTAACATCAGCAGAGCCATAGTGTCCAATGTCCTATTTATAACATCAATCTTTGGTAAATTGCAAATAAGCATACAGTGTACATAATTTTCCCTCTTTTAAATATGTTGCATATATCTATTGTTGTTCTTATTGGATATACAGTAATGCCATTGTTCATTAAGCATTATGTTTCTCCTTTAAAACTGGTCTGACATAATCCTATCTTGCTATCAAACAAACACTAAAAAAGAGTTCTTATCAAAAGCAGGCTTAAATCTAAAAATAAATTTCCAATTGAGGAGGAAAAAATTGCACTGCCCTAGAAAAAAAAACAGCAAATTTCTGTACAAGTTACGCGGTAAAAAGGAAGGAAATATAAAGAATGCCATACATATGAATAATCTCAAAGGACCTACTAGTTTAATCTATAACTTAAATGGACTACTTTGGCAATTCTTTTCCATGACAGAAATCCTAATGATCATATTAATCGATAGATACAAGAAAATAGAAATCTTTCAAAATTTTACTAGCCTACAGACCACTATTGAATTTTAAACAAGCTAATTAACTCAGCAAGGAATTCCAAACTTGACCAAAATGACAAAATTTATTTCCATACTTAGAATGATATATTCAAAGGCTCCCTCACTTGACATTGAACAAATCAAAACACTATGGGATCTATGATTTCACCGGACTAGCAAAGCCTCTGCCGCTAAATCCAAGGGTTTCCTTAGAATGAAAACTCATTAAACCTGTGTTAAATGGAACCAAAACTTGCACATGAAAAGTTCATTTTCGGGGAAAAAAAAAAACCTAATCTTTTGAAAATCCTAAACATCAAATTTACACATATAATGTGGCCAAAAGGGGATATGGCATTCTTACCACGAATGCTGCATGGAGGAAAACATGGACATGAGAGTCGGGTTCAGACATACGACCAGTGCACGGGGGGAAAAAAAGAGAGATACAGGGAAGCACATAAAAAAAGTAACTAAATTATATTTTTAAAAAATATATCTTACGAGAAAATATTAAAAGATATTAGCTGGAAGGTCTTTCCTAATAGCCTAAGAACAAAGAAAAATGGCATCTTGCTAAATTATTTTAATAACTATATTCTTGACCAATCTCTAAAAAGAACAAAAGTTCCCTTCTAACATAACTATAGCTGGTTGAAATCATTGTTGGAAGTGTCATACACTCTACCAATATTTAAAAGATGAAGCCAAAAAGTTTGATAAGTATCCAAGTTTCTGACAAATATCCAATTCAGATACATATCCAACATGGATTCTTGGAGCTGGAAGCGAGTATCTAGGTAACATGGATTGCCATAAATTTGCAGAATTTTTCACATCAAACATATGATTCCTCTAGCACTAAACAGGAATACTAAATCAAAAGTTAATGAGGTAGGGTTCCATCCCAAATCCCATCGCATCCAGAAACCATATTTACTGAGAATTCTTAGCACGACAAAATACGAAACTGAAGCCGCTAATAGGACACTATATAGGTAGCATAATTAAATATCCAGCAAAAACGCTATTTATTATCATATTGCACAATAAACAGGCCAAGAACAAAGAAACATCTGTATTACCATTTTCAGAATATTGAAGACAAGCAATCAATTCACCCTTTTGGCATTTTTTTGATGATGCATGACATGAATCCACCTGACTTCTATCCGTAGGGCTTCCCGACTTGGTAAGATCTTCACTTCCGTCAGGGTCCCCTGTAGAGGAATTCGTAGCGCGTGAAGGGGATACGTGTGATTTCTCCTGCGGTTTCTGGCTCGACCCAGAAACGCTGGTTTCTGGTGAAGGATTCGGAGTAGGAGACGGAGACACCTGGATACATTCCCAAAGCCCAAGAATTGCAGCGTATGAGACGACTCCTAAAGCCCCAAGTCGAGAACAGTGGGAAAGAAGAAGCCAAGTTTTTACCTTTTCCGAGTCGATCTTCCCGCCTCCCCTTCCATCGGCCATTAGAATACGAGACGAAGCATCAGGCACTGGTGCCACAACCAAAACCAAGAGGATCGCCGCCAGAGCTCCAATCCTCTCCATTCCCAGCTTACAAAATCTACTTTAATACACAAATATCTAACCTTTCGAAGGAGAGAGATCGCAGATGACTCCAGTTCGGAGATCGGAACAAAGACGAACATAAACCCTCATTACTGGAGCCTTCTAGCAGAGATCAGCGTTAACAATCCCACCCTCGATCGGAGAAGAGAAAAAGGGGGAGAAGATATCGGAGTAAGGAAGAAGATCTAAGGCGTTAAGATCTATTAAACTGGAACATTCTGATCTTTGGCGGGCGAATCAAGGGGGACGGCTAGGGTTTTCTTAAAAAGAAGAGATCTTGGATCGGATGGAACGATGGTTAGGGTTTTGATTCCTGTTTTCTGCTTGGATTTGGAGGATACGAAGACGAGGACTTGTCCCTCGCCGGAAGAGAACAAAGTGGGGGCGGATCGGAAGGAAAGAACGAGGTACGATGACGCCAACGTAGGGACGAGAAAAAATTTACGACAAGCAGTAGGAGGGGCGGTGGCTTGCGTTTTTCTAATACTTCTATGACGGGGCCCACCGGAGTGGTGGGCCACCTAATCGGCGCGCGGAAACCATATGGGCCGGCGAAAACCATGTGCCGGTCTGCATTGCCTCGGATCGGATAATGAACAAAAAGATTTCATTATTTTTTCGTTTATCTTTTTCTTTTAACGAGAAAAGTATTTTGTTCGTGGCTTTGTGCATGTTCAAACTTCGGACACGATTGTTGGATTCGGGATTTCATCGGTCCATCGCCGGTATACTTATTTTCCTTTCATTCTTATGCATGTCCAACACCAATGCTTCTAAATCTCATGGTTATCTCATTCTTGGAGAGGGTTAATTTAAAAAGAGATATCTGCTATAAAGAAAATCAAGGTAGTAGATATGGTGAATAATTGGCTGATTGGTAGATTTGCTCGCTAATTTCAAGAGATTGCTATCTAAATCTTTTAGTGAGCTAATTATAGTTATTCTAAGGATGTCATAGTAAATATGTAGTAAGCAATGCGATAAAACTCATGCTATTGTATGAGCACATAAAAGAAATAACAATAAAAATCTCCTTTGAGGTATATGTTAAGGAAAGCAACAACTCCTTTTGAACTCTTTTGATCACTAGAAAGTGGAAAATAGGAATATGAAATGAAAATGGAACGTTATGTAGAACAAAATCTTTGGACTCCTTGTCTTTCCTTTGATGCGCAAACACAATTATTTTTTCGTGTGCATGCGCAATCTTTTTTTTCTTTCTTTTTTCTTCTTTTTTTGATGATAAGGGAGGCAACAGAGAAACTACCACCTAGCTTTTATTAAAATGGAAGTTTAAAAGAAAATACAAGGTTGGCCGGCATAGCAGAAGTTGCTGACCCAAAGAAGGTAACAGAGCACAAAAGATTATGTGAGAAGAAACGAGAGTCTAATATAAAGAATGGTCAGTATATGCACAGAGCTTTGAGTCTTGGCCCTAATTTGAACAATGCTTCAACGTTAGGTACCTTGTGAAAGTGCCAATCAAACTGATGTGCCATCAAAGAGAAGGGACAACCCAAACTTCAGCATAGCCAATACCATAAGAAAGCCAGCTAAGTTCTCGGACTTATGAGGTTGCAGCAGTGTCAGAGGCCGACGGTATGCTGGCTCTCTTAGCAATTAAACTTCCTCCACACTTGGACATGTTTAGGATCATCAACAGCCAACAGGGCATCGAGTAGAAGACCAAAGAGGCTGGTGAGAAGTAGCAGACTGCAACCAAGTTAACCAAGAGTGTTCTGCTGCCCAAATAAATTTCTGCAGATCCATTAATCCTTTCTTGTTCAGTGAGAGATTAGAGACTATAATAACAAATCATTGGCTTTTGTTGTTTAGACTGAACTCCATATTTAGTTATCTGAAAGCAGATTGGAAAGATTTCTAAACTTGGACAAAATTCCAGCAAAGGAAGAAAGCAACTTGATGTTACAGATGAAGGACTAGTCATTTTTAAGTATCGAAGTCCATCAACTGCAACCGATGCTTCCGAAGAGCGTTTCTGAAGAAAAATTCTTGTATTCCTTTCTTTCGAACATGACTAGGCCACTGCATCCATTAACATGAGCACCGCCTATGTTTGTTTTGTAAAATTCCTGATTTTCCAACTCCCTCGTGGAAAATTAGTACCTGGTTGTAGCACACTTGGTGCAGAACAAATTGCTTTCCGTATTGTTGAAAAGAGAATACAGTAAGAGAAAAGGTGGTCCACTGTTTCTGGTATTTCTGGTATCTGCGGATAGAAGATATGACCACCCAAATGCTTCCAAAGTTTCCTCCCTATTAGATCCCTTATGTTTAGTCGTTTCTTCCAGCATAACCAAGAAAGCACTTTATCTTTAAGGGTATTTGAAGGCTCCAAAGAGATGCAACGAAGTGGCATTTTATCTCCCTTGTGTTCAGAAAGAGGTAAAAGGATGCAATAGAGAAGGTCTTCTTGTTGCCCCACCTTCCAGCTGAGTTGATCATCCTCCGGGTTCAGAGCTACAGAATCTAAGGATGATGCCAGATGGTTGTATCGTGTCAGAATATTACTGGTGGGCTAAAAGGTAATCTGATCTTCCAAGTTCTAGATCTAGAGTTCAGGATGTCGACCACTGTCCCATTCTTTCTTGTACCAAGCTTATATAGCAAAGGGAATATGGATTGCAAGGGGGCATCGCAGATCCAGCTATCCTTCTACAATAGTGTGATTTGACCATTGGCGATCACACAGCAAGAGTATTTTCAACTCGTAGATAGTTTCACTTTCCTGTGGCAGGTAAGCTGAAATTGATTTTTTTCATTAGCTCTTTCCATTAGAAAGATATCTCTATCCCCATTTAGCCAGTAGAGGCTGGCTGAAATGACTTGGGTCCCCAAGTCCACCCTCCTCCTTTAGAAGACACCATTTTTCGATTTACTTTTCAAGAGAAACCCTTGGCCGTTTCTTTACCTTGTCCCAGGAAGGATCTTCTAATGCAACCAATCTTCCTGATGACCCGTGTTAGAACTTTGAAAATAGACATGAAGTAGGTATGGAGGGAAGTTAGAGACTGAATTAACGAAGACAAGCCTTCCTCCAAAGGACAAATATTTGCTCTTCCATGATGCTAACTTGGTTTCAATCTTCTGCACTAGCACCATCCAGTCTACTTTTGTTGGTTTGCTACCTCACAAGGGAAGATTGAAGTATTTAATAGGGAGAGGTACAAGAGAGCAATTGAGCCAATTTGCGCAGTCCACCCTCGTGGAAGATTGCTGACATAGGCAGAGATTGAATTCTTCTGATAAGGGATAGATAGACCTGAGACCATAGCTTTCTTGAATCTTGCAGGGGGCATAGCTTGTGGTTGACCATAGCTTTCTTGAATCTTGCAGGGGGCATTGAAATCATCTCCAACAACTGATGGCCTAGGAAAAGATGTTCTAATTTGCCTCGCTTCTTTCTAGAATAGTCGTTTGAGCTCAAGGTCATTCGGACCGTAAACAACAGTAAAGGACCAGCTGGTGTTAAGTAATTTGTCAAACCATTGGATAGATACGGAGAATTGAAGAACTACTCTGTTCATTTTGCTGGATATGGCTCCATTCCAACCAAGTAAAATGCCTCCAACAGATCCGTCAACACCACGATTGATCCAAGAGTCAATTTTTCTGCCCGAGAGAGATCTCAGAAAAGAAGGAGAAGGAATTCTCAATTTTTGATTCCTAAATTCCAACCGCATAGCATTCATAGGTGGCCAGAAAGTCCTTTACCTCCCTTCTTTTAGCTGGTTCCCCAAGTTCTCTTACATTCCAACATATTAGAGACAGGAAGTTGAAGTCAATTCTCAATGAGCAGACCACCATCAGATGGGATAGCACAGTAACACTTAAGGTAGTTCAAAAGGAGAAGTTTCCATTGAATAGAATCGGCATTCTCCATATAAAATGTGAAAGAAAGATAGTTGGCCTGTGCATAAATCTACAAGCAGGAAGCCTTTTTCAAAGAGAGACGGACGCCCGCCCGCGCGCCCGACGCCCGCCCGATGCACGCGCGCCCGACGCCCGCTCGATGCACGTGCGCCCGATGCCCACCAAACAAGAACGCATGCATGCCTGCCCGCCTGCCCTCTCTCTATATATGCATGCATGTATGCCCATATTAGTTTATATATACATATACATACATAAATACACGCACACATACATATGTAATTGAAATGACTAAGAGTATGATTAGTGAAAATTCCGTGGTGTGATGCACATGGGGAACAGCTATGTATATACAGAAATACAGATATATGTAATTGAGGAGGCCAGGAATACTCTTGCTGAAAATTTGCATTTGTCATGAACATGGGGAAGAGCTAGCTATGGTGATCCTGTATAAGATACTAAATACCAAAAACAAGTTACGATATATTGGATTAACTTTCGCATGGGGAAACATAAGAATCGAACAAAAAAATGCAAAGAGCCATAGTTTCATAGCTATCCTGGACAGACATGAGTCATGCAGCATAGGTGCAGCCAGAAATTCCAGAAGAGAATCTCAAGCTGATAGCTGCAATTCAGTATATCACAATATTTGTACTACTCATATGCTCTCAAGCTCATGTTTAAATGGTTCCTTCTACTCATATTTGACTTCATCATTTAAGATCAAGTTTCATCTTTTTGAGTTGATCATTGGGTGTCAAACACCTTTCGCGAATGATGACAAGTTCCTGGTGGACCTCTTTCGATGCTTGCTTCTCACAGTCTCAACATTTATCACTATGAGATCATCACAAGAGAAAGACAACAGAGTAGGCATGTTTGTTTGTAGGAAAGCTGAAAAGGTATTCATATGTATATGATGCAAAATACAACATAAAACTTGTTCTGGTAATTCTTTTGATGAAATTGTTCTGATAATTTTTTTAAGCAACAAAATTGTGAACCCCTTAAGAAACTCTGCAATTACATGGTTTGTGTATCAAACAAAAAATGACAAAGTGAAACCTCAGCTGAAAAAGAGAGAATTGCTATGTCATCTATGCCCGGCTCATATATTGGCCAGTTCTAGTGTCCACTAGTATCTCTTCACCAGCACTCACAAACAATGGTACATTCACAACAGCACCTGTGTCAAGTTTTGCTGGCTTTGACCCCCCTGCAATGAATTTGGCAAGTTATTTTCACAAATGGTAGAACTGAGATGAGATGTTGCAAAGTATATGAAAGCTTACGTAGTCAATACTATGCAAAAGACCTGTTGCCATTACCTTGTGCAGTGTCACCTCTCACACCAGGATCCACATCAACAACGGTTAGCTTAACTGTGATGGGAACCTCGAAATCAATAACCTACCAAATAGTACACTACTGTTTAGACCATATCTTTGTTGATATAATGCATGGGCACAACAAATCATACATCACATAATTCTCCACACACAAGCAGGCACCTAAATATATCTAGTTTCTGCATGACAAGAAAATGTTGAACAAATGACTGTTCAATTAAAGCAACAAAACATCACCCAAATCACACAGACGATATATCAATTAATATGAACAAACATCACCAAACTCACACAGAAGACCTATCCTTCACGCAGATGATGCAAGGGCTGGAAAAGTAGAAGTCACTAAATAGAAAATACCCGGCCATTCCAGAAGAGCAAATTACAGTCCATTCCCTCTTTCAACCATTTCTTTTTGTCACTGACTTCTTTCTCACTTAAACGACATTCTTCAAAAGTGGCCTGTAGAAATATGAATATCAATAGATAATTACTTTCTGCTCTAAATTGGGAGCATTACAAAGTTTTCCTAAATTTCCATTATGATGCATTGAAGCAACCATTTTTAAAAGCATTGCTTCATATCAATGTTGGATGTACATAACCATGCGACATCTAGCTTTGAAAGTAGAACCTGTACAGTTTATAATATCATAGATTTTTTGTACTAAAAATAATCAATCATGGGCATCAAGGGGAAATTAACAACTTAGAACAATCCGGAAGCTGACATTCCATAAGATTCCAAGGCATAACTGTAAGGAGCCAAAAACCAACAATAAAGAGTCAAATTATCCCATCAACTTGAAATCAACTGTATGAATTAAACATTAAACAAAAATTCAAAGAATAAAAGGTGTCCTTGAAACAATTCCAGTTACCTCTAACCAGGTCTTCCTTTGTCTCCCCCCCTATTCTGATCAGTGATCATTCAAATTGGAGTGAAGGCTGCTGTCTTGGCGGGTCATACCTACCCGGTACACCTATGGACCATCTCAAACTATTTCCATTCATCTGATCATTTATTGGTGCAACAACCTGCCTTCCTGTGTTCTACTTAATTTTAATTTTGCTCCCTATTAATTCAAATTTAGGGATAATTACAGATTACCCACTTGTGGTATGGTCAGATTTCACTAAGCCCACCTGTGCTTTAAAAAGTCGCACCTAACCCACCTGAGGTTAGCTCCATCAGCTTCCGTATGCTCCGTTACCCACTTGTGCAATGAAATACAGAATAGAGCTTCTTCTACGTGCGATTTTGAGACTCCATTCATCCCCAAATCACCCAAGCAAAGAAGACTTCTTGCTAAACCGAAAATTCTTCTGTGAAATCGAAGCCTCCATTCAGCAAATTGAAGATTATTCTGCCAAATCGAAGCCTCTGTACGTGGGGGGTGAAGTAAACAACACTCTAGCAATATAGACCGGATTTTATGATTCCAGATTTTATGAGATGATTTTCGTTTATTTTTCCAGAAATAATGGATGGAGACTGGGATAATATTTTTTGTTTTTTGCTTTTTCTTTCTTCACCCTCTCTCTCTGTGGAATGTAAGATTAGAACTACTTGAATTTAGGATGATTTATAAGGCTTGGAAGCAGAGGTGGAATGACCGATAATATAGCAGGTGCATTACCAACAAAATAACCTTGGCCAAAGGAGCAAATATCAATTACTGGAATGTGTACAATGGGATCAGACATGAATTGTATTAATGTTGGAAGTTGTTGTGAGTTCAACAAGGTAGCCAGTAAAGAGAGGGGAAGTGGGAAGCAAACAAGTGAATTCAGGAAAGAAGCTCAGAAGTTCGTCGAGGAAAGCTCAACAGCATCTATAGACAAGCTGTTGGCAGTTCTATGTGAGGAAAGCTCTTAGCCATCCTAACCTTAAATCCCTCTAAACCTACCAAACATTTTGCTATCCATCCCACTTCTTTCACCTGCCTCTCCTTAACCTTCCCAAAACAAAAAGAAAGCTAAAATCAGGAAGTCTTGGTAATTGCATATCGATACGACACCATTAGAGAAGAGGTTGATTTTAAACGGGCCAACAGTGATATATATAAAAAAATGAACACATCAAAGTAGTCTTATGGTTTCAAGAAGATGTTCTCATGATTGTGAATTCAATTTAGTCAAACTCATAGTATAAAATCAAATAAGTAATCTGGCAAGTCAGTAATATCATGGAAAGTCTCACAGGAAAGGAAAAAAATCTTCCAAAATAACATCATCAGAAAGTGGCATGTTTATGATTTTAGCATATTAAAATACTAAGAAATTACTTCAAAGGAGTTAATAAGCAGATCACAAACATAAACTGTTAAGAACATCATTGATTACCAGGTCCATGAACACGAACTGGGTCCCATCCTTGTATGTGAATTGTTTGGCTTCCTTTACTACATTTGCCTCTTGTATCTGAAAGAGTCCAGTAGCATGTGAAAAAGTTGTTAGACCAGAGCTAAAGCATAATAGCTTTCGTTTGTTTTTTTGGTAAAAAGACTATAGAAATTAACAAATGACAGAGGAAAGAAAAGCCATCTTTAAAGCAAAACCCCCCATCAAACATAACATAAGAAACCAGTTCATATGCTCCAATCAACAAGGTTCATTCTTTATGAAAAGCTTGTAGTCCATGAATCAATGCTCATTGTCTCCCATAGTACATGTGTCTCTGCTGACATGTCAGTGATAGATACAACCTACCTACCCTTCACAGTAAATACAAGGAACAATGTATTCAATGGCAACAGTAAGTGAAGCTGAGCTGTTCTCCAGTATTCTCATGGACGCCTCGGAAGGTTGATGTCAGCACAAATTGTATATCTACAAGGTTAAGTGTGGAAACTAAAGTTATAACTTATAACAGTTCCAACACAGAGCACACAGTATACAAAACCTGAGCAATATAATGATGCATGTAGTTGAACATGATCGATGGTGGCTTGCTGCATTAAAATACCTGTCTAAATTTTTCTTTGTTTCTAAACTAAACAAATCAACCACACAATAACTGTGGCTTTAAATTCTTAATACTACAACATATGGCACTATTTTATAAGCTAGTTACATAAACTATGACCTTTACTGCACCTTAACACAAACCAAACTAAATCAGAATTGATATTTGGTCCATAGCAAGGCCACCTTAACCGAGGTAATACCATGGGACAGGGTTGTCCTAGTTTTTTCATGAAATAGAATGTGTTGCATTTCGACACTTGGGATGGTGGATGTCCTATCCTATCCTGGTCCATTTCTCGACTCTTCTTAGCTTGACAATCAAGACGGTGGGTCTCTTCATCGTCCCACCAGCATTTTTGAAACCTTGACCTTAAGTCCTTAACAATATAACTTATGCTCGTTTTATTCATCAGCACTTGATATCTTCACACCAAACTTTCATGGAAAATTGGTGTTCTAAATGGTTGCGGCTTGTACTACAGGACACAATACTTTCACCTAATATAATTATCTTTCCTTGAGTTAAGAAAACACATGCACATTTACCCAATGCAAGCTTCCAAGCATAAAGTTTACATCCAAATTTCAATTATATAGTTAACAAGCGCTGGAAAACATGGCAATGCATAGCAACCAAACCATAAATAAAAATGAATCTGGATAATACAACTTACTAGGCTCATCATCTGTATGCTATGCCCAACAATTACAAGGAAATGACATGGATAAACATAGCTTCTGTTGCCCATCACATGAATATCAGGTTGGCCTTTCAAATTTTTGAGAACCACATAAGGTTAGGAACAATGGTGTCATATAAGATCCATCATGTACAAGCTCATGGAGGCCAAGGCTGCTTCAACTAGGTCCATCACTTTCTCTATATAAGCAATTAAGCGTTATGCTATTTATATCTTTATTTTTAAAACATTTATGGTTAGATCGTTGCATGTAGATATGTGAGCAAGACTCATAAAATCTAGCAATAAGATGACAAAAAGCTTGTTGGCTGATGTTATTATTGTCATATGTGTTTGCTCTTGTAATCTGCAAGAGCTAATTCCTTACGTATTATACACCCAATTTTGCTAATGGTAAGGCAAGCTTCCCTGTTCCATAGAAATTATCATTAATTTCTTGACAAACTAATCTTTGCATACAGAATAGCCAACGACTCTTAGCTTAGTAGGTTGGCAACTCTTCCCGAAAGGCTTGCGCTTGGAGGAGTTCCAGAGATCAATCTTGGGTATTATTAAAAAAAGTATTTATATGAAAGCGGTACTACTTTGATGCTTTGTCAACTGAGTTACAATTGATGCTATGAACACAGGCGCCCCCCAAAACAATCCCAATTTATAAAATTCTAGACATGCATCAGCTTTTAGATAAAACTTATATTTACCGTACTGCCAGCTCGAAAGGTTTTCTCAACTGTGTTGCCCGTTACATAATTGCGCACTTTTGTCCTCACAAATGCTGCACCCTTTCCAGGCTTGACATGGAGAAACTCTACAATGGTCATCACAAGAAGAAACGAACTTCGAGTTCATAAAGCTAGTTTTCATCCAGTGAGTAAGCCAACAGAAACAACAACTAGTCATCAGTCCATGGGATAACAACTACCAATATTTGATAAAACAAATGCTTCATCATCATCATTTCACCATTACTATATTTAGCTTTAAAGTTCCAACCTTCTCCTTTCTTACCACTAGAGCATTAGAATCTTATATGCACTTATAATCAAGCTATCTTATAACCTGAAATTCTCTTTCTCATATACAGTGGACTCCATATCAATGTATGCCTTGAAAACAACGGGAAAAAATAAACATCCCATCGTTTTCTTCCACACATAATAAAAAAATAACATATAATATCTACTAAAAGATATATCTTTAAGACTTCTGATGGGATTATGCTGAAGATAAAATGCAAGTCTGTACTAATATGCATTTATTCAAATACTTTAGCTACAAGACGTCCACATACATACAGAACATTCTTGTTTCATGAGATGCACATATGTCCAATCCTACAGTTCATCTGCCTTCTCTAGAATAATATGCTTACACGTAAACTCGCAAAATGGAACCAACAAGTCTCTCAGTCTCTCTCCACACCCTACTCGCCGAGTGGGTCAATCCATTTCATCTCCAGCTTCACTACGTAAAAACTAAGCAATAAAACCACATTGCTATAAAGAGAGCAGAAGCCCCATACCGAGAACTCTCCAGGGAGCGCCATCCACCTCGATATTCGAACCCACCTTGATGTCATTGCTGGAGAAAGCATATATCCCTGCATACATAGAAAACTACCATCAAAACCCCAAAAAACCAAGAAAAAAAAATCGATAGAACAAAGTGAAAAAGGAAGTAAATGGGGAGGTACTCACTGGGGAATCTGGAGCGCAGGGGCATTGCGGGAAGAACCCGAGACCTCATGGGCACATGCGACGGCCTCCAAGCAGAGATGGGGGAGGCGCGGAGGCGACCGTTGGAAGCGAGATGGAGGGAAGCCATTCCCGCCATTTCCTCTCTCTCTCTCCCCTCCCTTTCTTTCGCAGATCTGGAAAGAACGCTGTGGAAAAAGCTTTCCCCCGGTGTTGATAAGGGCTGGCTTCACCTCCATCGCAGGCTCCGCGTAAAGTCGGCTTGATATAGTTACTCCCATTTTAATCTCCACTTTCTTTGTTTTTTGCCCTAAAGAAATGGGGAACATAAAAGCGGCAGGAATGCCGATTTCATATAGATACTCCGATTTTAACCAAATATACTGCTTGGTTTGGTTTGTTTTGCCCAGATAGAGCAACAAGAAGAGTGCGATACTGAAAAGATGGAATATATTTATCTATCCCTTGATGACTGCATGGTAGGCTAGCAGGCTAGTGGAATTTTTTCTGGATGGAATATTTATTTTTTTTAAAATGATGCCCAAAAAAAATAATTTTAGCATATTTTATTATTTTATTGATTATAAAAAATCGGTATATTTTAAAATGATTTATA
This sequence comes from Phoenix dactylifera, assembly GCF_051530095.1. Taxonomy (NCBI): domain Eukaryota; kingdom Viridiplantae; phylum Streptophyta; class Magnoliopsida; order Arecales; family Arecaceae; genus Phoenix; species Phoenix dactylifera. The sequence goes on from NC_143197.1 coordinate 28,573,190, forward strand.
TTTAGTTGAGTGTATAAATATATCTATATTATTATTATTTTTATAAAAAAAGTATGCTATTATTTTTGATAAATAAAAAATCTTATGAATTTTAATGGCTTAAAAGTATTTTTTATAAAATATTTAATTTCTAATAAAAAATAATTTTTTTATTTTTTTATATTTTTTTAACGAATATGAAAATTTTATTGGAACGTTACTTTTCCACCTTGAAAACTCTGACCAGACGCATTTTCTTCTTGTCGTGCGGACCAGGTTAGTTACATAGGTGCTAAGTGCGAAGTTATTCACCATTAATACTCGTAAATAGAATTATCTGCGAACGTTTGATCTGCCGTCCATTACTTGAACACGAATCTGTTTGCCACTTAGAAAAGAACGGGACAGCGACCTATCGTTACCTTGTCTGTTTTCTATGCGGATGAAATGGACGAGGGCTTATCTAAGCGTATCAAGATAGGGACTACATCGGCAGATCCGTCTATGATATGGTGCACCGAATCAACGGCGATTATCGCCTTGTTCTCCGTACGCAGTACGGCCAAAACCCAAGCCGGCAAGACCCATGCGCCCCTCGCTGCGCGAATCTTGAAGCCGCTCCGCTTTGACGGAGACGCCCTACAATCCCCCACCCCCCTTTCGATCCGCATTGTCCCCGTCCTCGAGTCCATCCCCCGAACCCTAAGCCCTTCTTAGACCATTCGCCGTGAGGAAATCCACTTCGATTCCCCTCCATTCTTCGATCCCTCGACCAAACCCTCGTTCTCTATCTCGAAAGCTCTCTAAAGATGCTAGCTTTGTGGCTTTCCGATGGGATTTGAGGCACCGTGGCGTAGGGTTTAAGGAGACGATCATGGCGTCGGAGGAGCTGGATTTGGTCCAGCCGCGGAGGGCAGAGAATGGGCTGAGCTCGCGCATGGTGTTCCAAGGCGACGCCTTTCCCTTCTCCCGCGGCGACGGAGACCACGCCGGCGCGCGGAAGTCGCGGGCCGTGGGCGCCCCCGCCTCCGGGTTCGCCGTCGACGGCGATAAGATTTTCTCCGGCAATCGAGACCCGCGGTTCTTTTCGAACCAGAGTTGGGGCGCCGTGAGGGATGAGGGCTCGCCTAGTGGTGACGGATCGGATGGGGAAGAAGAGGACGAGGAGGATGATGGCGATGACGATGATGAGGATGTCGATGAGGGGGATGGCTTGGTGTCGGTGGACGACGGCAATTACAAAGCTAACAACAATAGCAGCGGTAGTGTACAGAGTAGTTCGGAGAAGATTCACGACGACAGGGCAAACTCACAGGAGCGTCATTCGTCTTTTGGTAAAAAAAAAAAAATCCTTTTATGTGCTTTTGGTTCTTTAAGCTATAATTCTTAGTGGTTTTTTGTTTATTGGTGTTTTAGGGTTGAGTAGAGGAGTGGTGGCGAAGGATGGGAATGGAGGAAGAGGAAATTTTGGGGAGCAGCAATACCAGCAGGGTCGGATGGATGGTTACGAGAATGCTATTGCTGTCGTGGATCCTCACCCGTACTCCACCCATGCGATCCATGGGGGAGAGGGATCAACTTCTGCGCAGAAGGAGGTGGGAGGCGAGAATGGATGTGGGTTCAGTGGTAGAAGGGAGGTTGGGTTAACAGCTGGTTACTGGGAGTCATTGAGGGCACACCTCTCGGATCCAATAACGTGAGTTTATGATCTATCTTTATAATCCTAAGTGCTCTGTGGATGCTTGTGTACTCCAGAAACTCCATACCATCTATTAGATAGTGTGTAAAGGTGGATTATGGATTTCTGTACCCAAATTCACTGGAAGCATCCTGTGCATTTCGCTGAGCCTGTGTGTTTGTTGGTTGTTCTAAATTTGGTGGTAAGTGGAACTAATTTCAATTTTTGTGAAGAATGTCAAAACCTAATTCAATGAACTTTGCTGATCTGCTTGGAGTCAGCTGGTGGATTCTTTCCCTCTCTTTTCTGTTAAGGATGTAAACTTGTTTGAATGCCACTACTTGGCTATTCAACTATTTAGGCGACTTTTACTTGGGTAAACTTGGACAGGGTAGATATCCCTTTGAAGGCCAAAGTACTGGCTTCGTATGAAGGAAGAAGTAACTACTAAGGTAGTGGAGCTGTGCCTGCCCTTCTCTGCTTGGTTGTTTGGTCATCATTAGCCCTAGTATGTGTAGAGATTTTGTATAACTTACTATTAAGGATGCATTTAGGTAAACCAAAGACCCATGTACTTCATTAATTTAACTTGCAACTCTTTATGTTATTTGAGATTATAGTTTATGATTATATACAATTAGGTCGTTTGCTGTGTCATGAAAATTCATATCCTCAGGATCATGTCTGAAATTTCCTGCATAGACTTTTCCAAGTCCGTCTTCTTCATCTTACATTCCTCCATTTTTTTAAACTAAGTAGTTCTTAGAACTCAAATTTTATGTCTTTTTTCTTAAATTTTGCAAAAAGAAATAGTCACAATTCTAGAACTAAATATCTGCAAATGCAGCATACACTATTTATCCCAAAATGTTGATGGTGATTTGTACAATTATCTAGAAGTTAGGATAATATTGGCATGAATATTCGGTGTGGGATATATTATGCATGTTTGGAGACTATCTTGAGATGTATTAAGGGGCAAAAAAAGAGAAAGTTATTGTTTTGGTGACTGCTAACTTTTGCATTGGTACAATTATCTAGAAGTTATGATAATATTTGCATGAATATTCAGTGTGGGATAAGTTATGCATGATTGGAGACTATCTTGAGATGTGTTAAGGAAAAAAAAAGAAATCATTGTTTTGGTGACTGCTAACTTTTGCATGTTTTCTTTTGCTAAATGTGCATGTTTAGAGGTGCTCTCATGGACGATGCAATGATATTATCATGCGGACATTCTTTTGGAAGTACTGGAATGCAGCATATATATAGAATGGTGCGTTCTAGAAGCATTCATACTCTGTACATTTTTTTCCTAAGTTAACTATTCATTTAAGGTCATATAGATGATTGTCATTGGTTCGTTTTATTGTGGCAATAAAGACAATTGCTTGTTTGTCAGTTGCTGTTTATAAGTGCAAATGCTCAAGCCGGAGTTCTTCTACAATGAATTCTGGCTGCAGTGGTTTTGCGATTATATTTGCTGTTTTGAATCTTTCTAGGGACCAATATCATAACTTTTAATGAAATTTACTAGGTATATTTGTTAAAGATACAAGACTTTGTTAAAAGTTTCTTCCAGGATTAGCTCTAAGAGCTGCCAGTTTTAGACCTGAGCTTCAGATTGAAATATTTTAATTGGCTTTTTATGACACCAGTAGGCTTCTAGTATATAGCAGTGAAAGCAGTGGGTTGTTTTTTAGTAATAAAATTTATGCTATAGAATTTGATGACATGCTTGTCATGCCAAAAAAGTGATGCCCTTAGTCTAATAAATCATGTTTGCTGATGCTAATGAACATAAATATGTACAGAACAAAATATTAGCAAATCCTACTCATAAGTTAGCATTGATAACATGATATTGTTAAGTGAAAAGAATTTTAACAGAGCTGAAACCATTAAATACAATATACAAGCTAACATCAAATAAATTAAAGGTTCTTACTAAGAAGTCTTGTCTTGTACATGCAGAAAGCTTGTTACGAATGTCATCGGCCAATTTCAGAAGATTCCGTCCGACCAAACTTGGGTATGGCATCAATTGTTGCTTGCAATTAGGTAGTAGAGACTGACAAAGACAGATGGGTGAAGGCTTCATAATTGTGCTATATTGCTATTTTTTGCAGTGGTAGAGCCTTGTTGTCATTTCAATTTTTGCTTCATCATCATGTTCTCATTGTTGTTAGATTTACTGCTGTAGTTGCCACACAGCAAGATTGAGCAGGATATGTGGAGAACTCTTCTTCTGGATATTTGCCTGGAAAACTATATGCTGGACCTGGATGCTGCCTTTTTTGCCTATTGAAAAACATCCTTTTATATATCCATGAATGGGTGTCATTCCAAGCATCACTTTTCCTTTGGAATGAGTCATCTCCATAGCAAATGATAAGCTAACAAAGACACGGCAAATGGCAGATCTGGAGGCTGCATAGAATATTTTGTTCATGTGTCTGCATCATAGCATTGTGCATCATTTCATTTGCCAACATCAATAAGTGTTCCATGTAATTGCTTTTCAATCAGATATACTATTTTCTTTTTCTCTTGCTGTTATTAAATCTACTAGTGAGAGGCAACTTATAGGCAGCATTGATTTATTTGTTGTAATTCAAATCCTGATATATGAAACTAAGTGTTTGGAACAAGGCTTCATAGATATTATTATGGTTTATCTGTTGGACTTTGAATCATTTTGCATCTTATACCCATTTGTAACAAACTGAAGTGAAATTCACATTTTAGGCAAATTTAAATCGCATTTATTTCATGCGATCTGAAGGTTTCTATGCTTCAATCCTGTTGAATGGCTAGGTTTCTCGGTGTATCACCAATGGTTTTTCTCTATGCTATTATTAATTTAGAGGAATGTTAGGAAGCCACACCATGGCATCCCAAAACTATGCTACCTCGTCCTCTTATTGGCAAAGGCAGTTGGATCTAAATAAAAACCATCAATTAATGAAGTCTCATAACTACTCATTGTAAATCATCGTTTACGCTGTGCTCTATTTCTAGCTTTTCGCCTCCCACACCTTCTGTTCTTAGGAGATATCATAAACAGAGAGATCTCCATTATAGGAGTGAGAGCTCATCAGTCATCATCATCCAGTCAATATTGAAATCTACTAGTAATCCCCCATCTGCTATTCTAATTTCTTCTTCAAATCAAATTTTATCTTGCTGTTTGTTCTAGTCTGGACTTTCCAAACCAGAGAGCTTGCAATGGAACTTTCTTTATCTTCCAGAGCTCTCTCGCTCATCGCTAACCTTGTGTTTTTCTGATAAACAACTATGGCACCATGACGATGACGAATCTTGATATTTCTGTCAAAAAACTGGTGCTTTTATCAAATAAAGACAACTTTTATGATGGCCATAAAGTCATAGAGGAAAAAATATCATTTCTCATGTAACAGCTAATGAGATGGACTTGGACGGTGCCTCTCATTAGAGGGGAAAAGAAAAGGTCTGTGTAGTAAATGGAAGAGTTCTCTTTTCCTTGGCTCATTCATTTCCTTCCATCTCACTTCCTCCCATTAGTAAAGGATTTATGAGAAGGTGTTGAACTGCTCTCCCATATCTTGTTACGAGGAAGGTGCTGAACTCTGCTCTCATCTTTATCTAGGATAGGAATGTCATTTTGATTTTCTTTTTCCTCTAATCATTGTTTTACATATGAATGGAATCTCTTTTTTTTGGGGGGTGGGGGGCAATGGGTAAAATCTGCTGAAGGTATTGGGTATGCGTAAGAGAAGGGAGGGAACAATGAAGAGAGTATGCAGAAGTGGAAAAATGGAAATGGAGCATTGGTTTGGATGATGACTTGTGATGCGTAGTTCTGGAATTTTACCAATTTTCAATTCACATCAAGATCCAACTGGCCTCCAATTAGAGGGTGAGGCAAGTTGGAATAGGATGCTAGGGCATGGCTCTTTAGTATCTTGTTAATTTAATTCTACACATTGTTAACGCATCACATTCTTAACTTAGACAAGATGATACAACTTAAACCAAATTCTATTGCTGCAAAGTGCAGTAAGCCATCATTCGACATCACTAATAATGCTTTCAACATTTAGGATATCTATAAACAAAAATTTTAAATATTATAGACAATAAATATTTTTGTCTGATTTATGGATCAAAGAGTTCAAGCCTGATGAGATTTGTTCTGCATGAATTTCAGTAGCATGAATCATGTTGAAGGATGCGGATTCTAGATATATGACCAAACATATTCTGTCCACCTCATGAACACATAAGAAAGCTCCAATACAATTGACAAACTAATTATTAGATTAGGTGATTTTCATTAATTTTTGACCACTTGAATTGTTACTCCTCTTCATGCACATAAACTTATATTTCCATGCAAATATGTGACATAATAAATATAGACCTCCTTTGCCATTCAGTGATCTCTAAGACTGTGTGGTCTCGTACTCATAAAATGCTACTCTTTCTAGTGCTTACAATTTCCATGCAGGTTTGAAGGACTTTTTTGGTTCTTCAGGCATTTAAATTTTCCTTTTTTACCATATAATGCTAATTTAAAAGATGATAAGGGTTTTCAGTGTGATTACTATCGTGATATTTTTCTGCAGAACAAGAATACAACCTCCATTATGTTTGTTTCTGCTGGAGTGGTTGAACTTAAACATAATAGACCAATTGACCTGCTAAGTTGGATTGATAAGTTCTTTTTTCTTAAAAAAAAAGAAATCTTGGGAATCAGAGTGCTTACATCTACATATTACAGTTAAAATTCTCAAGGCATTTGAGGACATCAAAGTTATAAACATTGATGCATAACAATTAACTTCTGAAGTTGTATATCTACATTATAGTAAGGGGTAGTATTTGAGCAAAGTGAATGTTCAGGCCTGAAGTTATGTGAATTGTGCATGGTTGTGGTTTACATATCCTTTCTACTGGTCTTGTATGTATTGGGTCCAGGGCTCTGGTCGATGTTTATTGGTGCGTAGCTGGTTTATATTTTGCTTTTAAAATCTTTATGCCCCACTTTTTGGAAATATATAGAATTTTATTTACCTTAATCTATTGGGATCAAATCTGTTGAATCTTTGGTGCTGTTTGGGAGGTCTTTATCAAAACTTAAAAACTTCTATTCTATGAAGATTCTTGTTACTGAATCATAATTACTCTCCTGCCAGCATCTTCATATAACTTTATTTAGCAACATGTACGTTGTGATAATCCCTAATCCGAGCGAAATGGAGGAAAAGGATTCATGTAGCGGACCCCAACTAGTTTGGGATTAAGGCTTAGTTGAGTTGAGTTGAGTTACATTGTGATAATACTACAATGCTCTTTCCTGATTCGGCTCAACTGGTAGCTCTTAATTTAATCTTGTATTTTTCTTCTTATATATACAGAATTTGGTGGTAGTTTAGTTATGATTTTCGGTTCATCACTAACTTCATCTTATCTCACTTTCTTATTGCACTTCTTCAGCTCTTCGTTCTGCAGTTCAGGCTTTCCGCCGCGAAGAAGAGTCACAATCATCAAAATCATCCAAAAGAAGAAGAGATAGGTTTGAACAAGTATGCATTTTCAATAGGTTGCACTTTTCAAAATTGAGATTTTTTCTTTTAATATTCAATGATGTTCTGGCATTCTAAAATCATCCACTTCCTTTCTTATGAAGGACAAATGTAGTTTTGTTGATCCTTTTCCTGTGGATTTTTCTCGGGGTAAAGGTGTTCAGTTTCCATTTTCAGTTTCTGATCGGGTTATAATCAAGGTATGATAGCAACTTCAGTTTTGTTTTTTTTATTCCATTACACTAAATATTTTAAATGCTGTCTGTGTCTCTCAGGGTAACAAGAGGACACCACAGCGGTTTGTTGGACGTGTGGCAGTTGTGACAACACAGTGCTTAAATGGATGGTCAGTTGTTTTTCCAAACATTTTGATTTATTTTTGTGAAGGACTGCTTATCATAGTATAGTTGCACCACTTAAAATGCCAGGCATTCGCATCCATATATTGCAACTTTTACTCTCCTCTTTTGTCATTTTAACGAGCATTCATCTCTCTCTCTCTCTCACCCTTCCTGCCTCCCTACCCTTTTCTCTCCCACTCCCCTCCGTTTCTCTCTTGCTCTCTCGCTTTCTTGCTCTTTCTTTCTAGAATGATTTGATCTTTTTGAGAAGGGATCGTGTCACTGCTTGTAAAGGGAGAGGGAATCAGAATGGTTAGGGAAGGTACGTTTAAAAGGATCAGGTCTCTTCATTGATACTACACGTTTAAGACAATTTTTTGTTTGTGAAGAAATATGGATAAACTTTGACTTAATAAAACCTAAGTAAAATGCTTTTTTTTTTTATTTTTTCTTTAAGATTGCACATATTCACTTATATATGTATGTACATATGTTTGCACATATGTACATGCACACTTGCATTAATGCATGCATGACGATGAGTTTGCTTAAAGTTGGTATATGCATTAGGTGCATGACAAATGTGGATTGCCAAGGTGGTTATTATTAGTTACTTTGGCCATTTCATGGTCTGAAATTTCACTGAAAATGTGTTATTCTCTATGAAAGATTTCTTTTATTCTCCACAAAGCCACCCCTGAGCACAAGGTGAAATGTGAATCAGATTGTTAATTCCTTGTTGCAGCTTCAAATGTGATCAAACAAGTCCGTTCTGTGAGGGTTTTAGATATAGCCAATTAAATTTTGTCTGGAAATGAATCTTCTTGAAACCAAAGTCAGAGTGCAGCCAAGGTTGTTAAAACTGATGAAAAGCAGCCAAATCTTGTCACCTTCTTTTCAGATTGGTTGCCACTGAAATGAGTCAACTTTGGCAAAATATTCCAGAGTTTAGGTTGACTAAATAAATGTATTCTCGATTTTAGGGTGATGGAGTGAATACTAAGATTGTTGGTCACATATAGACTGACCTAACAATAGATGCATTGACCAAGGGAAAATTTGGTGATTGCCTTCTTTTGGTATCCTGGTGCAACCCGTCTCATATTTGACTCCTAAATTAAAATCATAGCAATTTGATTCTATTCATTCCAATTCACCATGCATTAAGTATCAATTAACTATATAGATTCATTACACGGCACTTATACATAATTTACATAAAATACCTTGTATGTAATCAACAATTATCCCATTGAAGTGACATGTTGAACTTGAAGGATGGCCTCAACAACTTTAAATTGTTTTCAAATTCAAAGAGCAAGAAGTTAAATTTGTTTATTAGTTTATTGAGTAATATCTGGAAAAATTTTCAGTAACTATTGGTAGTATTACAATTTCAGTTACTCTATGCTTGGCGACTGGCTGATTGGCTGTACTTAGTTTTTCGTATTGCAACAATAGCATTTATTGGCACCATAATTGTATCCAAGGTTGTGTTATGGAAAGCATTTCACATGGAAGCAGCAATATATGTAGTATTGCGGAACTGATACCATCCTAGTATCCATCATAAACAGGTATGTAGTGAAGACATTGGACAACGCGGAGAGTGTCAAATTGCAGTATCGTTCTTTGACAAAGGTTACGGATGATCAAGTCTCAAATATGATCTCAAATAAACCTCATGCGCCAAATTGGCTGTAATGCCATGATGTACAGATGGAGTCATGCAAAATGTTGAACTGTTGCTAAGAAATCTGAAAGCCCTATGTGTTTTGTTAGCGAGATACATTTAAACATACAGAATTCTGGACAACTAAACAAGTGACCTTGATAAGCTGGCGTGCTGTCTTTTTGGCAAGTGCTCTGTGGTCGGAGGTCCCAGAATTAGGGTCATATGTAAAGATGTACTCTTTTGTACCTGAATAGTTTTAAAGAAAGTCTTGTATAATTTGGCCATTGGGTCAAACTATTTTGTTTCCGACTGATTTGACAGAAACAACGGAGTGTTCAATTTCAGATTGGCCAAAGACATGGTGTTGAACTTTGCGATTTATTGGAATTTTGCAAACTGGCTTTACAGGATATGGTGTTTTCAAACCGGTATCGCGCCACAACCTCCCCACCCCCCGTTTGGGCTCCAGAGAACCATTTTAATGTAGCAAACTGGTTCTTCATACTCTATGCAGTTGGAAGACCCTTGAATCCAAGTATTCAAAAACTTTATTGGAACATAAAATGCTGATATTACTGTTGCATAGTGCATGTTATGATTGTGCTGTGGTGAAGAGATTATGAACCATGTTTTGTTTTTAAGGGCTGTTAGTTTCTTTTAATCTGGACTCGGTAATGTGTCTCAAATGATATTCACTTTTGGCATTATTTTTCTTATATGGTGAAGCAGCAGTCTTGTCCTTGTCCCTCTGAGATTCTCAGGCAGAAAAAATAGTATTCCTGTTATAACTTGCAGATCGAGAGGGGTCCCATGCGCGGGTTGGATTTCTTAGGATAGGAAATTCCATTTGAAGTTGGATATTAGCAAGAGAAATATTAGTTTCTGGCTAACATTTCATTGCATCTTTTAAACCAGCATATTTCACAGATGATTTCAAGCAAATCAAGTTTTTCATTCCAATAAACATTAAAGCATGCGTTAGCAACACCAAATAAATAAGTAAAGCATACTTATGAATTATGTTCCTAAGATGAATCACTCCAGAGTTCAAAGCTTGGATGCACATACATTGATCCAGTATTCAACTCTCATAATGGCTTAATATAGCCAAGAAAAATCTGCAATAGGGCAATTTCTGCATCACAGAATGAAATGAAAACAAAGTTAAGAAATCCGTGAAGCATGATATTCCAATCACCGAAATGTTATCATCGAAACAGAGCTATTTCCACTGCTGCGGTATTTGGATGTCTGGATTTTGTGTTTGTGAGGTACATGACAGGCTGTTTCCGAGCAATCGCAGATTTTTTTTTTCCCCATCTTTTGAAGATGGTAATCCATCAAATTCATCTAGTAAATGAATCAATACAAAAGGAAAACAGACAACAGGGAGGTCGGGTCTGATTCTGTGAACTCTGTTTCGCTCTGGGCTTCAGAACGAAAACGAATCAAAACAAAATAAAAAGACAACGGCTAGGATGGCAAACAATAAAAAGAACAAACAGAGGAGGTTAGATGGAAGTCTTTGGAGTTGGAGGAGGAGATGGGAGCGGACAACAGGAATAAAATTGTTGCAAAAAGAGATCCAACTCGAAGTTGAGTCCTTTACATAGCATCCATTTACTTCAAACGTGTAATGCACGTCAAGATCCAGTTCAGCAAGAACAATACAACTATCATCCTCGACTGCGAGCCATAAAAGGATCTAATTGGATTACTTAAAGGAAAAAATTCTTCTTTGTAATAAATGAAAGATAAAAAGTGTCCAAGGAGGGAGGCAATGGTTGCAAGCTCATCAAAGATGTCATGCCTCAAATCCGGAGTATGACATGGCTGCACTCATCTTGCAAGACAATTTTCAGACAAGAAAGGATTGACTCTCAATAAAACTTTATTTCCTTGCATTTTAGTTAGTGCTTGTTTTTATGTATGTTAGGCATTGGAGGACCAAGCCTCACTCCGAAATCAGAGAAAGATCATGTTTATCCTCCTAAAATTTTGTAATATCTCAACAATGAACATCGCCTAAATTTCAAGTTTGACCATTTGATATATTCTCACACCCAAATAGGTAGCCATGAACACTACAAAGATATACATGATTATATTAAGTTCACATATGCTAGCTCTAGTGAAATGATAGTGCCTTCTTCTTTTTTTTTCTTTTGGTAAGACAAATGATGGTGGCTTTCCCTATCATTGTTTTTCCAAGAAATTGCATGCAGCTAGCATAAGTGGAAGATTGCACCTCGTTTTAGCCTCTGAAAAAAGGAGCCTCACTTTAGGTTAATTTATGGAGTTCAACAAGCTTTCTCGAACTAACAAAAATGATGACAAAAAGAAGTAAACAAAACCCATTAACAAAACCCATTAACAAACGAAAGATAATAGAAATCCCAAAAAGATGAGCTTGTGGTAGTAGCTCATGCAAAGAACCCCCTCCTTATTACCAACTTCTCCCCATTCTACTTCTCCTTCTGCTTCCCCTTCTGCTTGTCCTCGCTTTCTCGATGAGAAGAAGTTGGAAGTATGAAAGCCTCCCTCTGTGCTTTGACGAGCCTCTCCAGCTGCTCCTCGCTCACCCCAAACGCAGCTGCGAGATCTGGACCTCTCATGCCATGCAGCAGCGAGCTCGCCCCCACGAGGAACTGCCGCCGGTTCCTTTTTGCCGATGTTGTGAAGCCAAAGAACTCAAGCGGTGCTCCATGGGACGCAACCTGGCAGAAGGGGAAGTAGCGTGGTATCCCGAAGACATCCCCCTCCGACATTTCGGCATTCATTGCAGTCGTGCCATTGGGGAACACAACCTGAAGAGTCCCAGATCCACGAAGTACGATGCCATACTCTGTCGCAGTTGGGTTAACATGCGGCGATAGCATCGATCCCTGCACAGAAGTATCATTCTCAATTGGTCATATTACTACCTTAGAGAACTAATCTGACAAGAAGAATTGTTATAACACATAGAAGAAGATGTGATGGGTACATACAACTAAAATAATATATATCACAATCTTCTTCTTTTAAGAAGAGATTACATTGATTATATAGACATCTTTATAACAGTCTACTCGATCCTTTTTTGTGGAACCTTCTTTTGTTTGCAGCTTTGCTCAATTTTTTCAAATCCTATTTTAAATCTTACTTTGATGATAGAAAACAGTAACCTTGTACAAGTCTAGAAAAGTAGCAGAACACTACAATATATCATACAATTCATCACTTCCATAATAATCAGTTAATACTGTATTGATTAATCAATCTTAATCTCGTTATGTCATCTAACAATAATCATGGTAATATCTTAGAAGAAATTACTGACCGCTTTCAGATTGACGAGATAGATCTCAAGGTCCTGACTGCCTCAGAGGGGAATAGTCATGTTCATTGATGGCAATGCTATAACCCTTCTTGTTCTCAAAGCTTGGCTTCGCACCATAAAGGTTGTACGATTCCGGCGAATGGACAGGCTCGTGTCTTCTCTTTATCTTGCAATCTCCCTCCCCCAGTAGAAAGTTAAGAAGGCATCGCCACGTCCATGCATCATCTTTATCTTGTTGGGCCTCGTAGTCATCCAAATCCATTTCTTTATCTTGGGCCACCCTCTCCTTCACTTCCAAATAGAAGACAAATGATTAGCTTGGTCGGCCACCTCCCAGTTTAGATGAACAATTGGGCCTCTCTTCTGGCTCCTCATGATCATTTCTAATTGATCAGAGCTAACCTGTGGAAATACGGAACTCCTAAAGAATAAATGCTTTGTTATGCGTAATCGTAGCAGATCAATAAGAGATTTGAATATAATTTGCTCACATTGAATGCAGCTGAGAGCGTATTGACATCAAACCCAGAGAGCACCGACCTTGGGAGCATTCCTCCGCCAATGTAGAACGACTGCTAATTGACAGCATGAAGGATGTTAATCTAACATTTTCAGCTCATTTGAAGAATTTCTTGCAGGGAAATTAAGGAAGGAAGGATAACTATACAACGCACCTGTGGGTAAGCACCATATTCGATGCACTCCGAAGTGTCGATGCTACAAATGATGTGCAATCTCTCGCTGGTGCCAGAGTTAACAATGTAGAAAGACGACCCGGCCGGAATTGCATTGATGTGGCCTGATTCAAGCCGCTTCTCCACCAACTCATTCTTATAGATATACCCAACCTTTGCCTCACCTTTATATACCACCATGCACATAAAATCAGCATAAAATAGTTGATGACATATGCAGTGATGATGATAATATTGTTATGAACTATTAGTTCATGTCATCTTATAGCCAAAATATGAGTCAACCAAACATCTTCATGCACGAAGGCATGCATGCATGCTTGCTTGCATTTCAAAAAGCCATCTTACGTGATGTCTAGGAGAGATGAAGAGAGAGGAGGAGGGATATCGATTTACCTCTGCGGACAAAGAGGATGAGGTTGGCATCATCGTACTGGGGGATGTAGAGAGTGTTAGGCTCCATGGTGATGAAACCGATGTGCATGGGGCTGGGGTTGCCCCTGTACCGGTATCCCATCACCAGCCGAACCTCGCCAGCATCAGTCTTCAACACCTGCTTGGGCCTCCTTAGTATGAAGAGGCCCCTGCGTTCTGGATGTTTGGTAATCTCCTCATCATCCCCTTCCTCTCTTCCAACCATTCCTCTTCCTCGGTGTCCGGTCACTGCCATCAAAGACCAGGCGGAGAGCAGCAGCAGTGCGAGGATCGCCGGTGCAGTACTCCGATCTCCCATGGCACTCGCCATCTTGAATGGATATCTCTCTTCTCTTCTCCTTAGCTAGCTTTCTCAGTTCTCACTGTGGTGTGAGTTGAGTTGAGAGTGGGATAACCCTGGAGGGGATTTAAGACTCGAATCCAATAAAAGGCTCCGATGCAGGTTAATAAAATAAAAGGCTCGAATCCAATAGACCTTACATTCAATATAATTTATACATGTTTTATTTTTAGTTTTTCTTAATTGTAATAGTAAATCTAAGCTTTTCTACTAGTTTCTTATATGTGGATCCATTAGCTGCTTGATCCCAAACTTAATCCATACCCGACTTGATCACAAATCTATAGACCCGATGGGTTTTATAGTTCTGTACATACTCGGACTAAAACTTGACTCAATTGATTTCTAGCTGTTTAGACCCAATCGATCCCTATTAGAATCCGGGACTGGGTTGGATCGTTCTTGAACCCAACTTGGCTCGATGACACCCTCAAAGTTAAGAAGTTTTACAGACTTGATTTGCGGGTTTGGCTTTCCATACAAGATAGGCTATAATATAGACGAGATAGGTAACCAATAATTCATAGTACCAATTTTAGGCATTTGGTCACATGGCAGATTTCCATTAGATCTTAAAAAAATCTAGATGCCCATGAATCAATTGGATTACCGTATGAAGTGTGGACCTAATAAAATTCTAAGTGCTTTTAGAGTAACAAGCGAAGCTTGTGAAAAAAATTAAAGAATTTTCTAATTAGTATTAACGTGAGGATGCTATATATACAAAGAACCCAACCCCTTGCCTCAAGCATCACTCTAACCATTCTTTATTTGAAGTACTTGGCTTTTTTCATTATCTTCACTTGCATACGGGATACATAATTTCAAGTTATTGTGAGTTTTGATTTCCAAGCTCTGATATTAAATAGACCAACTGTTTAGATATTCAATAGACGAAGTTGCCAAAGATAAAATAAAAAAATCTCAACTTAGATAGTAGCAACCTAATTAGCTATATATTGCACTCAAGATTATTAGTTTATCTGTGCACTTAGCTATCGTTAATGAACCTAGGGACATGTAATATAATGTCACCATGCAGTTCAATATGCATGATCTTACTTCACCATTTAAGAAATCAACATGTTTGAAAACAAAATCCTTTTACTGCTCAGAAAATATATGCTTGTAGAAAGTATAGCACTTCTTAGTGGCATGTACTGATCATCATCTATGAAGGAATGTTAGCTTGGCATTGGTCTCACATAGAGATTGCTCTTACTAGGACGTTGCATAATAATAGATGCATTGTTGTATCCAATAGACCTACCCTTCCTTTATATTGAAAAGAAGTGGCTGATATTCTATTTGACTGTCATTTTATGTTTAATACTTTTTAAGTGAAATTTAATTCATGTCCCATGATTTCTACCTGGGTTCCCCACATATAAGCATAGCTGAGTGAAAAATAAATATAACTGTGTAGAAGACAGGTAGAAAGTTTGAAAAGAAAACAGGAAATTGGGTGCACAAATGTTTACAATGTTAAATATAAAATGCTCGGTATGTAAGGGCTAAAATGTAAAATGGCAGTCAAAATGAGGGGCAAGTAGTAGTCCATCTGTGATAATGGCACGCCGGGAAGTCGTGAAATTAGGTGCCACGGTATTTGGTTGCTGAAGTGACCTGGTTCAAGTGGTACTCATTGGATAGGAAAGGTTTACGCTGTTGAAACAATAGAATTCATAAAAATTTGGACGTGTGTTCCTGGTTTTCTTTCATTCTAGTCGGTGCCAGCTTTTATATGGATAGATTTATTAGGGGTTGGAGGGTCAAGTTTCAAACTAAAACTAAATGAAAAGTCACCTTTATACTTTAAATTTTTTTTATGAAAATTGTGCAGATACGTATTTAGTTCTTTATTAATTATTCGATGAATAGATTTTGAAAAGATCAAAAAAAAATTCAAATAATATCTCATAGCTAGTCTTTTTCAATAAAATTTTAGATTGTGACAATATCAACTACATGTATTGCCCAAGAAAAAAAAAAAAGCTTGGAATGAGATTTTAAGTCTCACCCTTTGACACATATTCTCATGAAATAGATAGGCAGCCATAGATGAATACTTAAAAAATGTGATTATATTTGCAGAGACTTTCACTCAACCTAGCCCTAATAAAATGGTGCTATCTCTCTCTCTCTCTCAATTATGGTGCTGGTTGGTGCCAACATTTTTCTCAAAAAAATTGCAGCCACAAGCTGTAGATGGCACCTCATTTAGACTAGCAAAAGATGGAACGTCATTTTTCGATAATTTATGGGATTCAACAAGCTTTGTCAAAATAACAAAACCTGTCAACAAGACACTAATGATGAACGTAGAAAACTAATTAAAACCAATAACCACGAAAGAAAAACAAAAAAATTCCTAAAGAGAGCTAATGGTAGTAATTAAGCTCATGCAAAGAGCCCCCTCTTCATCACCAACACCTGATCCCCCTTCCGCTTCTCCTTCCCATTTTCCTCCATTTCTCGATGAGGCGAAGTCGGAAGTATGACCGCCTCCCGCTGCGCTTTGACGAGCCTCTCCAGCTGCTCCTCGCTCACCCCGAATGCCGCCGCAAGCTCCGGACCCCTCATGCTATGCAGCAGCGAGCTCGCTCCCACGAGGAACTGCGGCCTATTCTTTCTCGCTGATGTTGTGAAGCCAAAGAACTCAAGCGGTGCTCCATTGGATGCAATCTGGCAGAAGGGGAAATAACGAGGGATCCAGAAGACATCCCCTTCTGAAACCTCAGCATTCATGGCGGCTGTACCGTTGGGAAACGCAACCTGAATAGTTCCTGATCCACGGAGTACGATGCCATACTCTGTCGCAGTAGGGTTAACATGCGGCGATAGCATCGCACCCTGCATGGAAGTGTCATGCTCGATGGTCATATACTTAGGTTGATGTAGAACTAAGTAACGTGACATGAAGAATTTGTAAGGATAAATAGAATGGAATATGTGATGATACATATTTCCAATATTAGTTTCCATTCAGTTAAAAAGAAAAAGGACCATATCAATTATATTTAAATTGTTGTAAAAAAGAGTTTAGTCAATCTTTTCATGAAGTCTTCTCGACTTTGAGACGCTCGATTGTAATCCTATTTGCACAAAGACTTGTAAGATGCTTGAACATACATATATAAAATGCTATAGTAGAAGATACTTAATAAAAACTACCATGCATTGTGGAGTGTATATCCAGTTGGTCAATTCCATTATAGTCATCATTATAATATGGACTAATTAACTTTAATCTTATTATCACAGCTAAGAATAATCATGTTAACAGAAATTACTGA
The DNA here is from genome assembly GCF_051530095.1 of Phoenix dactylifera. Lineage (NCBI taxonomy): Eukaryota > Viridiplantae > Streptophyta > Magnoliopsida > Arecales > Arecaceae > Phoenix > Phoenix dactylifera. The sequence goes on from NC_143197.1 coordinate 28,590,521, forward strand.
CCGCTTCGAGGTTGACGAGATAGACCCCTAGGTTGGAGTGCCTTAGAGCGGAATAGTCGTGCTTATCAATGGCAATGCTATACCCATAGTCGTTCTGATAGCTCGGCTTTGTGTCATAGAGGTTGTATGATTCTGGTGAGCGGACCAACCCGCGCTTTCTCTGCACCCTGCAGTCGCCCTTTCCAAGTAGAGAGTTGAGAAGGCATCGCCATGTCCATAGATCATCTAATTCCTCTTGTTTGGCTTCATCATCGTCATCGGAATCGATTTCTTCCTCTTGGGTCATTCTCTCTTGCAGTTGCTTTATGGAAGACAAATAGTCAGGTTGGTCAGCCGCCTCGCTATTAAGACGAATGATAGGGCCACCCCTCTGGCTCTTCATGATCATTTCTAATTGATCAGAGCTGACCTGTGGGAATCCATGACGCCCAGAGAATAAGTATTTTGTTATATGCCATTAATTGTACCAGATCAATGAGAAAATTGGATATAATTTGCTCACATTGAGAGCAGCTGAGAGCGTACTGGCATCAAACCCGGAAAGCACCGACCTTGGGAGCACTCCTCCACCAATGTAGAACGACTGCCATTGACAGGACGTACGAAAGATGTTAATCCAACGTTTTTAACTCAACTGAAGAACTTCCTGTAGGGAAATCGAGGAGAAAGGTTAAATTCATGACACGACCTGCGGGAAAGCGCCATATTCGATGCTCTCCGAAGTGTCGATGCTACAAATGATGTGCAATCTCTCGCTTTTGCCAGAGTTAACGACGTAGAAGGACGACCCGGCCGGAATTGCATTGATGTGGCCCGATTTAAGCCGCTTCTCCACCAACTTATTCTTATGGATGTATCCAACTTTTGCCTCCCCTTTACCACCATATACAAAATCAGCATAAATGAGTTGATGGCATACGAGGCGATGATAATGTTATGAAGTACCAGACAGTGTCATGTTATAACCAAAATATGAATCAACTAAACATCTTCATGCACGAAGCCGTGCATGCATGCAAACGGCCGTCTATTGTGATGCCTAAGAGAGATGAAGAGAGAGGGGGAGGGAGGTTTACCTGTGCGTACAAACAGGATGAGGCTGGCATCAATGTATTGGGGGATGTAGAGGGTGTTAGGCTCCATGGTGATGAAGCCAATGTGCATGGGGCTGGGGTTGCCCCTATACTGGTATCCCATCACCAGCCGGACCTCACCAGAATCAGTCTTCAACACCTTCTTAGACCTGCTCAGCATGAAGAGGCCCCTGCCTTCTGGGGATCCGGGCGCCTCTTCTTCGTTCCTTTTCCCTCTCCCTTCCATTCCTGATCTCCCTTGGTATGCCATCACGGCCATCAGAGACCAGGAGGAGAGCAGCAACAGTGCAAGGATTGCCGATGCCGCACGAGCTCCCATGGTACTCACCATCTTAAACGGCTATCTCTTCTCTCCTTTCTTCGTTGCTCTCTGATTTAGCACAGTGGTGTGAGTGAGATGAGGCTGGTTGGCCCCAGAGGTGGGTTTAAGAAGGGCGTGAGGGAGGGTGAGGTTCTGACACGTATCCTGCATGCGCGGGAGATTTGTGGTGGGCTCGACCAATTCCACCGCAAGGTCCGAAAGATCTCATTCCGTTTATAAACTGTGTTGACTGTTGACTATTCAACGGGGGGAAGTTTTGCCGAGTTACCGGGCCTTCCGTGCAACATTCGTTCTTGTGCAAATCCTTTACAACCCAAATTTGCTAAAAAAAGGCTCGTTATCGACAAAGCCACTTATATATCTGTATCTCCTAGCATCTTCCTTGCGCTAGAAGAAGTCCCGGCAGAATCAGCAACGCACCCAAAATGCTGCGACAAGGAAACCATACCTGAGGAAGCGAAAATCCTCTTATTAACATTACATCAAACGTATGACAGGCACATCATATCTGCTGCCTCAAGCAAGCTATCAGTCTCACCCACAAGCAAACCAACCAAAATGAGAAATATAGTGGCCAACACGGTCGCAAGGACCAGCAACACGATGACAGAAAAACACCAAGCATTAGACAGACACGATCGAAACACCAAGCGTGCGTTGGAAGCGAACCCAAGCGCATTTATTCCTCTGTCATGGACCCATGTCGCTCCGCTGCTGTCGCCTCGCTGCTGTCGCCTCCTTCTTTTCGAGAAGGATAACGGTAATCCTAGTGATCTCGGGGGGATTTTCTTGCCAGTGAGGTCTTTTTGGTGGTGAAAACCAAAGTAGCAGAAGAATGAAGCTAAAGTGACAGTAGTTAGGATAAACAAAGGTAGTCCGAGGTTAGAGAGTTCAGAAAGTGAGAATAGAAGGATTACGGTCCGGAGATGTCTTGTGGTGTTATCTCATGCCTAAGGTGGTCATATAAAGCCTTCAACAAGAAGAGAAATACACCAAAATTTGATGAACTTGGACAATATTGTAACCCTCTACTTTGTTGCGTTCTTCCTATATGGATCGAAGCAAAATTGGATGCGAATGCATGAATTTAAAACAATAGGTATTTGGATTGTACCAGCCTTTATAATTTTATAATTGCTGCAGGTTTTTAAATTATTACTTGCTATTTAGTCGATATAAAAGTATTTTGGACGTGGAAAGTTCCTTGCTCTTGCACTCTTGAACAGGGGCGATATAATTCTACATAGAACAAGGACAATGGAAGAAGAAGACAGACTCGTAGCCATGAAAACGGAAACAAACTAAGATGGATAACGACATAAAACTCTTTCTTAAAGTACAAAGATTCCATTGATCTTTTGCCGCCCTGAATGAAGAGGAAAATTTCATGCTCATGAGTTTCCCAAGATCCAACACAAGGGAATATTATAGCAAATCGGGATATAGTATTAATTAATCCTAATGTCTTCTAAATCATCACTCTTTCTTAGACACTTTGTCCTGTTAATCTATCCTTTTATACGATAAACTAGATTAGTCTCAGATATAAATCATTTTGATATGGCATATTCTTGGCATTTGTTACAACTGCTCTCATTGTCCATAATTGCAGCGATTATATAGGAAAAGATACACGAATTAATCGTATCGCAGCTTTTGTTTATTTTGCATGGTCACTAGTACTGGCTAACAATCTGATAGATGACTTCAACAATCTTGTTGTTGCTTCTCTTAATAATTGTATGCAGTGGTAAGATCTTTTCCCGTGATCAAAAATAACTTACATTATCTATCAGATGGGTGATATAGATGGGAACCCCTTGCATAACTTAAGATAGCTTAGACTTTGTAGATAATACCATAGTTTAGAATTCTAATTATTGAATACAGAAGTGGGTTAGAGTGCTCCACAGCCTAGGAAGGCTTAAGGGGTTTAAGGAAGTCTCCCCTTGCATTTTTGGCTTTCAAGTTAAAAAAGAAGTTCGCTTCATCCACAAAAATTTTAATTAACAAAATTTACATACAAAAAAGAAATTAATCTTTAACTATATGGGATCATGGCCAAGCACTATATATGTTATAAATGTCAACCAACAAAAAGAACAACCAGCCATGTCTTAATCGGATTGCAGTATCCCATGGATGGGGACATGCACTTGTTAGCAGAGTTCAGAAAAAGGTGCCAAAGGAATTTTGGTGGGTTGGTGCTTTAGCGCTTGTCCTTGCGAGAGGTTTTGATTTTTTTTTTATTATGATCTTAAGAACAGGGAGGACTTGAGTTTGAATCTTGGGAAAATAGGTTCCCACATTTATTCTTGGAAGTTCATATAAATCTAGACTTGACTGAATAGTTCTCTTATTAAAATGAATATGAACTCGGCTAAGTTATTGAACTACTCTGCTTGCCTTCAATATAGAGTTCAGATGACATTTTGCCACTGGGTTTGTGTTGTAATGGTTATAACCCTACACATCCATTTTAGCTTTATGAACATTACTCCTGACCTGCAAAGTGCCAACTATCCTTTTCAATTCTCATCTCAATCATTTGATACCTTAAAGGCAAGCTCATTTGCTTTATATCTTCATGAGCTATAGTGGCCACTCCAGTATTTCAAGACATCAATTTCTCTCTAAAACAAATAGGTCATCAATTGAGCCCTGAATGTTGACTCTCTAATATTGACCCAGCAAATATAAATGTGCTAGTCTAGGCCTCAATGTGACAATCCTTAATCACAGAATACTGATTTATATCGCAAACCGTACATATTAGTGCATGTAATACTGGAATTGCATGCCCATGGAACACCTTCTATAAAGATCATCTTTAAATAAAAAGGTAGCATCCAATCTTGAGTAAGATGAACTCAAGTTTTCAGCGAATCAAACAGTTCTGAAAGTTCTTGGCTTGAGCTTGATGGGAAGACCCTTGGATGGATATGGCATCGGTTGGCATGTGATCGACTCCTCAGGGATTAGCTGAGACCACTCAAAGTTTGTGACTAAGTGGTGCATTATACCTAGAGCTTCAATTCTAGCAAACTCGTTGCCTATACACTTGCGATGTCCTGCTCCAAAGGGAATGTAAGCAAATGGTGGAATTGGTTTTGATGGATTATCAAAACGAGACGGATCAAAATTCGTAGGATCTTCGAAGATATCCTTGTTCATGTGGGTTCCACTAGCTTCCCAGAATACCTGTCCAAAATTAATATATATGGCTCAGTTACATGCATGATAGCTTACCCCTTCTATTTGTTCTTTGAGGAATAAAAATGGAGATCACAGTGGTACCTGCCATCCCTGGGGGATATCATAGCCTTCAAAGCTGATGTCTTTGAGGGTTTTTCTGAAGTTGCCAAACACAGGGGGAATCATCCTCATTAGCTCCTGTGCAACTCTCCATGTGTATATCATCTTTTGGACTTCACTCCATGAGAGCTTCCCTTGTGTTTCATCCTCTCTCTCCCTTATGATGCCCATTTGCTCTAGTAAGGAAGGAAAAATAACATTAGATAAAACATAAGTTTTCCTCATGTCAGCTTGTGTTTAATTATCTCATTCTTAAAACTTGTTTTTTTTTTCTTTCCAAGAAAAATCTCGTTCTTAAAGCATGTCTATAAAAAATGCCCAAAATCATTTGTTCGTTATATTCTTCTTTTTTTTTTTTTTTTGAGTGCCTACTAGAGTCGATACTAGTTTTCTCTTAAGTATATTTTTTTCATAGAAACTTAAGCAGCACCAGAAGATTTGTTTTTGTGAAAATGAAACACAGCATATATGAAGAAGCCTAAACAAATCAGAGAGTCTTAACATGTACATCGATGAGAAGTGGAACAATAGATTCTATGTAACACCACGAAGTGTTCGATTACCTTCCAAAACCTTGTCATAGATCTTAGGGTCTCTAGCCAACTTCCAGACCATCAAACTCAAAAGGATTGCTGTTGTATCATGACTTGCGATTAATAATGCAATGAAGGTATCTATTACGGCCTCATCACCAAATGGCTCGTTGTTCTCATCCCTTGATGTGAGCAAGGAAGAAATTATGTCATCTTTGGGACTCACAATTCCCTCTGTAATTTGCTCCTTTCTTCTCTGCAGGACGGGCAACATGCACTCGACAATTCGAGATCTTCCCTGCAAAGCTTGGTGATAGGTTGTCCCCGGGAGATTGAGAGGAAAAGCCCACAAACCTTTGAAGGCTTTGGAGAAGTCCTCAAACAAAGCTTCATTTGTGGACTCATGGTGCAATCCAAATAGGAGGCTGCATGTTACCTTAAACGTGAGCTTTCTCATAAACGGTACTGCTAAAATGGTGTTTTTCCCTTTTGTTGCACCAAGCAGCAGGTGTTTAACTAAAGCATCCATATGCCCAATGTAGTCTTGAAGATTTTCTGGTCTTAGGAAGCTCATTAATGCACCCTTCATCCTTTTATACCTGCACACATTGCACCAACGATGATAATAATAATTGGACAAATTGTATACGTTTCATAAATATGTTGATATCGCTGGTGTTTGATGGATTAATATGCAATTAATCCTTCTTGTTCTGGCAGGCAATTAATCCACAGCATGTCACTATAAGGGAAAGCAATCTCATGGCACTACTTAAAATTACTTGTCTCCTTTTGAGGGTGGGGTTACTCCACCGATGTTAGCTAGGACGGGACAGCAAAACAGAGTCTCATCCTGATGGAAGCAATCCAAATAAAGATGTGATCCTCTCACGAGAAGAAACAATAGAAATAAAAAGGAAAGAAAGTAAAAAAGAAAAGAAGTAATGGCTAAACTCCAAAAGGATAATTTCATGATGGTATTATGTAAACAATATACAAACCTCAACCAACCTTTCGATCTATGTATTGCAGGACAGCCCATAATGCTCTAAGGTCCATGCTGTATACGGTACGACGTCTTTGTGATACATGGGATCCGATGCCTCGAAATCGCATGGTTCGATATATATTCTTCAAGTTATGTGCTATCTAGGTCACATGTAACGATTTTCTAGTTCATTGAAGTGTGTGTATGATGAAATAGGAGGCTTAGCCATACAAATTTTTATTGAATCGGTATTATTTACAATGGCAGAGGTATATGATAAATATATAGATATGTGGACATATATCCATATATATTCTCTCAAAAGTAGATATATCTGGGTATTTTGTTTGAACAAAGACCAGCATTGATACCTCATCCCTGTGAGCTCAACGAAATTCTGCTTCCCAGTGACTCTTGCGATTGAAGGCGGCTGTTTCATGCTGAGGAACTCACTGCCGCAACCGAACACAAACTTGTTGCCGGCTTGGCCAGTGATAACCACGGTAGGGGAGCCCATGAGGGAGGTCTTGAAGACACGGCCGTGCTTCGCCACCCTCCTCTGTATCCACTCACTGCCCTTGTTCTCCCTCAGAGCCTTGACAAAGCTCCATGACTCGCCTATCACCGGGAAGCCAAACGATCCCGGGGGAACGTTCTTTCCGGCGACGTCCCTCCGACGGTGAAAACCAAAGAAGTAACAGTACGAGGAAGCCAAAGTGACAACAATTAAGATGAGGGTAGCCAGTCCATGGTTGGAGAGTTGGAACGGTGTCAGCATGGTAGCTGGTGGAGTAGAAGAAAGATGATCACAATTGTGGTGCAGCCCTGCACCATGTATATAGAGGCAACAAGACATGATCGCCTCCGGAAAGTGCAACCGAGCCTTAAACCCACTTCATCATCTTAGCAACCTAGGCCCTCGCACGTCACCCAGCCATTGGGAGGAAACAATTTGGAGGGCCCGATTGGGATTCACGATAAGACCCAGTGTGAGGACTGTGCGGATATGTATGTAGTCCATACTACAAGAAAATACACTTTCAGCGACCACTTTCGACGACTAAATGAATAGTGGTCGCTGCAAATAAGACTATTTGCGAGCAACATCTTTGTTAGTTACTGAATGATTGTCCTACACCGACTAAATGCATATTTGGTCGCGGAAAATCAAAACCAAGTTGGTGGGGTGAAGTTAAAACGTTTGGCGACTAAAGTTTAGTCGCTGAAAATAAGGCTATCTGCGACCAACATTCTTGTTAGTTACTGAATAATTATCCTATACCGACTAAATGCATATTTGGTAGTGGAAGGTTTCCGTAAAACCGAACAATGTTGTACTAGCCCCTGTAAGATGCTAATTTCTAAGTTCAAAAAAAAAAAACTGTTTATTTTCAAACGGTGACGTTTAACACCTTAATTCACTTAGGCATATCCTCGTCTCTTCGGCTGAATCCCAATCCCACAACTTTTCTTCATACTTAAATTCTTTTTTATTTTTATTATTATGATATAATTTTAAAAGCTCGAGCTCGGTGCTTGACTCCTTGTTAAATAAATATACGGATCGACAGGATACGCGGCATGCGGACGTGGGAACGGAAATCCGCTTAGAAATATATAGATTTCTTGGACATCCTACGGGCAGGATCGAAAATCCACTTAGAAATAAATATGCACGCATCCTTGTTAGTTACTAAATGATTGTCCTACACCAACTAAATGCATATTTGATTGCGGAAAATCAAAACCAATACTACCAGAAAACAAGCGTATAGTGACAGAAAATTAGTGACGGCCCGTTATCAGTCACTATTTGTGACGGATTAGTGACAGACAGAAATTTGGTCACCGTGGAATGAACTTAGTGACATATTAGTGACAGACCGATCACAGAATGCGCGGGTAGGATGGACGCCAAAACTTAGTGACCACCGTAGTGACAGGGTATGTGTCACAAAACTGGTAATCAAAATTGCAATCAAACAGTGACAAATTCAGCCGTCATAAAAATCGTAATCCAAGTGTTTATAAATTTTTAAAAGATTATTTTTGGCAGTGACGGATTATTAACAGAAATTTACATCGCCAAATTTAATTTCTAATTTTAAAAATATTAAAAATATTATTTTTGAATAATTATAAATAAAAAAAAGTAAAAAGTGGGAAATCCAAAATGGAACAAAGTGTCTTACGCCCCACCCAAATCATAACCCTTAAACCCTGCAACCACCCCCCACCCCCTCCCCCAAACCCTGCAGCCGCCCCCCACCCCCCATCCCTAACCCCTGCAGCCGCCCCTCAACCCACACCCCCCCCCCCAACAAACCCCACCCTCCCCACTGGCGATCCCTAACCGCTCCTCCTTCCTAACCCAAATCCAACAAATCCCTAACCGGAAGGCCGTCCACCCGCCGCTCTACCTTCCGACCTTCTCTCTCGCTGGGAGCCATGGCGGCATTCTCGTGGGCGTCCTTCCGGTTCCGCACCGGCTGATGAAACTCCTTTATAAGAGCCCGGAGGTTGAGGTTGTGGCGATGGATTGGATTCTGAGGCACCTGGTGTTGGGCTTGGATCCATTCTATTGCTTCTCTTCTCTACATACTCTTCGTGGTTAGTTTTTTTTGAAGCTTTCTATCATATATCTTCTATTGAAATTCATTCAAGAAACTTCAATTTTCAGATAGAAGGAAAGATTATGGATTTATATGTGATGTATGGTTAATAGGTATGCTTGACTTTAGACTTATAGATGATGATATTTATAATGAATGATTATGGATTCTCTAACATTGTGTATACTTCTATTTGGATGAGCAAATGTATTGTGCAATATGGATATTGGATAGGCTATGTTGGTTGTACAGGATTTGGAACGAGCCCAAAAATAAATATTAAGCTTATAATTTGAATTGTTAATTAAATACAGGTTAATACTTTCTGCCACCAAAAAATGTTTGTTGCCAATGCATTCCAATACATTCTGCGACCAAACTATTGGTGGGGGAAGATAGACATTCAATGACAATTTTTTTGGTAGCGGAAGACACATTCCACGACCAACTATTTGATCGATGTTGAAATTAGCGACAACAGATTTGGTCGCTGAAAATTTTTTTCGGCAACCAAACGTTGGTCGTTGTTGGTGTACCTTAGGTGACCACACAATATTGGTCGCCAAAACCTTTCAGTGACTAGGGTTCGGCGATAAAGGATATGCTAGTCGCGAAAAGGTTTCGGCGACCAAATATGGTTATTCGGCGACTAGAATCTTAGTCGCTGAATATGTATTTTCTTGTACTGCCTACATCGATTATTCACTGGATAGATATTGGATTATTATATTAGATTATGGAATCCAAATAATATTTTTCGGCTAGCCATTTTAGTTGAGGTCATGAATTTTTACAAATTGTATCAGAGCGAATTTGGCCCATAATCTATGAGGACTAGGGGACACTGCAGCACGGATTCATTGTGACTAACCACGGGCTAATCGTGGTGCTTATGATTAAATTTGAATGGATTTGAATCCTTAACCTGATGAGGATGTCATGGCTTAAACAAGGAGAGTATGTGAGGATTTGTGTGGGAGTGTGTTTAGTCTTATGTCAGTTATTCGCTAGGTAGATCTTAGGTACTTATACAGAATCAAGGAATCCAAATAATACCTTCCAACTAGCCATATTGGATAAGGTCCTAAGTTATTACACTCAACTTCGAATTGGATTAGCTTGGCCCATTGGTTGGCCTAGACCAGAGAAATTAGCTCATCAACATGGCACGTACATTGCACGTGCTGGAGAAGGAGAAGACTCCTAAGACTCCTAATGGGAGTCTCCTCCGTTGAGTTTGGAAAAAAGTTAAGAGTTCTCAGGCTGTTGGAGATCCTGGGGCTCCTCTATAAATGGAACCCCTTCCCTTCATGGCACTCCATCACCTAAAGTTCTCCATGTCTCTTTCTCTTCCTTTTACTTTCTCTCATAGTTCTTTACATTTTCTTAATTATATTTTATTTGGGATAAATTTGTATATAAATTTTAATTATTAATTTTATGTTATGATGGCAATATCTTTTGATAGTACGATCTCAGATTTAGAATCTGACATCCACTTTCAAGACAAGGTGTCCACTTTATGTTGGTGGTGAATGATGGGACACGACAGACATCTATTAAAACCTACAAGTTGACTCATCCCAAGTCACACTTGCACAAACTAGGGATTTCGTTCTCAATTTGTGGCAGACCTGATCATTACATCCATATGAGGGAAGGAATCCTATGAGATAGTGTTTGTCCCAAGTGGTAGGCCTATCATTGAGTTATATTCAGACTGAATCCAAGTCAAATGCCAATTTCCAATAATCTACACTAATAATTAGATTATGACAATCTGAGTATACATGCCCTTCCCAAATCCAAATCTTACTTGCTTCTAATTTCATCCCCAACCATAAATTGGATCGTTGAGTTTTATGCAGGTTAATTGCAGGGTTTGCAGTCCACACGCAGTTTTAGGTTTAATAACGATAGTTTAGCAACAAATACAATAAATCTACATGGAGACTATAGTGCTTGATGTGTTGATTTTTTTGAAAAAAAAAAAGATGTGCTGTTGGTGTATAATTCAAGAATAGGTATCAAATTATTTTGGGAGGCAGGTTGGGGGCACGCTTCTTTAGCTTGCTTGTTGAGTTATTTGATTGTGTTGAGTCAAATTTCTAATCGGCCAATCCTAAGCCGATTTTAGGTCAAAAGAGAATGATTGATGCGTGAGGAACCTTAGACATCTCACCACATCATTCTGACGTAATTTAGCCGTGTCAAATTTCTTTCTTCTTGCAGTTTTCAGCAATGAGAAATGGAATTCTCTCTTAAGGAAAATGTCACAAAGAAATCAACGTGAAAGCAGAGACTGGTGGGAACGGAAAAAAAAAGACAGACAAATCCAAGAATCAGAATCCTGCTGCAATCGACAACGACGCTGTGTATTTTTTTCTCCAGTGCAAAGATTCCACTGGCTCTTCGATAACGAGGAAGGCTCCACCCCTGAAAGTTTCCAATGATGCAGCGCCAGGGATTAGACATTTGGTCATTTCAATCCATTCTTATGCAGCAAACGTTGGATCTGGGATCGAGCTCGGCGGGATATGACCCATCTTAGTGGATTTTTCCAACTGTCATTGATGATTTCATTTGTTGAGCTCCATGGGGTGCACCGGCCTACATGAGAAATACAGCGAAAGTTTAGAAGTATTGGAGACATTCATTCATATAATCTAACATAACAATCTCAAGATTCTCAACTATATTTTATTCTTATAATTAAAATGCATTCTACTCCATGTAATATATATTAATTTATAATAAATAATTATCAATTTTATGATTATAAAAATAAATATTTATATAGATAACAAAAATTAAAATTTTATAAATTAGTATTTTGAGCCTATTCGAGTCAAGCTTAAGCAACCACAGCCTAGCTCTAGCTTAGCTCATTTCATAATTGAATGAGCTGAACTTGAGCCAAATCTCGATCTAAACCCGAGTTAGCTTGCGAATAGTTTACTTGTTTGCCAACCTTACTATCATCATCTGATGATGACTGTCAATTTTGAATATATGATATGTTGATGCCTTTCTTCAAAACTATTCATTAAATATTTATTTTTTTTTTGAGATCTAACATGTTTTTACTAAGATAAGAGAATCATACAATCAAGTACCGTAGCCCAAGGCCGGGGATTAGAGATACCAGCAACTTACCTAAAAGATACAAATCCCAATTTTCTGAACAACACCTCGGTTCATTTTGTCATTCAAAGTAACTTTTTGATCCACCTTGTTTTTTTTTTTCCTTGGAAAACAGTATTAAACTACTCCTACCAAGAAACCTTTATTAAGAAAGAGAATGTGGTGGAAGAAGTAACAAAGCAGCTTAGTGCAAGGTCTCCTGCTATTGCAAGGTCTAGAAAAAGGGTCAGATTCGCGCTACTTCACCTTTGCATGTCGAGAGATTATTTCTATATTTCAAACCCATAACCTTCAAGCGACGGTAGAGTAATTTTACTACTACACCGAGATTCACTCTCACACAAGTGAACAAACCAAAAAGGAGGTTAATTTCCGGACATGAGAAAAGCCAATCTTCAATGCCACCAACTTCCATAAACTTGCTATGCTAGTGCTGGAGGAGCTACCCCACTCCATGAATAAGATCAGAGCTATCTTGAAGACCAAGTTGATGCTACTTCTCTTTTGAAGAAAAACTCTGGCAATATTCCCCCCTTGTAAGATGTTCCAACGGTAGAAAGCACAAGTGAACCACATCCTTCGTTGGGAGTCTTCTTCACCCTTCCCGATTCTCCATAGAGTCATATATAAAGGAGAGCGGCAGGGTGTCCGATGATACCCAAACAATTTTTAACTGTGAATCAGATGCTCTTACTAAAAGAGCAGTTGAGAAGGAGGTGTGAGTTGGTTTCCTTTGCTGCACCACAAAGCAAGCAATTTGGAGAGACCATCCATTTCTTTTTGTGAAGAACTTAATTTCACTGCATGGATGTGATTCCTAATTGCCAATCACATGAAAATTTTTATTTTCTTTGGTGCGGGCGATCTCTACGAAGGGACCCTTGAGCCACCACTTCATTGCATGAATAATTCAAAGATATCGCCACTCAATTGGTTTAGATATATTATTGAACCATTACATGTTGCAATTCAAATACATTAGGTTCCTTGCAGTCTATTTTACTTTTTGTCTTTTTCCGCAATACTCACATGTGTGAGTTGCTAATGTACCAAAAAAATAAATAAATTAGGCCATTATGTATTGAGAATATTTTTTTTCAAATGACATTTTGATTGAAATATGTCGCAGAAGCGCTCTAGTGTGGTGTCAAAATCAATCTTTATCCTCTATGAGATGCATAGCTACCGCAATCGATATGTGCTGATTAAGAATCTGATCAATCAGTCAAATGATCCTGTTGTCATCATTGATGATTAATGATCTGGATACAACACAAAATTATATGATAATAGGTTATAGTGTTCTTTATCTATTGTAGACTATCTGGATCATATTAAACAACAAAGATCATATGTTCTTTATTCATTTTGACTGGTATCATAATGGGAATTGCATTAAATTACACTTGTTTTCATTCTAATAGAAGCAGTTATCATGACCAGATTTTAGAAACAGACCACAGCTAGGGTTTTAGAGGATTCAAACTCCACATTGAATATAATGTCTGACCTTGTGATTTTGCATCCTTGGAAAGCATGCAAAATCTTGATCTACAATATATACTTTTTTGATTTGAAGCTGATGATTTGAATTCCTAGACTTGATGGCAGTATTATATTATAATTGAAACAAAACAAAAATTATAAAAGAAAGGAAAAATGTAGAAATTAAGAGTCATTAGAATTCCCTATTATGAGTATCATAACAAGACTATCGTAACGTAACACGCCAACTTTTCTTTTTTCAAACTTATAATACCACATGGTTTAGATAAATTCTGAGAGCTCCCATGGACTGGGGAGTCTCTTGGATGGACGGAAGTGGTTGACGTGTGATGAACTCCTCAGGAAATAGCTGAGACCATTCAAAATTTGTGACTAGCTGGTACATAACAGTCATGACATCAACTCTAGCAAAGTCATTGCCTGCACTCAAACGAGGTCCAGCTCCAAAGGGAATGTAGGCAAATGGTGCTATTGGTTTTGAGGTTTTGATGGTTCAATCTCAAATCGATATGGATCAAAATTGGTAGGATTCTCTATTATATTCGTCTTTGTATTAATTTCACTCCACATCAGTTTCCCTTGTGTTTCATCTTGTCTCCTTTAGATTTTCCCTTTGCTCTAATGAAGAAGGAAAAAAATAGCATCTCTATACTTAGTAAACGGAAAGGAGAGAGAAAAGTCAACCTTCCTCCAAAATTCAGAAAAATTAGAAAGAAGATTATAAAAATATTGTCCATGCACACGCGCGCGCAAACAAAAAAAAAAAAAAGACAAATTCAGGAAGAGATAACCATGCATAGAAAAAAAAAAAAAAAGCCGCTAGAAGGAAAATCTTATGGTGCAACACAAACAACAGGCTGCATGTTACGTTAAGTGACCTGCTTCATAAATGGCACCATGTCCTTCTCTTTTTGTCTCACCGAGCAACCAACCTCCAGAAGTTCATGCCTAAACAACCAAAACAAATTAGCATATATGTTTATGAGTTTTACTGCTTCTTTTTTGATGTTGCTAACAAGAAATTACTTCTTGTTTTAGCTTGCTCAAAGATAATAAAATGATGTTCTTATCCTAATCTCATCTAAAATTTCTGTCACGTATTTATTATTGTTGGTAACTGAGTAGTTTAAGACAGTTCAAGCTACTGCAAGCTCCTTTGTTTGGACAAGCACCTAAAAGGATAGGTGTTCAAAGAACCGCATGATCACAACTGGTAATCAAACCAACTCTAAGAGAAACAGATCTTGTTATTAAACATACACGCATACCTACATACATATGTACATATACATAGAGAGGGGGAGAGAGAGAAGATAAAGCTAATATGAGGGCGTTCACACAACAATCCTAGAAAAGGTCGGACATGGTGCTAATGTTGACACTTCGAGCTATTGTATGCGATCTACTATCTCCGAAATGCCAACCATTAAAAAAACTAGTGATTCGGAGATTCTTGAAGTTATTTAGGTGTCCAAGATTAACCTATTTGCTGAAAAATACCCAAAGTTGAATCAAAACCATAGAAGGTCCAGACAAGAGAGGCAAAACTTGCAATGGCAGGTGCAAGCAATGCAAGACATGTAGTTCAGACATGGAGGCTGCGTGTCTAACTTGCAGCCAACCCAACAAAAAAGGAAAGGTCTGATGAAGATTAATACAAAGCCTTAAGGTATTGATGGGGCCCCAAGGAGCTGCAAAGCATGGAGGTTGCCTGAATTGTGGACCCAAAACCAAGAACCGAGTGGCAAATGGAAAAGCAAAGAGGGGTGGCTTAGGTTAACCATGACATCTTTATAGACCAAACCAAGAGCTCTCGGTACTCGAGGGTAGTTGTACGGAGGGCAGAAGTCTAAGAACCTTGAATCTCGAGCGTTCCCGCATCTTTTGTCATAAAAAGAGAGAACCTGTGCCTACCTTGAGCCGACCGCATAGTTTGATGATGTGTTGAATGGCGATTGGAACCAACGTAGAAGTTAAGACGCCGGACATGAGAAAAGATCATAAGAAATTGTAGAAAGGGAGGGCCCAAGCTGGAGGACAAAATAATGCTGCAAAGAACCGGCCAGCTATATATCCTTGGCTGAGAATGAACTGAGTTATTCCGCATAACATGAATTACAGCAAGGCTGCGAAACTGTTATCATCAACTCGGGTAACATTCTTAGACCCGCTATAGTCAAATAAGCAAAACGAGGCCATCATAGCAGAAAAAGAGAAGCCGTGAGCAGCTCACAATGGAGAGGCTAAACAAGGTCCACTTGACACTCCTTGCAAAAAGCTGAAATCCATTCACAAGAGAAGGTTGACACTCTTCTTTTATACACAATTTGTCATCATAACCCCATGAATATTCCTGTGGGTTAGATGGGCAGATGAACAGACATCATACAATTTGTATATCTAATCAAAATACAAATTACAAAATGAAAACAAACTAATAAAAATACCAAAAAAGAATAAGAGAAAAAACTATGAACAATTAAAATCCTTCCACCCCAGGCCTCGGTAGCAGCACGGGAGAGGGTGATTTCCTAACAGCATTTATCCTATTCTCTTCCATTGAGATGGTGGAAGAACAAGTTCGAGGGGGAAGAGGCATGCTCATGGACTCTCTTGGCGACAGCAATGTTTGGATTCGTGATGGGGGTGAAGGTGAAAAATTTGATTGTGGCGGCGGGATTGTGATTCCATTGAGGCTTGGAGATTTCAGCATCTGTTTGCCTGCCACAGCAGATGGTTCTTGCAGGGGATAGCGGCAGGGGTGTTTCATGTCCTGAACATTTTTGAGGGATTCCATGATGGCCCTCATGGTGGGCCTCTCTGAGGGGTCCTTCTGAAGGCATTTAAGGGCAATATCAGCAACAGTTCGAGCAGCTTTGGGAGGGAAACGCCCTTGGATGCGGGGATCTATGATAAGGGATAGACGGTGATCATCAGCAAGAAAAGGTCTGCTCCATTTGACGATGTTCCGTTCTTCTCTCTGATAGCGTGTGTCGAGATTCTTCCTGCCAGTCAGCAGTTCAAGGAGGACTATGCCAAAACTCCATACATTACTCTTGGGAGTAAGCAATCCTTTCTCCAAGGTCTCCACAGATAGATTTGCAGTAGCCTGAAGAGTGGAGGTTTACCCAAGATTAAAAATCAGGGAGCAACCACAAGTTAAAAGAGAATTTTTCCTCCAAAAATTTTTAGATTATTCACATATGCAATAACCAGATAAAATCATAATTAAATTCCCTATAATCTGATTTCCGAAGTTCTTATGGCGTTACAAGTTGATATACTCCAAGCAGATGGATAAAATATCTCTGGAAAGAAATCAGAACAAATAAACGATAATGATTTTTTTGAGAAGTAATAGGGGTAAATGTAGTTCTAATTTAATAAGAAAAATTAATTGCTAATCTGCATAGTCAAGAGGATCGCTCAAGTGCAAGAGGTTGCATGGATTGGAAAACTTCGTGCAAAAAGTCTTTGAGATATGCACCCATGATGTCAGTGCAGATGAATTGGTTGGACATAAATTGATCTACAGATGTAGACAAAATTAATGTTTTAAATTATGAACAGTTACAAACATTATATACCCTTAATACGAAAGGATATTGCATCTGCACATGCCATAGTTGACTAGAGTATAACATTGGTAATATGTGGTCATATTTTTATCATATAAAAAAATGGCACTTACAGCGGTCGACTTTGTAATCTCCATCTCTGTACTGTGGCTCACACATCCATATCCTGATAGCTTTGCACTGAAATCTTTGTCGACTTGTATATTTGAAGTTGAGAACTCATTGTACATAGCCTATAAAAAATAGCAACACATTATAAGATAAGAACCAGAAGTATACCTAGAGTCCAAAACAGAAATAAAATTGATCGTCCTTAGATTCCCCTACACAATTTCCCAAGTAAGAAAGGGGAGCACAATCCCATCTATTTTTTGATGAATTGATACTATATTTAAATAAAAAATTGACTATATCAGAAGAAAATTTGCTGAACCTGCCTTTCAGAGGCTATATGATTTGGCATTTATGTCATTTCAGGGTAAATTAAGTTTCTAAATATATTTTCTGAATCCTGCATTAATGTTTAATCAACATCAAGGATTTCAGGTTTGTTACAGTCAAAATTTCACCTTATTGTATGGCTAATCGAATGGCAGACTAGTCTAGCAGTCAAACTACAAAAAATAAAATCATTCTTTTATAATGTAAAACCACTTCAAAAATTTCTGGAAACCATATACGTCATGAACAGAACATTTTTTTAATACAGGTCAAGTTGCTGAGCAAGCCAACTGAAATAAAACCACAATTCCTTTTGAGCTCCATTTGTATTACAGCAAAAATAGCACTCACAGCTAAGGTTCAAATCGTGATGTTCAAATCAACAATAAAACAGGTCAAGGATGAAGTTCAGTAACCTGAAAAGGTCCTTCTTCATGCAAAAATGCAAGGCCTTGTGCAGCACAGAGGGCTACTTTCATCCGTGTACTCCAGTCAATGCAAGGACCATCAGATCTCCCATAAAGCATTCGATCTAAGCTTCCATAATAAAGCCTCTCATATACCAACATCCGTTCATCAGAGCCCTCACGCACATGGAAACCAAGCAATTTACAAAGTTGAGGATGTTGTAAGGTTGCTAATGTGTTCATCTCATTCAGAAATTCCTTCAAGCCCTGCAAGATTTGAAACATGCATCTTATTCCAAATATCCTCCGGCAATTCGATCAGATATCAGATCATAAATATACAAATAGGTAGGAAAAGCACAGCTTTGGACTAGATAGGCATACAACAGAAGCAAGTCATTTCCATCTGTTTGCAACTCTTTGATCCAGTTTTAGACTATAGTAATTGTCAGATCATGCAGAACATTACAAGAATGTTAAATACAGGTAGTACTTTCGGCCTTAAACATGGCACTCGCAAGTGTATTCAAGCAAAATACAAGTACATCATAATTCATAAAATATGCATTGCGGGCAGTGTAACAAGTTAACCATATATAACCATGTAAAAAGATCAGCAATAGTACTAGCGCTCAGATTCAGGAAAATATGTGCAAAAGGGATTCAATTACGCAGAGTATGACCCCCAGGATGTCAACATGCATGGCATGCAAGTATATTGCCAGAGTTTATTGATCTGGTGTCCTTCAAGTAGCAAATAGTGATAATAAGCAAACTGCAGAAATCTTAGTCTTTGGGCAAAATATAGAAATGGTTGAGAACACTTGTCATGATTATTAACTGGCTCTAGATGGTGGAGGTTTTTCATGTGTTATATTGTAGAAGTTCTATGGCGTCAACTTGGTTGGCTAATTCAAGTTGTTATACAATTCACTTTACAAAGATGTGGTTTTGATTTTATTGCAGATCAGTCTTAGTGTCCTAGGTAACTGACATGAATCTTCACCATTAACCATAAATAGGGTATTTTCACCTTCATGGATTGCACCTTCAAGGCAAAGGTCAGAATAAACAAAAAGCAAATATAAATGAAAAGAATGCCTTGGTGCACAACTATGGGCAAGTATGATATCTGTGCATATGTTACCTGGGAGGAAGGAAGCAAACGAGTGACAGTGGCTTCAATCCTCTTGGCACCCATGGTGTCGTCACCAAAGGTTGCCTTGTAAACTGTGGATGAGATACCTTCTGACACACACCGATCAACGGAGAATTGCTGGCAGGCAGAGGAAATCTCTTCGAAGGAGAAATTTCGAAGCCCTCCTCCCCCTGATGGGGGCAAAGGCAAAGGACCAGAAGTCAGAATAGGGCCACTAGCATTGCTCAATTTGAAACTTCCCCTATTCTTCAAGGCAGAGGTCGCCTGAGGCGATGGTAGAGGGAGAGGTAGGGGATTTGAAAAGCGCTGCTCTTTTACTGATCCTCCTCTACCCTTAAATTCTTCTTGGTCATCCAATTCTATTGACGAGAAAGCATCCTGATAGGCCACAACAAGGCTAGAAGGAGCAGACAACGCTCGGGCTCTGCTGTTAGCCACTCGACTGGCTGATCGGGACAATTCGGTTCTGTTTCTGAAACTTGGAGGAGCCGATTGGAGCGATGGACCACGAGATTCTGGTTCAGGAAGAGAGGTAGCCACATTCTCCTTACTAATATTAGGTTTCTCATTGACGAAATGCCCGCTTTTCTTCTTCTTCTTACATTTCAAAGCAGTGAAGCAGCCCACCATCTTGTTGAATTTTAAAGAATCAGATTTATCTCGCTTTCTGTGAGACCAAAGAGTAGGATCAGCAGAATACAATTAGAAAACCTCAAATTAAGGGGAGGACTAAATTGAAAATCGTTTATCCCGGTTAAGAGAAAGCACCAACCCAGCTGGTTTGCATCAGCATAACAGTTAGAACTAATTGTATGATTGCATGCTTAAGCCACACAATTCCACGGCTTCCATTGTAACTTAATGACAGAATCAGCTAAATTGGACGATTTGAAATTTCAATTACTAAGAAGAGTGTGACCTAATCCATGTCCCGTATAATAATACAAACAAAAGATCAAGATCATGCCCACAAGATCGCCTGAAAATTTTCAGCCTGCCCCCCCCCCCCCCCCCCCCCCTCCTCCTCCTCCTCTTCTCCTTCTCCTTCTCTCTCTCTCTCTCAAAAAAAAAAAAAAGCGTCTAACAAGCGGTCAATTCCAATTTATATTCCTTCCCTAAATTTCACAATTATTCCGAGAAGAATCGACGATTTGATGCAAATTCTCATTCAATTGACCAGACCAAGTTACCGCATCTTCATTGGACGAATCCCCAACTGCCTCCAAATCATTATTCAAATCTCCTCATCAACAAAATCCTAAAAAACGATCAATAAAAACCTGTAATTCTAATTCCACCCAAAACTCCGTAAAATTAGCAAGAAGATCTACGATTCAAGATCATCCCATCAGCAAGACTCGGACGAAAAAAAAAGGAAATAAATAAAAACCTAAACCCATCAAACAAGATTCCGGATAAAGCTTCAATCTTTATAAATTTAACAGATAAATAAAACCTAAAAACAATCAAGAATCCCTCCTAAACCCCGATTCCTCTTTTGATCAAAATTCCTCGAATCATCACCAAAAAGAGCAAAAAAGAGGGAAGAAAAGAATCCAACCTTGGAGGAAGGCCTTCAGCTTCGCCACGCGACACCGTTCCAGAAGCAAATATTTCAGTGGAAAGATTGAGAAACCCTGATAAGATGACAAATGGAGAGAGAAGGAGAGGCGGAGAGGAAGAGGAGAGGAGAATTAAAATAAAATAAAAGCTAAATTGGGGGAGTATTAGTAGTAGTCAAAGAGGTGAAAAAAGGGGAAAGAAGAAAAGTATACAGAGAGAGAGAAGGGGTGGAAGATGATGGTGACGCAGCGGCACTGGTCAAAGCCGGAGATATTGCGAAAGGCACAGCCAGACGACTTTCTATGTTCCTGCCCTTCCTACCCTTCTAAGAAAATGCCCCTGCCACTTCAGCTGAATCTCAACAATGCCATCGATCCTGCATATTGATTGAATTTTGTTTTTTTTGGGATAATTTTGTATGGCCATAAAATCTTTTCATGATTTTGACCTCATTCTAACACCTATAAATTTCGATTCAAATAATTCCAAATTTTTTGGCATGAGAAGCAGCTTAATAACCATTATTAGATTTTAAAAAAAAAATAATGATGTACTTTGTTCGAGAGGTCATCTATAAGTTATATTCATTTATTAAAAAAAAGAACAAATTTAAAGAGGCTAAAATTTAAAAAATTGAAATAAAGTGATTAAAAAAAAATTGTTGCTAAAGTTTGACTAATAGTATAGAAATTACAAGAATTTATTATTTTTTATAATTTTTATATAATTATTAATAATTTATTTTTAAGTAAATCAGTTTGTTGAGGCTTCAAGCATTAACTATTTAAATAACTAAAAAAAAAAAGCATATTACAGCTCGATATTTAAAATATCAAAAAATTATTAAATGTAAAAGGTAATCCATTGTGAAATATAGGAAGTTAATGATGTGTGGTATTATAAAAAAATATTTTATTAAAATTTATGTAAAATTATGGTAAGTTTGCCGTCCTCATATTTCATAGAGTATTGCAATCTTTTTTTTTTTACAAATTAATTTAAATATTAGGGACTAAAGCGTAAATGCGAAATATAAAGAACCGATGCCATTTTGTAATTATTCGAAATACGAAGGGCATAGGGAATATGCTCAGCATATTTTCGGGGGATGCAGTTGATGGGACAACCTAGTCAAAGACGGAAAATTATTTTCGCTGGCCGTTTAGGTGTAGTCAAAGCAACGCCGGAATGATAGATTTTGACCGCTTTCCATCCGTCGGATCGTCTTCGGCCGGAGAAATAAACGGCCCAGACTTCCCGCCATCCACGGTGGGACCCAGGGTAGTCGGCCTGCAATGGCGGTGTGTGTCACGATGGCGAGATGAGCACCGCGAAACGCAATGAATACATGATTAGATTATATCAATCAAAATTTCTCAATTTGCAGCTAATCTTGATCTAATCATTAGCAGCTGATGGAACTTCATCCACAGCCGTCAAATCGATGGATCATGTGCTACATGAAAGCCTGAGATCGGTATATGCGGGTAGCTTGGAATACCAATAGATTTACAAAGAAGATGTGCGCGGACGCAATGCGTATGACTTGTATCTTACCTGGCCATGAGCAGCCTTGCATGAAAAATTCTCATCTTCAGTTCAATTTTAAATGGAAAAAAAGTCATACTTTTGGGTCTAAGCTTATGCTTCTATCACTATATTTATTTTTATTCATAGTTGTCGTTTTGATATTTAATGTATTAGTTTTGATAAAATTTCGTAGACATGCAACTATGCGAGAAGAGACCATATATGATAGAGAGAATGGTGAATATTATAATATCAGAAATATATATAAGATTGTCATATATTTAATTAATTTTAAATTATATTGCACTTATCTGGTGTGGGGAGATGATTACAGTTGAATGGAAGGCCCTAACAAGCTAAAAGTTGTCATTAATGGATTTTTTTCCTATGTAAGGCTAATGGATGTATTCTACAGATTCCTTGATGGTAAATGTCAAAGATGATCATATACTTCCCTGTAGTTAATTAAGGTTTACCATATAAATTATTTGAAAGAGGCTGTCTGACTCTTTGGAAACATTCTTTAATTGATCTCATTTTTTTACTATTTGTATATAATGTTCATAATGACATTCTTTGTGATGACCTTGATAGTCATTAAGCAATTAGTTACAATTTTTTACAGAAATATTTAGTCTGGTCATCGGGAAAAAAAAATGGAAAGCGAGAGTACATGTAAAAGATGACTTATTTAGCATGGGAAGTATTTTCATATCATAACCATCTAAATCTTGGAAAATCCAGCATAGGTTACATGGCTAAGTTCAACCAAAGAAAAGCTTTATTAAAAGAAGACCTATCCACCAGACACTGCTTCGAACCAATTTGGTAATTAGTCTAGAAATTTTTAAGAAAAAAATTGACTAAGTAATTTTATATCATATTATTAAAAATTCCATTTTTCTTAGCACTACTATCTTTTGGAAGCAATTTTGCTACGTTGCTAAGGCTCCAAATGGGATGGGTTGATCCGTGACCCGACCCGACCTGCTTAGACCCAGCCCAATCCGCTTAGATCTGATCCGACCTATTTTGAAGGACCCGTGGGGCCGGATCATATCCTAAAATTGGACACGTTGCATTTTTCAGGTCGAGTCTGAATTTACTGAATTTAGACCCAACCTAACTTAATCCTACCCAACCCATTTGAATTTTGGATAATTTTAGGTTTCCAACCCTATGACCCAACTCAACCCAGAGTTGAACCTGGTAAACCATTTGGGCTCAAAAAAGTTCGAACCTATGTTGTTCTCTAAGTTAAACCTTATAACTGATGTGCATGTTCTATATGTGAGCAGTATTTTGCATCTTGAGTTATAGCTCCAATTCAAAACATAGAATGTTTCATACAGTTTCATTACTTGGTTTTGAAAGATTACTAAAGAATAATGAGCATTTTGTAGCAATAAAGCAACAACTGGGTCTCGAAAAAGCCTGAGTATGAAGATATAGGCTATTTTTTAGATAATCTAATTTGATGAGCACTACATGTTTTTGCAACCAATCAACCTTATCTGGTTTGCGATTTTTTGTCCTTCAATATTCAAAAGGGAAGTCATTAAGGCTGTTTTTTGCTTCACAGATACTATAATCATATGCTTTCATATTTATTTGGACCAATCCAAACTCGAACCAGACCCGACCTAGACCTAAATTTTTTGGATGAGGATTGGGTTTTACATGGACCTGGCCCGACCCGAATGATCTGTTGGGTCAAAAATTTTAGCGGTAGATTTGACCTGACCTAACCCGATATTCTATTGGATTGGGTCTGGATTTAACATTAGAACCCGAACAAGAAACCAGATTGGGTCAAAATCATTTATGACCCGATCCGACCCGACCCATTTATATTTCTATTCGTTGCTGAATCTAGTATTATTCTATTACTAGAAACGGCTTTTCTTTGATGAAAGTTATTTTTTTTTCCTCATACCTTTTATTTAAAAGGTTGTCAAACTAGTATGACTTGTTTAAAAGAATAACATTATTAATAACCAATATTGCTAGTGAGAGCGTGTGCATAACAAGAATATAATTCTATGGTTTGTAAAGTCAATGATCTGAGGTCTTACAATTTGATAGAAAAAATATAATATGGTTCTCCTAAGTTCATTTTTATGACTCTCTTGCTCCCCACCCTACCCCCTCCTTTGGCTATTCTTGCAAAAATATAGAATCCATTCTCCATTTAAATTTTGAATAACAATCAATGTTAATGATTATAGCTCCATAAAAATTGGCAACTATATAATGGAAGCTAATGTCTTCTATCTTTAAATTATTTATATTATATTGCTTTAGATTAAAAAAAGAGAGGGAATCATCAATGAAAGCTAGCCAAATGGAATGTTAGGATGCAGCTCATATGGTTTGAACCTCAAACTTCTCTCCAACTAGGGGACTAAACCGATAGGCTACAGTCCATTTTGCTTTTTTTCCTTTTTATTTTTATGTTTATTGTAAATTTTATAGATATTACTGATGTATAGATACAATATATTTAATGTATTAGAAGTATTTCTCCAAAATATGGTAATAGAAATGCGAGCAGCACGAAAGAATTGGTGACAATAGTGACATACTTTTTTTTGAACAGTTTTAGTTAGCGAGCAAGGAGTAATTTGTAATGCATGTACTACTTATTCTTCTTCTATATCATACGTATCCATTGAAAGTGTCAATTTTATGTAACTACAAGGATTTTCCTAGTTGTTGCTTTTGACCACTTATTACCTAGCCAATTTCTTAGCATTGATTTTCTAGCCTAAGATTGAGCCCCACATGTGTCAGTGCAGGAAGCAAACCATATTGTTTAGTCCAAAACTGCCTATGAATGCAAGAACATACATATTATCCAAGAAGTCCAACTAGAAGGGTTGCAGAGTTTGGCTATATGCATGGAGTCCTAATTGTTGATTAATGTATCAACTAATACTAGCAACTTAAGGATGCATCATCCTCACCTACCCTCCAAATGAAAGCAATTAGCAAAAGATCCCCCATCTCCAGTCTCATATGGTAGAATGCAGAGTTTCGTTTGGCTTAGCTGCCTAGGCTTCTATAGATCCAATTCAAAGCAGTATCAACCCAAAGTCAAATTTGAACCGAGGTTTGAATCCAAAGCACTAGAAGTCTTTTAATATCAAAGAATAATGATAGCTAGGCGCACTTCGTCATCGTCCAATTTTCTACAATCTAGATTTTACACGCCTTCAATTCAAGCAGCTTGGCAAGATGCGAACATGATAGGTTTGGCTGGCAAGAACCATCTTTTTCGGATTTAGCACTAGAGTCCTTGGGTCGACTTCCTTTTTTGAATTCTAGGCCAATCAAAGATGCGTTGGCCTCCCAAAGACTTACTTTAATATAAGGACGGGTCCGGATCTATGTGAAAGACAAACGAAGGGATGAATCACTTGGAGCCCCTCCGCAAGAACTACACAATAGGATCCAAAGAAAGTAAAAGCAGGAAGATGATATCATGGGAGGAAAACTTTGTAACGGATCTCTTCTAGGAAGTCCTTCACCTTATTCAAAAGGAAATCACTAGTGAGCTTGATGACCATATGTGTAAGAACCTGCTTCTTTTTCTCTTTTTCTTTTTATTTTTTATTTTATTATTTTATTTACAACGGATGATTCAAATTTTTCTAGTATGAATACATCCAAAAAAGTCAAAATACAGCAAGTCTCGAAGCATTGCAAGCAACTTCCTCTTTCTAATCCTCAGGCTTCTTTCGAAGTGATCAGCTACATACAAAACCACCCAATCTATTTTATTGGGCTGGATGTAGCATCTTTCTCACTAGATCCTTACAAGGAAAAGAGTTAAAAGAGAATATACAGAGTATGATAAATTCGCTGCCCTCACCGTCAACCTCAACCATTTAATGGTTACTAAATGGTGCTCGGAACCACAAAGAATTAGTAAAGAATAACGATGTTGAAAGTCTTTAAAAATCCATGTCAATCATGCACCGCCACATCAGCGAGTAGATGCGTGCATTAGCAGCAAGTAGAAGTGCACGTACGAAATCCTGTGCAACGCACGCCAGTTTACTTTAGATTGCAACTGAACGTCTCTCCCTAGTCTTTCTTACCACTCCCAGATTGCTCCAAAATCATGCATTTGCCGGAAAGAGTTTATAGCTGAGATTGCTCATAAATGACAGTAAACCTGGTAGGGAAATATATCCATCAGGCCAAGCTAATTAATCCAGGGCCAAACTGCATTAAATCATGCACTCGCTGGAGAGAGTTTTATAGCTCGGACGTGACAAATTTGCACACAGACTCATTAAATGGCCGTAAACCTGACCCAAAAATGTATTGAGGCCTGGCCAAGTAATTCAAAGCCTGGATTTGCCCCCTGTACACTAACACTACAGACCTTCGAAGTTTATCGGAAGAAACCACGCCATATCATGTCTTCTTTCTTGATGTTTTGGAAACTCTTGGTGATGCGTGTTACACGAGTATCAATTGTAAGGTCTATCACCAAACATACAAGTCTATCTACTTTGGCATTAAAATGTATTTATTTTCAAACTATATAAGATGGAATTTCAATTCAAATATTTTATTATGTAGTGCAGCACACATATTTTTGTATCGATATATAGGTTAGGAAACCTCAAAATATATGATAATTAATTTATAGATATTTTTTATGGTATAGATCATGATTAATAATATAGATTTTTTACTTAAATTCTCTATTATTAATTTTGAACTCGAGATGAATAGATACCAACTTGCCTTGAGAGAAACATAATCCATTACTATATATATAAAATTAGATAGTGGTAGTTGAATTTTAGATCTGAAGGTTCATGGTATTAGGGTTGTTATTAGGATTGTTTCAAGCTTGAATGTTTGAATCCATCAAGTGGTAATCCAGTTTTGAACCAAGTTTGCCAAGTTTTAATTCAAGCTTGAACCGAGCTTGATTCGAGCTTGAATTGGTTTCTAGCTCGATTTAGGATTCTCAAGCTCATTAATTAGGCTTGCTATTTGACTCTGCTTGGAATTAAACTCGCATCAAGCTCGAAATAGTGACAAATGAATCAAACTTGATACTAAAAATAAGCCTGATCAAGTTTATCCTAATTATATGCCGTGGTCCCGGGCCTTAGGTAGCTCAAGAAAATTGATGACCCAAAACCTAGTGTGTAATGCTATAATCTATTGACGCCACTTTTCCAAATATACTTTCAAACTTTTTGATAGGATGGGGCAAGATTTTTCTTTTTATTAAGAGTATAATAGATATTTTACATAATTTTTTTAAAAAAAATGCATAATCAAATATAAATCACTCTACAATATATCATTTTTTATAATTAATTAAATATATATAATATATATTTTTTAAGCATCATATATTTTTCTACAAACCAAATGTGCTCCTGGTTAGCCTAGACATTCAGCTCATTTTACAAGCCATTAGCTGTAAAGTAAAATCTTAGTTTAGGAACATAACTGATTTAATGGCGACCACCTATTTGGCTTTAAAAATAAAGAAACAACGGTACTTGCTTCTTTTTTTTTTTTTTTTTGCTGCCAAGACAGATGGATCATACCTAACGAGTACATATACATCCAATAAAATCAAATAATAAAATACCTTGGAGTGCCAGAAACAACTCTTTATCTCCAACCTATAAGATCTTAATGAAGTGACTGGCTATATAAATAACCACCCAATCTACAATTCTATTAACTTCATGAAAAATATGTTTGGTCTGAAACTGAAGGCCCCTCCATGGCTCGCCATTGGTCTACTTGCTTTCAGGGCCAAGGACTAGGACCCGTCATGGTCTTCAATAAGATACATTGTTGGTCACATGTTTTACCAACTCACAACTGGATGAAGTATGACCGGAAGAGGAGGTAGTTGGGAGAAGCACCCTCTCAACCACCCACCTCCTCTTATTAAAACCCTCTCGCCTTCTCTCTAAAACTTGGCCTCCATCGCATCTGTGGAGTTCTCCTATCGCTACAACTCTGCCTCTCTGCTCTTCAGTTCTCCATCTATCCTTTCCTTTTCATCAGTAAGTAATCTTGGCCATCTCCTTTCTCTTCTTCCGTACAATTCCACTCGCAACCAAATGAGCTCAGTTTGCTGTCGAGTTTCTAAGATTTGGTTTTCCAATTGTTATTTATATATGTGCAGTGGGCTCTGAGATGGTGATGGTGGATGGAGTTCCATTCCCTCCTGAGATCGTTGCCAAACCTTTAGCTCTCCTTGGTCATGGTAAGAAAGGAAGCCTTCATTTTAGTTGATGATTTATTCTGGATGTAATTAGTCCAAGCAAACCACATTATTAACTAGTGGCTGTACTTTTGTTTGGCAATCCCCAATCCACAATATGTCATTTATCTGTTAAAAAGGGGGATATTACACACACACACACACATACACGCACACACACACACAGAGAGAGAGAGAGAGAGAGAGAGAGAGAGAGAGATGAGGCCTTTCTTTTGCTCAAAAAAGAAATGAAGGTTTTATTAGAAAAAAAAATAAAAAATCCCTCCAAATATCAACTTTAATGAGAGGCTTTCTATGATCAGATTAAATTTAGCTGTCCTAACACGACATATAGCAGGTATTTTTGGACAGTGAGAGAGAAAACAAAAATACTTTCTCAGAAAAAAAAAATCAGCTTTATTTAAAGGTTTTGATATAAAAGAAGTTTTCATAGCTGGGTTGCCTTCAAGTCCCCTTGTCCTTGGGGCGAATTCTTCTTGGCCGAGGGCTTTTATGAACCTGTCCCAACCCAAACTGTGCACACCCACCAGACTTGACCAAATTAACTGGGTTGGTAGCAGTTTAATTAGTTCTAGATGCATGGGAGGTGCATGAATGTCTCATCCATCTTTTATCCAATGCATGAGTACTGCAACCTAGTATTGTTATTCCTGCTATTATTTTTAAGGTTTTTCAATTGAGAATTATGATGGAAGCACCATTTATCAGAGTTAACTAACATTGGTCAAGTATTTAGGAAACAACACCTGCCCATCCTATATGGAAGAGTAAACTACCACTTTATAGCCCACTTTGCAAGAATGGTTGACATCTCCAATAGTCTTCTTATAATTTTGCATGTACTTGTAGCATGTTCTCCAAAACTTTTAGCTACTCTGTAATATTTGTATTCTTGAAAAGAAACTAGTGATTGAATTCATTTTTACTCAACTTTTATGTAGGAAATGTCTAATCTAGAATGGCTATTATGTGTTTGGTGTTTTCATCTTCAGGTATTACGGATATTGAGATCCATTTCCTTCAGATAAAGTACAATGCAATTGGAATTTACATGGAGAAAAATATCATCGAACACTTGGGGAACTGGAAGGGCAAAAAAGGAGCTGAGCTAGCCGAAGACGATACCTTCTTTGAGGCTCTTGTTGCTGGTGAGAATGATGCAGCTACTTGTTAACACCGTTTCAATGCGGCAAAACAGGATTAGTCGTGAAGTGAAAATTTTTGCTTGTATTTGGATGAAGAGTTAAATGTGTCTTGTGCCCTCGATGAGCTAGCTTGTCATTGTGCATAGAAGGATATTTGGTGACTGATATAAAAATGTTTAGGATAATACTAATAGGTCTTACAGGCTGATGTAGGATACAGTTCGGCCGAGCAAGCCCTACACTGAACATATCTTTGCTATGGTAAAATTGTAGAACTAATAAGGGAATTAATTGCCCTTCTTCTTTTAACGTGCAGAAGATAAAGGCATTTTATTCATGTTTTTGGATGTATCTACTACACAATGAGCTCTTAGAGTTAATAGTAAATTCTGCAAAATGTAACATGCTAGACTATATCCTTCAAGACCTTGCTAACTAGTCAGCTGAATACTTCCCTAGAAGTAAATGTGCTTTTATCTCTAGAGCCTAATTTTCAACTCTCATGTTTGTCTAATCAAGCTGTTAGGTTAAATTCCTCAAGTATTCATCATCAGCGAGTTATTTTTGTTAATAATACCCTTATTTCTTGTTGCAGTTTACTAATTTGCTTGTTCGTTACTTTATGTCCAGCTCCTGTGGATAAATTTTTCAGAATTGTGGTGATAAAAGAGATAAAGGGCTCTCAGTATGGGGTGCAACTGGAGAGTGCCGTCAGAGATAGGTTGGCAGCCATTGATAAATACGAAGAAGAAGAAGAGGAAGCACTTGAGAAGGTTTCTGCATTTTTCCAGTCCAAATATTTTAAGAAGGATTCAGTGATCACCTTTAATTTTCCAGCGAGTCCTCGCACTGTTGAGGTAACAACTTTTGCACCCTTGTCTTCATTTACATTTTTATGCCAATAACAAGCAAGTTAGAGCTGAATACTGGTTTAAAGTGGAGTGAAAAAATTATTTCCTTGAAGTTTTATTATGATCATGTGTTATGGTGAGCAACAAGCCATCGACTAAGTCTTGTTAGTAGCCTAAGAGAAATACTAACCTTAGAGTACGTATTTTATGTTGGACTACTTCACTTTCAACCTAAATTTATATTTGTGGACTTGTTCTACAGATATCATTTGTAACAGAAGGAAAGGAGGAAACAAAGATCAAGGTAGAGAATGCAAATGTGGTTGAGATGATCCAAAAATGGTACTTGGGTGGGAGCAGAGCTGTGTCTCCAACCACAGTGAAAAGCTTGGCTGAAAATATTGGAACAATGCTTTCGCAGTAGATCTTACATTTCTCTTCTGTAGTTTGGGTTTGGTCACAAATAAATGCTACTTCAGTAGGTGTGCAACTTTTGTTGTTCTTGTTTTGTTGAAGTCTCCATTGTATCTCCTAAAATGACTAAAAATCTACTTTCTATCTCATTCTCATTTTGGTTGGATCATATAAACGATCTCGGTGCATCCTTAGCTACTGCGCAGGGGGTTTTTAAAGAGGGGAAGTATGAAAACTGCTTAGGCATAGCAATCGGTCTCAATATGACTGCATAGGATCAGTATATTTGGCACAAGAGGCACAGAAGTAATTAGAGACTTAAATGATCTAGACAAACTTATGACTTTGGGAATCTAATTGGGTTCACATTTTTATCCTTCTCTTGCTGATATACTAATTGCCTGTGATTTAAAAAAGGTTGTAAAGAGTAACTTTTTGGTCATGAACAGATACCTATCATGCCTTCTAAGGTACTTATTATTGGTAATATAGACATTTGGGTAATATTTGTCCCAAGACATCCATAGGTTAGATGGTACCCATCAATATCATATCTTATGGTTTTATTCAAAAGCGGCCACTGGTGATTGATTGCATGCTGAGCATGTACAATGCAGGTGCCTAACATATATGCATTTGAACTGAAATGTTTGCAAGAAAGCAACAGAAGGCTTTTATATTTCAACCATATGGCTGTTGATGTGTAACTTTAAAAAGATCCCTGGACTGAGCAAAAATATTCAGATTGATGATATGAAAAGATGGATGGATAACAAAGGACTAATTCATGCCCATTGGCCATCTTGTTTGAACAGTTCTGCTGCTGGGCATCACTCCCACCAGAACTCCTGAACAACCTTTCTATTTGGGTAGACAAAGCGGCACTATCAGCCCCGGCCAAATCACTTTTCTGTTTTCTTAGATATAATACAATCTTTATCTATCTATCTATCTATCTATCTATCTATATATATGGCTTAGCTCATTTTTGGTTGTTTATAGTGGCTTCCTCAATTCGATAGGTTCTTACTATAGCTGAAGAGCGCACCAAGGTCGAACAAATAGGCGACTCATAACTAGAACGGCATAATGTTTTGAACCATATAGGTAGAGGAAAATGGACATAACTTGTTTCTTGTAACTAGTTGGTCATTTTTCATCGGCAAACAAGGTCGGCGATTATAACACTTGCCATCGAAGGAGTCAAACAGAGTTCAGCCTCTTGGAGGTGATCTTTGATGCGAGTGAAAAGAATCGAAAAGACATTCATAAAGCTAAGCTAAATAGTCAGAACATAGAACATTGTTACAGTAGACAACTCCATGCTTTCATCAAACTAAATACCCTTTGAAATGAAGCTTGCAACCTCCACTTTTTTGTTTGCGCATCGTGTTGAATCCTTCTTGATGAGGCTCCACATTGACCTTGCTGAAGTATGATTCCATGTGCACCTCTGAACAAGTCTTTTGTCCCAACGTTCTGTAAAGTCCGTGACAAGGATGATTGAGACCAATCAAATGGACAAGGACGTACATTTGCGTGCCCCTTGTACGGTACACTGCACCTCTAGTGGCAAGAGCACGAACTGATGACTTATCTAAAGGCGATTCCTGATTACGAGCATGGAAGGGGCTCAGTCCTGATTCCACTCTATTACCTGAAAACAGGAAAATCTTGAAAGGTTCTTGCTCTGGCTCACTCGCAGAAATGGTGGTCCAATTGATTCTAAGCAATGGTCCCCAGTTCTCAAACAGTACACCACACGAAGAATTCCTTGGGGAGCAAACTACTTGTCGAAGGACAATGGTGAGTGCAGCATTCGTTTATGCTTTCGTGGGGCTATCAAACCCAACAAGGAAGGGTCCCTTTGGGCACAAGAAAGGAGAGAAGGGATTCATTGCTTGTGCTCACAACTGAGGGAAAGGACAATATTAGAGAGAGACGAGAGCAATAAAGGTAAGGGGACCCAATACGGTGCGGCATTTATATTCCTCTTTGGCTTTTTGCACGGTTCAAACAGGTTCATGACATTTCATTGAACGGAAGAAAGAGATGGAGTACCATTTGAAAGGAGGGGACCTAATGTTGTCTAATCATGTGGTTTCACATATTCTCTCTGTTCCAATTCATAAATCACCTTAAATTAAAAGCCAGCAGGTTCCAATTAAGCCTACCAATAAGAGCTTGCATGAACCTCTATTAGTGCAACTAATGCAGGGTTATCTTTAGACTATGCCATATTTATAGTTTTTCAGACATAAAAAACTAGTGGTAGGCACTTGTCCTCCGAATGTGAGAGAAAGCATGGATGACTATAATCACCTATTCGACTGGAGGTCTATTTTGTTTTACGGATGTAACTTTCATTTTCAAAGGTTATGCTTTTGGTTAGTGCGGTTCTAGTTAGAGGAAAATGCATGGAGTCTTCAGAATTAAGCTTCGTGATGTTCTATACAAGATAAAAATGCATTTAAATTTTAACATCATATTGAAATAATTCAGGATTTTCAATATTTTAACAAAATATTAATTCGATAGAACCAGGAACTGAGAATTTGGTATGTGTTCAATTATCTTAGAGAAAAAAAAGGAGCACAACATTCAGTTTTCATGAATTTTTATTCTGTTAAATATAGTCTACTTAACTATTTTAAGAAGCCAATCTTAACAAAAAAAGATTTAGAAATTCTGGAAATAAAGGAAATGCAAATTTTAAAGCTATTAAAAAATCTTATGAGTACAGTTCAAATAAAGGAAAAGAGTTCAAAATTAAAAAAAATAAATAAAAAAACTTTTTAGAGGGCGTATAGTGCTGCTTTGGAAAGAAAAAAAAAATAGCAGAAAGAAAAGGGCAAAGAGTGCTCCCATGAATGTCCAGGAAGAAAAGGTATAATATAAGGTTAGATTGAATAACAAAAAATATTAAATTATATGAGAAGATGTTCATAGGAGGAGAAATTAACAAAATGAAATCTTCTATAGCTTTCCCTCAAATATAAACATCTAATCCTTTTGACAAAACGTTTTTTTACTCATCATAAAAACTTTGACTTTGTTGGCAAATCAATGAAAGATGAGAAATTAATAAAGCATCTATAACTGAGAAAACGTAGAAACAAGGCAAGAGCAATGTCAGAATCTTTAATTATTGTAAATATGTGTGAAGTAATACCCATTTTTAGAGGTCTCCTACAACTTTTCAGCCTCCACCTGCATTCATGGATAGCTCATCATGTTTTTTTTTTTTTTTTTAATCCCCATGATACTGCACAGAAAAGCAAACCACAGAATGAACAAAGAAATTAAAAAAAAAAAATCTACTTCCCATTCTTTCCCCCTTCTATCTTCACTTGCATGATTTGTCTACTCCTCAGCCTACAAATTTACAATCAGAACAAAATAAAGGCACAACAAAACATCATGAAACTCTCCAATATGCATGAACAAATCTAGGAAGCTTAGAAGCAACAAAAAGACCTCCAATTGGCCAGGGTCAGCTCACCTAATCCACCACCACCGCCACGCCGTTATCCTGCCTTGCCGACCTATCTCCGACATCGGCGCCGTCCCCGCCACCGCAGTCGAGCAGCGAGTGCCGGCAGGTCGGGCACGACGAGTGCGACGCAAGCCATGTGTCGATGCAAGAGACATGGAAACCATGGTGGCACCTGGGCAGCACCCGGACCTTCTCGCCGTCGGCGAACTCCCCGAGGCATATTGGGCAGTCCGTGGCAGGTATGTTGGTCCCCGGGCCGTAGACTGCAACCGGGATGCGTCGCAGCGCCCGCTTCTTGAGCCCGGTGGCGGCGAGCCTAGCAGCAGCCTCCTCAGGGGTCTCGAAGGCGAGCCGGCGGCCGCATCGGAGAGCGCACCGCACGATGGAATTCAGGCCCAGAGCGCATATTAATGCACAGAGCAGCGCAGCGAGGATGATGACCATGTTGGTGTCGAAGCTGGCGCTGCCGCCTCCGCCGTACGCGCTGCCCCGTGGTTTGCTCCCATTTGCCGGTGGCGGCGCCTCCAGGGCTGCGCCGAGGAGCTGACGCATGGAGTCTGTTATATAACTGTCAAAACTCTAAGCATGGATCTGATGGGAGTCTGCTGTGTTTTGGGAATTGTGATATTGGGAAGTGAAAAAAAACAAAATTTTGAAGTATAATCGCTTTTTTTTTTCTTTGCTTTTCTGTAGGTTCTCGCTGATCTCTTTGTGCTGAGGGAGAGTGCCTTTTGGGTTCATGGATTCTTTGGAAGATGGAGACAATTGAATTGGCATCTTTCCACTTAACAGAAGAAGAAGAGTGAGGTGAAAAGAGGGTTAGAGCTTGCACTTGAGCTTACCTCTGATTATTTTTCTTGCAGGAGTTTGCCGTCCCCGGTGAGCCGAGATCTCGGCAGTGTGTGAACCAACCGAGGATGAGAGATTTATCTTCTCCACCCATAAGGCAAGAGGAGGCTTGGTGATAATTTTATACACTGCACCGTGGTATCACTTTGATGGTTTGGATGGTCTTGTGACACTGGATGGACGGGCTAGGTGACTTGAGGGGTAGGTGGGGGAGAGAGAACATACATGGAAAGATATAAAAAGTGATGGTAGAGATCTGAGTTTTGCATCTTTCTTTTGATTATTGAATCATTTTCCACATTTATGGGGTTGGCTTTCAAGTTTTGATTAAAGGAAAATAAAGTTAAAGGTTGTATGAGCAGGAATCATCAGACTGGAGTAGCTTTCAATGTCATCTGGCTTCAAGTGTAAGAGTTGCTCACATTTTAGCTTCTTTTCCTTTGCCACAGGAAGAGAGGTAATTAATATATTAATACATACATCCCCTTGTGTCACAACTAGGTCCTCTTCCAAGTGCACATGACTGGATGAGGCTTGATCTTTAAGCTGGACTCTTTTGGGGTCTTTGGCGTGTTTATCCCCTTAGGATTGAGATCTCTTGCAATTTATCCACTTGTTTATGGATATGGCCATGCGACATCATGCGGCTACCCCATGGGATCTTGTGCCCTGGCTGCATATAGACTAATGAAGATGACAGGATCACAAGGGTCCACCTCTTCTGCTTTGCATCATGGCCATCGGTCAGCCTTGCACAACCACACCTCTTAGGCCAGGTTCAAAACCATTGGCTGTATACCATCAGCTACTTCGCAGACACTCTGGAAAGCATGGTTTTAGGTAGGATAGGATAATAGCAAGAATACTATACCAACCATGACTATGTTATCCATGCACTTTTCTTTCCTTAATAAAGCCAAGAGGTATGCACCTACCGTCGGTTTTTCATAAACTAAATCACTAACACATTCGGTGCCACGGCATCAGCTCATGACGGCGATATCATTTATTGGCCTCCATTTCTAGTCTACATGATCTTTGTAACAACCAATGATCTCACCTAAAAAGACTAGCCGGAAGATTTTATTTAGATTTCTTGATCCTATATAGTACCCAAGATCTATCCAGTGATCGAATAACCAATATGGAACTAAACACATGCCTGCATGGATCCTCACATACTCCCTCATTTAAGCCCTGACGTCCTCGTCAGGCTAAGGGTTCAATTCCATTCAAATCTAATCATAAACACCACGATCGGCCCATGATCAGCCCCAATGGATCCGTGCTGCAATGTCCCCTAATCCACATAGATTATGAGCCGGGTTCGCTCTGATACCATTTGTAACAATCAAGAATCTCATCCAAAAAGACTAGCCGAAAGATATTTTGTGTTTCTTGATCCTTTATAAGTACCTAAGATCTATCCAGCAAATAACTAATGTGGGACTAAACATATGCCCACACAGATTTTCACAATCTTCATGTAAAATTGAACAGGATTGAGGTGCAATAACCTAATCTGAAGTTGATAAAGAATAGTAATTAGGTCAATGTAAACAAGTCAAATACCTTTTTCTCGATCTTATCTTGGTCTCTTATTTCTTTGAATCGGAGCAATATTCCATATAGGTAGGCATTGTCCTTGCCTTCCCAATGCTGATTCCCTTATAATGTTCAAGAGTTCTCTGATCTTTCACGTCATTTGGACTGATCAGCATCTCCAAAGCAGGTGGGGCAAGTGCACAGATGAAGTGGAGAGTAAAGGACAAGCAAGCTCACCTTGCTAGAAGATTCAAGCTCCGGTGATAATTAATTTGACATAATATCATCTTTACATCTCTATTTCCACAACATTGATGAATTGGGGCTTGCCCCAATGGTCCCATATATATAAGTTTCACTACTTATATTTGAATCTTTATATGGTGCATGGTGCATCTCTAAATATTGGAGTCCAAGTAACTGTAATTATTATAATATGAGTAGTTTTCTCTCTTTATATATAAAAAAAGGGTCCGGTTCAAGTTACACCCAATGTAATTTTATAGAGTTATATATTTTTTGAATTATATAATAGGATATTATGTCAATGATCTTAGCTATGAGCTATTAGATATGATATGTTATCTCCAAACTGCTGGCATAGTAAAAATTATTTGGTTCGGGGATCTCTAGCCTTTGTATCAAGCGGCCAAAAATTAGATCGTTTAAATAATATTAAATAATATATATTTTTGACTATTCGATGCATAAACTAAGAGTTCTAAAGTTTATAATTTTTAATGTGTAAGTAATTTAGGGATGATAGATCATATTGAATGGCTTAGACCATCATGTGACATCTTCATCATCCAACTTGAAAAAGGTGTAACTTTATAAAAGTTATCCCATGTGTGATTTGATCTCGACTTGTGCTAAAAAAAAAATATCGTGGTGAACCATCTCGTGGATGTTAAAAATTAGAACGACTTGGGGAAGATATAAATTTTTATGGTAACAAATTTGTGATGGCTCCCACAATTGCGGACACTATTAGATGGGACGAAGATCACATAGTATTTTGGAGTTTGTGACATAAATTTCCATGGAAAAGAAGGACGATGACAAATTTGGGACGGCTCACGACGCTGCATATGCCTTAATATGAAGAGAAGATCATACAGTACTTTGGACTTGTGTGATGCCACGCGTCGTAACTATTTTGTCGTCACGGTATAGCTCAATATCTATTGAATTATTTGAGATCACACTAATTGCGCCAAGGTCACCGTCAGACGATGTCATATGCACGTGACTTGCTTTGGAGATGTGACGCGTCTAGCGTGGGCGGTCGAGATTTGCCTTAAAAAAGCATGGACGGTAAGAAAAATTGATGTTTTTCTACCAATAACAAGTTTTATGTTCGACGTAGTACCTAAACTAAAAATTACGATCAAGAATTATTCTATCAATCACCATCTACTTCAAAGATGCCTTCTGGAACATTTTTCAAATCCAAAATTTCAATGTCTTTCCACGAATTAGTGAATCAGGCAAGGTTCTCTTATGCAGAATAAGAAATGACGGGTCAATTTTTGAAAATTTCAATTAAGCACTTGGACAGAAAAAATCAATGATTGTCTGCATAGAGTCTTCCACGCTACGAAATCCCTACTTGGATTCCTCAAGTGTGATGGCAATAAGGTACACATTTTGGAATGTAATATAGAAAATTTTAGAGCAGATAATATCTATCGAAATCAATTTCTGTTGTATATAGATTCGTTTCCCCTATTTTTGTATTCGAGTCTATCTGAATTAAATTTTAGAGCAGATAATATATGTTGAGATCAGTTTCTGCTGTATCAGATTCGTTTCCGCTATTTTTCTATCCGAGTCTATCCGAATTTGAATAAAAATTTAAGCATCCGACTAATATCCATATCCATATCTATTAATAAAAAAATGAATATAAGTAATATTATCTAATGCATATCAGAATATCCGATTTTATTAACTCAATTTATCTTTTATTTAGTAATATTTTTGATTTTATAGTTATAAAGTTTAATTATGCAACTTATATCCATACTTTTTGATTTGTATCCGTATCCATTTAAAATAAATATGAATATAAATTTTTGCATCTGATTAACATTCATATCCATATTTATATCTATCAAATAAAACAAATATAGATATAAATATTTTGGTATCCGATCCATATAGGATTTTAATATCCTGCAAGATGTATCCGATCCAAACTTTTCTTTAATGGGGGAGCCCAACATGTGAAATTTTTAATAATGGAGTTAAAGAGTGCGGAGACACGGTTCGAACTCAAGACCTTTGCTCTGATATCATGTTGAAATCACCACTTGTCCTAAAAGCTTAAACTGATAGGATGAGGTAGATTTATGTATATATTTTATATTTTCTTATTGAGCAAAACAGTGGAGAGCCACCTAAATTCTGTTGATGAATTAATTAATAAAAATATAAAAGCGAAACAAAAAATTAAAGAAGAGGAAGAAGCAGAGATGATAGAAATGTAAGAGCTAGATTATATTCAACCTAAAAATCAAGGGCCAACCCAATTGCAAGCAGCCTGCAGAGCAAAAGGATCCATCCATGAGTTCGATCAGTCCTGTCTCCATTTTTTTTAGGGAAATCGCAATTTAAAAAACAAAATTGGAAATTGGAAATTCTAATGTCATGGCACAAGCCACATACTGAACTTGAATATTTTGTTCATGCCATGCGCCCCTCCAACAACCCTCCACAACATTGTATTGTGAAATTAAGTCCCTGATAGAAATTACTATCAGAAGAAGGAAAAAGATCGCCACATCTATATCTGGCCTGCTCGCTGCTGCTTTCTCCTAACTCCAGCCTCCTCCAAACCATCCTCCTCAATGTTTCACTGTGCCACTAGCATTACCATAAGAGACTAGTTCTCTCTCACACTGTCTCCCCTTGTTCATTCGCTCTACGTGGCATCCATCGCCTCCACGGCCACCATCCATATTTTCTTTCTTAGCATGATTTCTCTGAGAACGTCATCTGCACCATAGGCCTAGCTATCTTGTTGCTCATAGTCACATCAACCTAGCCATAATGATGCTCCCATCACTTTGTTGGCCCATTTGGTAGAATTTCCGGAATGGGCACCTCAACTTGAGATGCTGATTTGTTGCTAATCATGGATTGTGAGGAAACATTGCCACTATCATGCATGTAGCTAGATTCTACTAGCACATAAGAGACGAAACAATCTCCTAGTATCGGTAAACCATGCACCGCAAAGAATTGCTAAATATTATATTCCGTTTCACCCTTTTTGTCTATTTTGTAGTCTTCATGTTGGAGTTCGTATACTCCTAGAGATGATGATAGATCAGGTATAGATTGAATAGGGCATTGTCCGCACCCATCCTATACTTTTTTTTAGGATAGGATGGGATGGGTAGACTTAGATTAGGTGGATTGGACTGATCGGATCAAGTAAAGCTACAAAAAAAAATCATATAATTTTTTTTTATCTTAAGACAAAGATTTGTGAAGAGTTATATGTATCCGAATTGGATTCAGATATTGTACCCACTTTGGATCAGCTATGAGTCAGGTAAAATTATCCTATAAATTGCAACCCTTAGATGCTCCGCTATAAAATTTTTAAATCCGATGAATGGCTCATTGTATTGTGGCTGAGAAGTTTCATCTATAAAAATGCTGGGAGCCAATGGAGGCATATTGGCTACTACTATTACATGTTGGGTAATGATAGCTGGCCTTTGGTGACTTCATGTTATATAAAGAGAGCATTTGGTATAAGGTGATCATCCCAAAATCAAAGATGATATAGATAGTGGTGATTAGATCACCATGTTTGCTTGTACCATGGTGATCATACATAGAAGTGAACCAAAATCATTCTCATTTCTCAAATCACCGTCCAACCGAAGGATATCCATCTTTGAGGTCGGATATCCAAGATCACCCCAAGGCAGTAATTTTGGGCTAAAATTTGAGAACAAAAATACCCCTCAATCCAACAAAAAAAATTGGTACATCAGTATACCATTAATATATTATATCATATTAATATTGTATATTATATTTATGGTACATATTATATTATAATATATTATTAATCATACTACTGTCATATTATTATTCAAATATAAATTTAAATTATAGTAGAAATATATTATAGTGCTTGATATTTATATAATAAAATTATTAAATATATTATTATATTTATATTATTTTCTTAATTAAAATAAATATTTATATGAAAAATAATATATTATAAGTATAAATAAAAATATTAATTATATAATAACAATTAATATATCTTTATAGGATTAATAATTTATTGAACTCATAAATATATTTATATGAAATATAACAGAGATAATTTTGGTATTATATGGTAAGTAATCTTGGATTCCTATGAAATACTAAATAGTTTTTGGATACTTAGGAATCTTTAATTACTGAAATATAGCATACCAAATGCAGTGATCTTAGATCATTAAGAGTCAAATTATCTTGAAATATGGAGCGCCAGTGATCTAAGATCATTTTGATAATTTTATTTAGGTCACCAAATGCCAGGTAATATTGTAATAATCCTCCTTCGTCACCTTCTCTCGCAACACGCACTCACGCGTAACATGGACCTTTCAATCTTGAACTCATTTCAGATCCAAATAAAGTGAATATACAATCTATAGCCACCACGGGATATACATCTATGGGCAGGCCCTATCATTTATATACCGAAAATGATCGAATTTTCGGGCTGTTCCGGTTCCACCAGCAACGGTTCTATATCCGATAATGGTTAGAGCTTCTCTTTTTTTTTTTTTTTTTTTTTTTTGGTGAAAACGGCAATTCATATAGCTCTAAATTGAGTACATCCAGCCATATCAAAATAAAGTAACGAGTACAACGTAGAGGGAATATCTCCTGACGAAGTCCAGATGACCTCTCCGGAGTGCCGAGCGGCAAAGGAGACGACCCAGTCTGCTGCACTGTTCGCCTTCCGAAAAACATGTGAAGCCTGGAAGACTCTCGCCTCCCGAGCCAATCTCCGAATCTCACGGATGAGAGGATGATCATCTCCATATCTGTCCACTCCCCGAATTCACTCTATCACCACAGAGGAATCTCCCTCAAGGCAAATGTGCTCAGCACGTAGTACCCGCCTCGCATAGGATATCCCCTCACAGGCAGCCCGTAGCTCCGCACCAACTACGGTAAATCCCGGCGCGCGGCGTCCACCAGCTGCTATCAAGCTGCCGAGATGGTCTCTGATAACAAAGCCAACTCCTCCTGACACCCCATCAGCCGACCTACTACCATCAAAATTCACTTTGAGATGACCAAGGGGTGGGGGTACCCAAGAGACTAGGGCGAACTTGGGCGCTGTGACAGCAGAAAGAGTACCCCAGGTGTCCCTGGCCATCTCAGAAGGAAAAATAACAGCAGCGGAAGAAACCTCCCTAGCAAGACGCATGGCTCTGTCCACCACCATCTGCGGGGAAAACCGCCTGCCCTCAAAAATGCCGGCATTCCTATCCAGCCAGATAGAATGAGCCAAATATGCCCCCTGGATCCCGGCCTCAACTGTGCTAGGCCGCCGTAAAGCCACTCTCAACCAATGAATCAAGTCCTGTGTTGACTCGACTGAAAGGGGTAACAGTGTGGGCGATCGACTCCAAATGCCCCTAGCTCTGGGGCACTGCAGAAGAACATGATCCATCGTCTCCTCAGTCTCCGTACACTCATGACAGCACTGAGTGATCCGCACCCCTCGCCGCGCCAGTAAGCTCCTGGTCGGTAGGCAGCCCCACGCTACCTTCCAGATGAAGAGCGCCACATGCGGGTGAATCCGCATCCTCCAGATCCAACCTCCCTCTATCTGTCGTACTGGCTCTCGGCTCAAAAAAGTATGGATATCCCTGGCTCGCACCTGCGATCGCCCTGTCGGCATCCAGACTAATCTGTCCGCCCCTCCCTGGGCAGAAATAGGTAGGGCCAGGATCCTCTCCGCCAACTGCTCCCCGAAAGCCTCCCTGATCAGCTCCATCCTCCAGTGGTCCCCCTCCGGCTCCATCAAGTCACTGACCCTGAGACCGGCTAACCTCGATGTGTCCACTGTAATCGGAAGTCTACTCATAGGCTGCTCCGTCACCCACCGGTCCTCCAACACATCAATAGATCGACCATCACCAATGGCCCATCTAATCGCCGGGAGCACCAACCCTGCTCTAGCACAAATCTCCCTCCATATCGGTGAGTGGCGTCGCCCCGACCGGGCACCCGGCACTGGATCGCCATACTTGGCCCTCATAAGTGAAGACCACATGCCATCAGGCTCCAACACCACTCTAGCAGCGTGTCGTGCAGCTAGAACCTCACGCCTCGCCATCAAGGACTGCACACCCAAGCCACCATATCTCGTCGGCTGACATACAACCTCCCAAGCCATAAGATGGATACCCCTTCTGCCTCCAGTCCTTCCCCAAATAAAATCCC
Organism: Phoenix dactylifera; assembly: GCF_051530095.1. Taxonomy (NCBI): domain Eukaryota; kingdom Viridiplantae; phylum Streptophyta; class Magnoliopsida; order Arecales; family Arecaceae; genus Phoenix; species Phoenix dactylifera. The sequence continues at coordinate 28,633,773 of NC_143197.1, forward strand.
TGAAGATCTGCTCAATATTCCTAACTGTAGCTGCCGGTATAAGAGAGTTAGATAATAAATAAATCGGGATCGAGGAAAGAACTGACCGTACCAATATAATCCTGCCCATCATGGAGAGAGAGTGTATCTGCCACCCCTCCAGCCTATGCCGGATGCTGATCTCAAGAGGGGTACAATCACTGCTGCGCAGACGCTGCCCAGAGATAGGGACTCCCAAATACCTTAACGTGCCCTCCTGCTCTCCCACCCCCAGAATCTCCAGTATAGCTGTCTTCACATCAGGTTTGGTCTTCGGGCTAAAACAAATTGCTGATTTAGATAAATTAACCCGTTGACCTGACATAGAGCAATAATCCCGCAAGATCGTCCAAATAATCCCTACAGCCTGTCTAGTCGCACGGACTAGCAGAAGACAATCATCGGCAAATAGTAGATGGGATATCGGGGAGGCATCCGGCACAGGCCTATAAACCTCCAGCTCCTGGGTGGTCACTGCATGCCGCAAGGTCCTGGAAAGCGCATCTGCACATATAATAAACAGTAATGGGGAGAGAGGACAACCCTGACGCAGCCCACCAGAGGACACAAAGTACCGTGATGGCGTTCCATTTACCAAAATGGCAAAGGAAGGGCCTCTAATGCACCCCATGATCCATCTGATCCATGCCTCGGGAAATCCAAACCCCTGCAATGACTGCTGTACAAAATCCCACCTCATCCTATCATATGCCCTCTCCATGTCAAGCTTGACCCCCATCAGACTCCTCCTACTCGATGCCCTGCCAAGATCATACATGAACTCCTGGGCAATAAGAACATTATCTGTGATACTCCGTCCTCCCACAAAAGCCCCCTGCTCTGGACTGATCAATCTCGGAAGTATGATCCTCAATCTGACAGCTAGTAACTTCGCCGTCGCTTTGTACAAGGTAGTACATAGACTGATCGGGCGAAAGTGACTAGGCTCCGAAGCATCCAGACGCTTCGGTATCAGAGTGACAAGGGTCCTCTGCCAATCTGTAGACATCACTGCTGTGCTGAAAAACTGCTGTATGGCCGCCGTCACCCCCTGACCAACAATCATCCAGTACCTCCGGAAGAATAACGGTGGAAAGCCGTCCGGACCCGGCGCCTTGTCCCCCTCAAGGGACCACATCACCTCCCTGATCTCACTATCCAATACCGGCCTAGTCAGTGCGACCATATCCTCCTCTGCCACCCGTGCCACTGGCGATACGATACTCCCTGAGCTCCCAGTACCCATCTGCTCAGACCATCTGGCCCTGAAGAAACCCTCCAGCACCCTCCGGATCAAATCTGGATCCTCCACTAACTGTCCATCCTCGTCCCTGATCACCCTGATCCTGTTCCGATGCCTCCTGATAACTGTCGACTGGTGGAAAAACCTAGTATTCCGATCCCCCTCCTGGATCCACTGCACCCTCGATTTCTGTCTCCACAAGATCTCCTGCTGTCTCAGGAGAGAATCATGTAAGGATAGTAGAGATCTAAGCTCCCCCATCTCCTCCTCTGCCAAACTCCCTCCCAAGGCCTCCTGAGCCTGTAGTCTAGCAATGGCCTCCTCAGACTCCTCAATCCTCCTGAAGATATTCCCTACCTCCTCACGGTTCCACCTCCTCAACCTTCTTTTGGTCAGCTCCAACCGGCGAGACACACGATACATAGCATCCCCTCTCACCGGTACATCCCATGCCTCCCTCACAATCTCCCAGGACCGAGGATAACATGTCCAGAACTTCTCAAATCTAAAAGGGGAAAGAAAAGGGACAGCTGTATCGGTACTAACCAGTAAGGGGCAGTGGTCGGACGCAATCCTCGGCAAGTGACGGACATGGTAGTCAGAAAAACACTGGGCCCACCCCGCTGTGGCGTAGACTCTGTCCAATCTCTCCCAAACCCGTGCCTGCCCCTGCTGATTATTACACCATGTGAATGTTGGTCCCGAGAAACCCAAGTCAATCAGTCCATTTGACGCTATAAAATCTTGGAACTCTCTGATTTCCCTCTTATAAGTGAAGGCCCTCCCCCCCTCTTCTCCTGGGGATCCGTGATACAGTTGAAATCACCTGCCACCAACATGGGATAACCCTGCATAATAAGCTGCGACGCCTCCGCCCACAACCGCCTCCGCACTCTATAATCTGTACTGGCATACACAGCTGCTAGGACCCACGGGCTCCGATTATCCTCTGATATCACTAAGATGACCTCCTGTTTACAAACATTGAAAACATCAATCTGGTGGTCACCCTGTGCCCAAGTCACTATAATACCTCCCGACAGTCCTTGAGATTCCACTGCATAAAAATCCCATGACCTCGGTATCGCCGCACGGGCCTTCTGAAGGCTTTGCCCGGAGAGCCGGGTCTCGAATAAAACACAAATTTCAGGTTTGTGCTGTTGCACCAACCTGCGGAAAGCCGGGGCAAAAGAGGGCTTACCTGCACCCCGACAATTCCAAAGGAGGGCTCTCATGGTGCATCTGATGCGTCGACACAGCCCCCCTCCCCCGGGCCGCTGCCGCTACAAGGATCCAACTCCATTTCCTTCCTACATAGCACTGCTCCTCGCTGCTCCAATTCACTGTGCATCACACCCTTAGCAGTGGCCAGCAGCTTCTGAACTGCCTGTTGGTGTGACCCCCTCAGCCCCTGTGCCATTTGGCTCTCAGATACCACCGACCTCATCTTGAGTTCTTCCCCATTCCCAGCACCGCAGTGCGCCTTCTCCTCCAATCCAGGGCCGCAGACCCCGCTTCCCACCAGGGCGTCACCGGAGAGGGAAAGGGAGCTCCCAGCACCCTTCTTCTCGCCTGGTTGGTGTACCAAGCGGCACGCATCATTCTCCACCCTTTCCACTGAAACCCCCATGGCCAAGGGTCGTACCACTCCGGAACGGGTGACCTCCTCGTGTTCAATGGCTTCCCCGACTCCTGCCTGAGACGACGGTCCAGCTGCCACTCCCGACGGTTCTCCGGTCACCGCCGCCAGCAATTCCGCCGCTACCGACGCCGCGCGGGCCAGCCCCTTCCGCAGAGGTATGTTTTCCCCCTGCCGTCGGCCCTCTCCGTCCTCCGCCTGCCTCATCGTAGCCATGTCCGCCGCCACAAGGGGTGGCGGCGAGCTCTTGCTCCGCCGACGGCCGCCTCCAGCCCCGCGGAACCCATCTCCCCGAGAGGGAAGATCCCGTCTCTGTGCTACACTCGGTCTCTTCAATAGTGATGTTCCGTTATAGATATAAATAAAGGTTCAAAAAAAGGAGCCTGCGTCGTTCGATGCACCCGTTGGAAGTCAGAAAGGCTTTCCAGTAACATACGTCTTGCTGGATCGCCTTTTATTTGTTCTTGCTTTATTGGACAGGTTGGATGTACTACGGGGACTATGAGTCTGACAAAAACTTTCTTTGCTAATATTATCATTAAAACTTCGACGAGGAAAGAAAGGGAAAGACCAGCTCTCCACCGAGGCTGAGAAAAAAATTATAGAGTAGGAAGAGCTCTGCATTTCCTTATGTCTCCTACGAATCTCGTACAATGAGTGAGAGAGAAGGGAAAGAAAAAAAAAACTGATGGCATGAAGATGGGTCAGAGAGATGTTTTGAGAAGTGTTTTTTTTTTCAGAAAATCTTTTCTTTGTGTTAATTTGATTCTCATAAACTTTAAAGAAAAAAAAACTCGTATGACTATTTTTCCAACAAAATGATCTTCGATGATCAGAAGTACAAGAAGCACCATTGAAATCCTTCTTTCTATGATTGAATTTCTTATTTTTAAGTTTATTGTTTTTTTCTTTTTAAATTAGTCCAATTGTTTGCCCAGGAGACATGTTCTTACATATAAATATATAGTGTTCTAGGAGCCACAAATCGAAGCAATTAATTTGTTAAGTTAATTAGTCTAGAGGTTTCTGAATGTCTCCCTTCAAGTGATGGAATTCTCTCTTCTTCATTCACTCTTTCCTTTTTTTTATTTCTTTTAATTTAAAATATTATTATTAGGCTAGAAATATAATATTATGCTTGGCCCATTACAAGTTGGAAACACGACCATGGATAGACCAAAGATAAAATTTATTTATTTTCTTTTTATATAATTGTTGTAATTTTTTGTTGATTTGAAATTCTGTAAAATGATACTAACTTATTTTCTTTGAAACAAACATTGAGTTGTTTTCTTAGTTTAATTGCGCTATATGTGATTATTAAATATAATCATGCTACATGGCTGATATGTGAATTTGTTTACTACTATGATTGTGCGACCTTAAGGCAACTTTTATTTATTTGTTTATGTACTTGAATGGTGGGTTGCTATCACTCGTTATTTTTTTTTTTTTTTTTTTTTTTTGCTAAAGAAAAGGGGTAGGGGGGAGGAAGGGACAAGCCCACCCCGCGTAGCAGCCCCCACTGGGCCCCCGCCCCGCCAGGAGAATGTTCGATGCGGGCAGAAATGGCCGTGTGTTGGGCACCCCGACCGGTTTTACTCATACCCTCCCCACCCGTAGGCCCGGCTCAGCTACTCTTCTGAGCTCTGGCTCGAGTCCCACGTGTGAGTACGTCACACCCGGCACCACCCCGGCTACTAGCGGTTCAAGAGCGGTCCTACACCACAAGTCCAAGCAGTGGCCAAAGTAGTGAGCTCCGGTCCACAATTTAATCGTCGCCGCAGCGATTCGAACTTGGAACCTAATGGTTAGAATTGCTGCCCAGTACCACTAGGCTACCACCTTGGTGGCTCACTCGTTATTTATTCTTCTGCTGGTTACGTGCTTGCATGGTGACTTGAGTCACTTTATCATTAATTCAAATATATATTTTTGTAGGTGTATGTGTTGAAGGGAGACTAATATTTTATCTTTAAAGTTTTCAGGGTATTAGCAGATTTAGTGGTGTATGCTTATAGGCTTATAGTGTCTGTGAGATGAAGTCTTTTATTTAAGAATCATTAGATTTCTAGATTGTATTAGATATTACTATATATTGGAATGTTTATGATGTATATAAATATTTGCATTTTAATGAACTATTTCGGATACAAATGGTTGTATTTGAAATTAAGTTAGAATGTTTAGAGTTGGAGAACTTGGTTGCCTTATACTAAAGATCCTTACTTGTTAATTGAAGGGAGTAATATTCTGTGGGATATGCAACCATATCGTGATCAGCCTTTTTTTTAGTAAATCGGAATTCATTAAACCAATCTAGAGTAAATACAACTGTGGGAATCACAAAATAAAGCATCTAACAGTTGAGAAGGAAAATCAAATATCGACAACCATAAAGTAGATCCTAAATGAGCAGCAACATATGATGTTATCCAATCCGCAGCACTATAGCTTCTCTAAAAACATGTCTGGCTTCAAAACTCTAAAGAGATGCAACTATACATATAGAATCCTATGTCAAGGGAAGACCACTAAATTCCAAAGAAGCTGAACCAGTCGACCACTTAATAACTGTCAAGGAATTCCCTTCCAAAATGAATTAAGAACTTTTCAAGATTTTACTTGCAAATGTGCCTTCCCACGCTACTCACAACTCTGCCATTGGAACCGTGGTGTCAAACAATCTAACTTCACCTGTTGTTAGTACCGCACCACTTACACTCCTAATAATGAAGCTTGCTCCATCCAACTCACCCCTACTCGGGATATTATCATCAAAATTAATCTTGAGGAAACTAGGAAGTGTTGGCTCCTAAGTGAAATAAAATATATGTAGAATTGCAAAAACTGTAAAAGGAGAGCCTAACTAACTACTTTTATAAGGATCAATCTGGGACAACAAAATTTGCTCTAGAAAATACGATCATTTCCAGCCTTCCAAATATCATAAGCTATGTAAACCATTAAAACAACCTCTCTATTCCTATTTTCATTCTTCAAATCCGGGACATAAGACAACCATATTACGGGGGTACCATCCACACTAACATGAAGCCAATCATAGCAACTTGTATAGAAATCCATCTCAAGTAAAATATAACAAAGAGTCCAAATCTATCATCTATTAAATGATTAAATAAATATTTGTTCAAAGCGACTAAATCCGAATTTAAATACTAAGATCCATAAAGTCATAATTTAGAAAATCGCCAACTACAAATTCATAGTCAATTAAAAAACTAAAACTCTTGCTACAAAATCTTCAAGCTTGCTTGCACAAACTCTAAGCCTAGACCATTCTTCATTCCTAGTGACCCTATTTATCTCGAATAGAAAAATAAAAAGATATATGAACTACACCGTTCAATAAGTAAACTTTACACTATACCTTACCGAATCAAGCATAAGTTTTATATGAATTAATGCATAAAAAATTTCATAACACATCATGATATAACAAATCATAGAAATCAATCATATATGCAAAAATCAAGAAAATCTTATAAACATGGTTCCAAGTGTATAGCATAAATAAAATCATAAATCAAAAGCTATTTAGCTAGTTCATAGTGCAAAATAATGCTCACAGACATTGGGTACTATGGTCACTTTGTACCTATGACAACATCGTCATCATAATTGACAAAGTATCATAATTCATATTCGTTGCCAACTTTATACCCGTTGGCAGAGAACCATTTTCGTTAGATGCTAGCTCTAAAATATCAGTTGACCTCATTTCAATAGGGCTATCATAGCTATCTCAAAACAAATTTTCTTAAGTCATATTTTCTTATAACATATTTTCTTAAATCATATATGAAGAAAACACTAAATGTTTTCCATTTTTTTGCATTTTGAAGTTATTGATTATGGATTTTAATGGCTTTGAATAGATTCGGATGATTCGCATAGTTGAACAGGGTGAACTCAACTGGGTTATGGTTTAGATGACTCAACAAGGATCGATGGTGATCAAATTCCAGAGGTACTTGACAAGGCCAAGATGGGGTCCCATATGTTGCTCGGTGGCTGGAGGCCAGGATCTCTTACTGTGGTCAACTTATATTGCAGTGGGGCCTATGGATTATGAAGAGGAGAGAGAAACGAAGGGATGGGTTTTTTCCTTTCTTTTCTCTCTTCTTTTTTTTTTTGGAAATATAGAGGGGAGGAAGACCTCCTCTTGTCATTCCCAAGGTAGAAGAAAAGGAGGAGTTGTCGCATTCTAGCAAGGCATGGCGGTGCAGCCAGCTAACCACCAATAACATTTGAGCATGGAACTATCAGCGAAAGGCGGCTGACCGGAAACAAATAGAAAAAAAACAAGGGATCTTGGCTTGATGGATTTGGGCATCATCTCACTCATTGATGGTCGTATTCCCACCATGGAGAATCGCAGAGAGGCTAAGAAACTTGGCCAAGGGTCTCAGCAACGAGTGCCGGCAATGGTGATGGCCAGAAAAGGAGGAAAAAGAAAAATAGGGTTGGTAAACTATGAAACAGGGGTGACTTATCGTTGAAAGTCCGACGATCTCACAACTCAATCCTGGTTGGCAACGGTGACTCGATGAAGGGCGAGGTCAGGCAAGAGTGGCGGCACTGGTACCTAAATCCAACAAGTCTCTGATGATGGTGGATCGAATAGGAGATCGACAATGAAACCAACAAATTTCGTCAAGAAATCGATGGCAAAATCAATGATGATCGGTGGTGGCTTAAAGGGGGGGTCAGGATCTCTTAAATAGAGTGGTAGAGGTTCAAGGTTCCCCGCCTTCGGCGGCCTCTAGGAGCTCGTTTGGTTCGCGGAAAAAGAAGCGGAGAAAGTGTGGTCAACGGAAAAGTAATGAGATGCCTTGTTTGGTTGGAGTTTTCAAAGGAGAAAGATGGGAAAGTTGTATTCCCATAGGAATATAATTTCCACATTTCATGGAAAAGTCTTTTCCATGAGAAACATGGGAAAGTTACTTTTCCATGAGGCGGGAATCACTCCATTTTTATTTTTCCCCTAAAAGGCCATTCAGCATTAAATAAGCATTAAAAAGGCATTAAATACCTAATTTTTATTAAGGGCAGAATAGGAATTATACATAACTTTTTCAAGAAAGTGGATGGCCAACAAAACATAAGCACTTTGAAAATTTGTCACTTTCCCATGGTCAACCAAACATGCTAAAAGTGCTTTTCTAGGCATCCTCTTCTTAGAAATTTTGTTTTTTCAGGAATCATATTCCTAAGAGGAAAAAATTCTTCCTGCGAACCAAACGAGCCCTTAAATAGAGTGGTAGAGGTTCAAGGTTCCCCGCCTTCGGCGGCCTCTAGGAGTCCAACTCGCATTGGGAGTTGTTGAGGAAAAAAGCTCCCATCAGGCATCTTCCTTAGTTAGGCACGTGCTTGGATTCTTCATTTTCTTTTCTTTATGGGCCTGGGGATATCTTAGTGATGGGCTGGTCCAGTGGACCGGGCCATCACACTATTATCTCCAGTTGACTTCTCCTTAATATTTTTAAGAAAAGCTTCAAGAAAAATAGTTAGAATAGTCGCCGCAGCAGAAAAAAGGGCCGGACTCCATACCTGACTTGCTAATTTGCAGTGTAAAAGAACAAGAGATGTAGACACCTCAATATCTAGATATAAATCATAAAATGCTGATATATAAAGACTATAATGATTTAAAACACCACGACATGTAAGCCAATTCCAAGCTATCTTCCACATAAACAACTTCATCCTGCACCTGCAGCGTCTGTATCCAACCAATTAGCCGATTCCAAGCTATCTTCCACATAACACCATCATGAGGTGCACCCGTATCCAACCAATATATTTAGATGAAAGGATTTCTTCCTTAAATAATTTATATAAATCCGCAACTCTAGCCAACAACTTATATGAAGCTTACTAGCCCAACTTTTCTGCAACATCACCATCCAATGTAGGAATAGACCCAATTCTACCAAGTGATCAGAGAAAGATTCCATTTGTTCTTACCCTCAATCATGAGATTTTTAACTTTGAGATCCTGCAAAGATCAAATATTACTAATATGCAATGAAAATGTCTGAAAATGTATCCTGAATCACCTCAATAGAATACTGTGTTCAGCTTTGAGATGGATTTCAGCCGTGACAACGTTTATAAATGGTTAGTTTCCTTGTGCAAGACTCAAACCGCCGCCGCCCCACGCACAAAGAGAACTATGCTATTCTCGTACCATCCTTTAGTCTGCCTTCGTTATCCAGGGATGATTCTGGGCCTTCCAGTGCCTCTCCAGGGGGAGTCTGACAGACTAGTCTGGGCGCCATCGGGTCGATCACAGGTGCGAGCTAGGGATCTACAAGCTCTTTTCGGGGGGGAGCCAACTAGATGGATTGAGGAAGGATGGATTTGGCAGATGCGGATTCACCCGCGGGTGGCGCTCTTCATCTGGAAAGTGGCCTGAGGCTGCCTACCTACCAGGGTGTGCTAGTCAGGCAGGGCATGCGGGTCCCTCAGGGGTGCGAGGTGTGTCCGAATATCGGGAAAACCATTCGGCATGTTCTTCTGCAATGTCCTAGGGCTAGGAAGATATGGAGGAGGTCTCCCGTCCCTATCCCCCACTCGGTAGGGACGGCAAAGGATCTGTTACACTTGCTGCAAGCCTCGATGCGGAGCCCTAGGTTCGCGGAGGCTGGGATACTTAGAGCATATCTAGCTTACCATATTTGGTTGAACCAGAATGCACGACTGTTTGAGGGCAGGAGGCTCTCAGCGAGGATAGTGGTGGAGAGAGCTGTGATTCAGGCCGAGAAGATCTTTTCTTGTGCTGTCTTGTCTTCACTTGGGATGACTAGGGATATCTGGGGTACCCGTAGTGCTGCTTTAGCATCCAGGTTTGCTATTTTTTCTTGGGTGCCTCCATCCCTTGGTCATTTCAAAGTAAATTTTAATGATAGTGTGGCAATGGATGGGAGGTCAGGAAGGGTTGGATTTGTTATCCGAGACCATTTTGGGAGTTTGGTTACAACGGGTGGCTGGGGCACGCCAGGACTCACTGTTGCTGGGGCAGAGTTGTGGGCAGCCTGGGCGGATATATCCTATGCGAGGCAGGTGCTCGAGGCCGGGAGGGGTGCACCTTGAGGGGGATTCCTCTATAGTTATAGATTGGATCCGAGGTGCGGACAGATATGGAGATGGTCACCCACTTATTCGTGAGACTCGTAGGTTGGCTATGAAGATGGATGAGTTTCAGGCAGTACACATTTTTCGGAAAGCGAACAGAGCAGCAGACTGGGTCGCCTCTTATATTGCACGGCATTTTGGGAAGTTCCACTGGACATCCACAGTAGAACTTCCATCCCATTTGTATTTTTTGCTTTCTTCTGATTTGGCAGGATGTACTTACATTAGAGCTATATGAATTGCTGTTTTCACCACACAAAGCTAAATCTCCCACGAATTCCCAACCCTAACCCAGACCGAATCTCCACCGCCATCCGCCTTCGAGGACCCTCTCCGCGGGTGCCTTCACAGGCGCACCCAGTCCGAGCTGACCTTCCGGATCCCGGATGATCTCCACCTCGGCTCCGGCGACCCGCAAGATCGGGTCGAAGGATGACCCATTTCCACGTATATGGACGGTCGAGAGGATAGGCTGGAGGAGACTAGCGGCCTGTGGTCTCTAGTCTGGGAATGGCGCGGTAAGAAGGGGGGAGCGGTGGGCGGGGAATGCCGGTGGCGGGGCGGCGGTGGCCGCGAGGCCGAAGCACCGGCACAGCAGCTCGGAAGACTTGTCGCTGATGGTGAAGTCGAGGGGGGAGGGCATCTTTGGGGAGGTGATGAAGGCCAAGAACAAGAAGGCCATGCCGCCGGATAAGCTTGCGGTGCCGGCGGCCATCGATCCGAAGCGGGCTAAAAGGTTAGATCTCTTTCCCAAATTTTAGCATTGGGTTTCTACGTATTCTTATAACGGAAGGAATTTTCTCATGTTTTAACTCTGGTTTGGTAATTTTCTTTCGCCACGTTATCTGATTTTAAGTTTGGTTATTATATTTAATGTTGACTATAACCTATAAATTAGAAATATCTACTTCGATGACCGAGCAATCTCTGTAAAATTATGATTCAAAATAGCCACAAGCAAAACTAGATAACCATTGTTATATCCGGTCTAATCCACTGGCACTTCTATGCAGCACTGAACGAAACATTAAAACAGGAAGTTGTAAGGCTAAAGATTGCCACTGGGGAAACTGTATTAAGCCGTGGTGATACTTGCAGTTTGGGTCTTTTAGATGTGCCCTATCCATCATGCTTCTGTGCCATCATCAGGGCATTCACAATTGCAACCCCAGCGTTAGCAGTCCAAGCCCAACATCTCCAATCACCAGTTTCTCAGCCCCCACCATGCCCTTATCTGATGTGAACCAGGAAGACCCCCAGGGAAACTACAGGGAAAATCAGAGAGCTCCTCATAGACCTACTTCCTTGATAATCTCTTGCTTGTTTCTTATTCTTTGTTTATTTCTTTCTATTCAACAAAATCATTTGTTCTTTAGGCTTACATGGTTTGTTCCCTTTCTTCATCAATTTTCAGGTTTTGTCTGCTGGTCTGTGGAGTTGCTCTTTTGTGTTCAGCATCATTTTCTCGGTGATATATATGTTTTGGGGAATGTGCATGATTTGTTAGGAGCCTTACCTTCTGGACTGTTTATCATTTCGACATTGAACTGGGGAGATTGCTTTCTTTATAATGATTGTTTGTTAGATACGTTGATGATCATTGATTCTAGCTCAAGCTAACATCATATTGTCTCTGACTTTTTTGACCCTTCTTTAAATCGTGACTATGTCTGATGTTGCTTTATCTGCTCGTCCTCATTGATGAGCTATATCATACCAATCCTTCATTCATACCTGTGAAGCTCTTGCCTTTCTCAATATAAGATTCGCCTTATGGTTTGAGTTATGCAGACTAGCATATATCTACCAAAAAACAAGCACATTAGCTAACTTTGCCTTTTTTTCGTGATCTCTACTCTCTCCTTTTTGCTATAAGCTGCTCTACTACAAGGATTTCGTAAGACCAAGCTTTTATTGAAAAATTCTTGTCACCAAGTCTGCTACATGCAAGATGGAGAAATGGGCATATGTAGGTTTCAAGTACATGGAGATCTAGGACAAGCAACATGATCTATCTGTCTTGAGGAGGATATGAGCGTAAGTTGCAAAAATGTGTTAAGCTGATCCTGTCTAATGCCTTTAACTATACGAGTCAAATTGAATCTGGCCAGTTATTCATCAGTATTCTAATGCATACTACTCTCAGGCTGTATTTGGTTCGAGAACAAGAAGGAAATAAAATAAAAAATAGTAGTGCCTCTTCGAGCAGTTATATCGCAAGTTATTCTTATGTTGATTTAGCTACAATTACTGATATATTGATCCATGATGTTCTTCTAAACAAAAGATAGACAGGTGCGATCTCGCAAGTGTCGCAATTGAAAAAAAGGATAGATCTCAAACATTGCATTATTTTTCGTTATGACAATATGGCAAATTGCAACTGTGACATGACACACGTCCCAATTCAACATTAATCATATTATATGGCGTATGGGCTCTTTCTATTAGATAATGTAGACAGATCTCTTTTTAATTGTTGGAACTGGCGTGCGCGCAGGCACACAGGTACGGGGAAGAGGTTATCGAGAAAGAGATGCTTTTTAGTTCTTCAGCTTTTCTTATCAGGATAACATCATAGATCAAAAAAAGAGCTCACTCTCTCTACTGCCAGACGGTCTTAGAGCCACACACACACACACACACACAGAGAGAGGCAAGACTACCTCTTATTCTCTAAACTACCTTATTCCTTGCACCAAGCCCGCTCAGCCCCCAACACATCAAGTAATCCTGCCAAGCCAAAATACACCCACATAAATATAAAAGATAACTAGAATCCTCTTATGACATCAAAATATCAAACAAACAGCTATGTAAGATCTCAAGAACAAAACAATCCAATGTATAGGCTTACTTGTTGCAGTCAGTGGAGGGGCTGAGCTTATACGGGACGGAGACGCCACACTTGCCTGGGAGCGAGCTTGCCCGCTTAACATTCCCCTTGAAACTCGCAGCGGCGGACTTGAGGCACGTACATGCCGCGCGGCGGTCATCTGCGGTGCGAGCCGCGGCCACGAGCGATTGCAGCCCACTGCAGCACTGCGAAGCCACCGCCCCGCCTGACTGAATGTACTGCACACATGGCAGCAGATCTCCATACACATCCGAGCATGTTATCGCGGCCACCCTGCAGGGCGGCGCCAGCAGCGCCATGGCGAGCACAAGGCCTGCAACCCTCCACACAATGGAGCCAGCCATATGGCACTCTATAGTAGTAGTTAGTATATCGATTGGAATTGCACCAGAGCCTATGTTTCTCTCACTTTAACTCGTAACTTAGCAATGGGGTGAGTGTTGAGATATGGGTGGGGGTTTTTTATAGAGGATAGGATTGAGAGGTGGGCGTTTTGGGGTATCCATGGATGTTAGATATTAAGAGGCGCATGGCAGTGATTTATTGGTTATTCTGTACTTGGTTTCTTTTCATGATGATGTCTTGGGTTTGTTCCCGACTTGCGACCGAAAGGCATGTGAGATCTGAATTATTTTGGCCATGGAAAGGTGTCAAAGAGTACGACGAGTCTATTGCTTTAGAATATTTGATAGGTTAAGCGCCCGTGACTGAGGTCGCTGTAGATCCGGACAGGATGGGGATGGGGACGTTGGGGTACATTTCAAGGTAGCTGAGTCGGCAAAAGTGATGTGTTGCAGGGATTTTGCTTTGCTTCTGATTGGAACATATGAGGAGAAGTGTGAACTACATTGGATTCCTGCCAGCCGGATCCGTACTGTGTTTGCTTCTTCTTGCTTGCTTTTGAATCAGCTGAGATGCGCATGCTTGTCTCTAGAGGAATGTAAGTATTCGCTGTAAACCATTTATATACTTGATATTAGTTATCTAATAAGATGCCAATAATTGTTAGCTGGGTTGGTTAAAATCTTATCTAGTAGGGTTTGTGTTTTGAGAGATTGAGAATTCAAAACTTTGATATTGTTCAAGAAAAATAGAAAAGCTAGAAAGGTGTGTATTTGATGCATTTGTTACATGATGGAATGAGAAAGAATGTGTTACAATTAAAAGATTCTTTAATTGAGGATGAAGAGGACACTTTAGTTTGTTCCTTATTAAAACGAAACTTATGAAGGGCTACATTATAGATACGGCTGTGCCCTAGAACCATGGTACTCCTTTTATAGTCTCTCCTCTAAAGAGCATGAAATTGTTGATAAAATTCAAGTCTCATACATATGCTAGCTTCTCCATGTGCATGAAATATTTTAGCTTTTAATTATTATAAGATAATCCTGGATTCATATATTGAAAGTTATAAATGTCCATATTATGGGTCGAGTGCTTTTAATATTTTTTTTACAATAATAGGTGTACTCTCTCAGTTAACTTTGAACTTTGATATTAATTAGCCTTTCAAACTATCATCTCGTTATCCCAGACCTTATGCTTCACAAAGGAAGCCAAAATAAACAGTTAGCAAAAGAGTTACACAAGTGGCGATGTGCCATGTCAGCGGGGTCACATTCCGAGTAACACATTGAGTCCCCTTCTAACACTGCTAGACACCATATGCCAATGTGAACAATTGGTTCTACAACTCATTAACCAGGCCATGAAACGAGTAGAGACTGAGGACAGTACATGTGCAAGGGAGCCCACAAGAACTTAATCGGTCACGGGGAGCACTTCACGGGGTCTTTTCGCCAATAGCGAAGCCAGCCAACCATTTCCTTTTCCTTCTTCTTTTTTTTCTTCTTTTTTTTTTTTTTAAGGCGGGTAGATAATACCTGACGAGTACGGACGCACCTAATAAAATCAAAAAACAAAATGCCTCATAGTGCCAAGAGTAACTTCCCATCACCAGCCCACAGGATACTACCAGAGTAACTGGCTACATAAGCAGCTACCCAATCTGCAGCCCCATTAGCTTCACGGAACACGTGCTTGGCATGAAAGGGCCCTCCATCTCTCATCATTGCCCAGATATCTCGAAGCAAAGGGTGGATGCAACCATTATCCCTAGGGCCCCCCGAATCCAACTAATGACAGTAGCTAAGTCTTCCTCCAGGACAAGGGAACTGTCTCGTAGGACACACCAGGCATGACGAAGTCCCGCCCAAGTGGCTCACAACTATGCACCTGGAACCGATGTGTCGAAAAGTTGACCGCCCCCTATAGCCACAACCCTAGCAGATGGGTCCTGACCCGCACCGCCCCTCGTACCTCCATCCAAGACAGACCCGTCGAAGTTGACCTTGAGAAAACTCGGAGGTGGAGGCTTCCAGGTGAAAAACACCGTGTGGGATGCTGCCGAAGCAGAATGGAAATCCAGGTGTCCCAAGTTGTTAAGGTCCCTCCAACAGGTATGAAGAGGCCGAGCTCCGTCGCCTACACACGGGCACACTCCACTACAAGTCTCGGTGACATACCGCATTTACCAAAGGTTCGAGCATTTCTAGCCAGCCAAATCTAGTAGAACGTGTGAATCGCTTGAGCCACCTTGTAGCGAAGCCAACCATCTCCTTGCCTGCCTGTAGTGGTGTCTTGCTCTAATAATAAAAGGAAAGGATTATTTACTAGTGGCGGCAGGTGGAAGCTGACTAATAAAATCCAAAAGAAGAAGCGACCAATTAGCCTTTCTACACCTCCAAATGTTGCGAGCCTCAGTGGTCGGGTCTTTGCTTGCTGAATTCTCGGCTTGCAGAAATTTCTCAGGGTCCTGGGACTTGGAGGAACAAAAGCCAATCACATTGCTACAACGGTTTCGGAGTCCCATATATGATGTAGCTTTGTTTTGTTATATATTAATTAAGGATTGGATATTGTTTTCCAATTTGCATGGAGACTAGAGATGTTCGATTTCTGAACGCCAACACTTGGACGACACTCAGTGATTGCGCAAGAACTGCTGCATGCATCACGATCACTGCTTCCACGTAAGTTTTGAGATTTGCTTAACCAAGGTACATGAAGGAAGCATGCATGCTTGTTCGGGGGCCGTCGAGGAAGATGCACCATTTGGCTTGTTTAAGGTATTCTTAGACTAGGAAGAACATGCATAGAAACTTTCGAGTCCCAGTAACTCAGTAAGCATGTGTACTTCTAGAGCCCATTATACGTTCTATGTCAAAATATAATAAAAAATATTGTAATAATCATAAATTAAAACATGAAATAATAATCGTTATCACTAACTGCTGTTATATTGTAACAGCCTATCTTCATTGTTTTGCATTTTCACTACCATCTTAATGAAATGATTTTTTTTTGGTAATTAATGAAATGATATTTAGAAATTCAAATCTTTTTGTTAGAAGGAAGTAAGAAGTTTGTTGAGGATCAAATTGAGCAAATCAACTTTGTTATGTGTGAGATTGTAACAAATTAAAAAAATTACACATCATGCGGCTATTTTGTATGAAATTTCTGTACAATGATGATATTTTATTTTCTAATAAACTTAATACAAAGTCTCTTTTCTTTGTGAGAAATATGGCGTGGCATTGCCATCACCAACATATGATCTCTGGATCTCTTGCATGGGACAGGAATGTCAACCGGTTAAGGCCCCGTTTGGAGGAGCTTTTGGAGGGCCAAAAAGCACTTTCTCGCCCTCCAAAAGTATTTTTAGATAAAAAATAGTGTTTGGTAAAATTTCTAAAAAACTGTTTCAGCTTTTGCGGAAAGCTGAAAACAGCTTTAGGGGGAAAGCTCCAATTTGGAGCTTTACGAAAATGTTGTTTTCAGCTTTGTCGGAAAGCTGTATTTTTGACAAAAATACCATATTAAAATATAATAATTACATAGTTTGTCCCTTTATAAACCTAAAAATATGTTGGAGCCAAGAACTCTAGCCGTCAAACTTCCTTCCGCAAGAAAAATTGTTAGAGAGATAAATGGTCATTCGGATGAAGAAAAATTAATTTACACTAATAATTAAAATATTTTATACCTTTATTATTGTATTATACTATAAATATAATATTATATTACACTACATCATAATACATTAATATGTTATTTTAAATAATTTAATATTATGTTATATTATGAAAAATTAATTTATACTAATAATTATAATATTTTATACCTTTATTATTGTATTATACTATAAATATAATATTATAATACGTTATATCATAATACATTAATATGTTATGTTAAATAATTTAATAGTATGTTATATTATGAAAAATTAATTTATACTAATAATTATAATATTTTATATCTTTATTATTGTATTATACTATAAATATTATATTATATTACATTACATCATGATACATTAATATGTTATTTTAAATAATTTAATATTATATTATATTATGAAAAATTAATTTATACTAATAATTATAATATTTTATACCCTTATTATTGTACTATACTATAAATATAATATCATAATACGTTATATCATAATACATTAATATGTTATTTTAAATAATTTCATATTATGTTATATTATAATATTAATTGTTACTAATAATTATAATATTGTATACCTTTATGTTATATTATTTTACATTACATCATAATACATTAATATGTTATTTTAAATAATTTAATATTATATTATATTATGGAAAATTAATTTTTACTAATAATTATAATATTTTATACCTTTATTATTGTATTATACTATAAATATTATATTATATTACATTACATCATAATACATTAATATGTTATTTCAAATAATTTAATATTATGTTATATTATAGAAAATTAATTTATACTAATAATTATAATATTTTATACCTTTATTATTGTATTATACTGTAAATATAATATATATTACATTATATCATAATACATTAATTTGTTAGGTTAAATAATTTAATATTATGTTATATTATCAAAAATTAATTTACTCTAATAATTATATTACTATTATGCTATATTATAATAATATTATTTTATATTACAATAATATTATACTATATTGTATATTTATGTATTAATATATGTTATGTTTTATTATGTTCTGTTGTATAATACTATGCAATATCCTTTATGGTAATTTTGTCATACAAAAGTACTTTCTCAGTTTGTTTACCAAACATATGTTAAAGTGTTACAGCACTTTACAAATGTAGTTACCAAACAGCAAATAGTTTTTTATAACAGCTCTACTTCAGACAGCTCTACTTTCAACAGCTCTACTGCCCACAACTCCCCCACAGTTTGTTAAGCTCAATGAAAAGCTCGAAAGGTAAATATTGGATATTGATTTTGCTATAGCGGCAAATATTAATCGATTTCAATGTGGATCCATTGTTCACATAAACCAGCTTTACAGAAATTTTGTCACTCCTAACAGGTTTGCTGTGCTAGTATTAGGCTTCGGACTAATTACGCAGGCACGCAGCAGCACAGGCCGGTACAGACCCGCGCCGTGTCGTGCCGGGCCTGTACCAGTACAGTAGAAGAGGCAAGAAAGAGGGCAAATGAGAGAGAGAAGGAAGAGAGAGGGAGAGAGAGAGAAGGAGGGCAGGCGGAGGCCGACCACCCAAGCAGCAAACGGAGGAAGGCTCCACAGCTGGGTCTCCTGTTTCGTTTGAAATGGCGGTCCGACCTCTTTTTTTTATTTCACGACTTTTAAGTGAAGCGGTAAACAATTTGCCGACTTCACTTAAAGGTTGTAAAATAAAAAATTCGAAGGAGCGTCCTTCACGTAGCTCGCCGGCCCTCCGCCAGCTGGCCTCCACCTC